>NC_140938.1:161606472-161913972 GCF_014529385.1 Adiantum capillus-veneris
GCCAAAAAAGCCCATGGAGGAAACCCTGGATGAGGCAAGCATGGATGAGGAAAGCAGGCCTATGGATTGAAGGAGTACGAGCGGAAGTGCGACGCGAGAGAGAGTGCGATAAGAAGAGCACGACGATATGGTGAACTCGCTCTACTGTAATGTGTAGAGCATAGTGAGTTCTTATTAGGTTTTTACAAAAGAATATGTGTACATACCTCGCAGCCCGCCCACTTACCTGGGCGACCACATTGGGCTTTATACCCCAACAACCTCCCACTTAAAGTCCAATGTGGTACTTTAAGTGTGAGAGAAGCTACTATACAAGCTAATATACAAGAGATGTAGAGAAGTGATGTACTACCCTACACCTAACTGCTTGCGAAAATGCGCAAAGCTCTCTGAGGGAAGTCCTTTTGTAAGTAGATCAGCAGGATTTTCTGTGGTGTGAACTTTGACAAGCTGAAGTTGCTTATCCTCGAGCATTTCCCTGATGAAATGATACTTCACATCCACATGCTTTGTCTTTGAGTGATAAACTGGATTGCGAGCCAATTGTATAGCACTTTGACTATCACAATATAACACAGGCATCTCTTCTTTGATTCCCAAATCTGTTACTAGTCGATTAAGCCAAATTGATTCTTTGTATGCCTCTGATGCTGCAACATATTCAGCCTCTGTAGTAGACTGAGTAACACAATCTTGTAATCTAGAACGCCATGATACTGCTCCACCAGCCAATGTAAAGACATACCCTGACGTAGACCTTCAGTTGTCTAAGTCACCTGCATAATCTGAGTCTGTAAAACCCTTTACACTTAGCTCCTGACTCCCATAGCATATACGCATACTCTTTGTAGCTTTCAAGTATCTTAATATTCCTTTCACTGCCTCCCAATGTTTCTTGCCTGGGTTTGACATGTATCGACTTACTACTCCCACTGCAAATGCAAAGTCTGGGCGAGTAGCAATCATTGCATACATCAAACTACCCACTGCAGACGCATATGGAATCTTATCCATTTCAGCATGTTCTTCCTCAGACACAGGACAATCTTGTTTGCTAAGTTTCACATATGGTGGCAATGGAACACTCAGTGCCTTTCCCTTCTCCATATTGAAACGTTGCAAAACCTTGTCAATATACTCTGTTTGAGATAACCAAATCAACTTCTTTGATCTGTCTCTCTCAATGCGCATACCAAGTATATGACTTGCCTCACCCATGTCTTTCATGTCAAACGATTTTGCCATCTTTGACTTCAAAGCTGAAATTTCTTCCAAGTGCTTGCCAGCAATCAACATGTCATCCACATACAAAATAAGGATCAGCCAACTGCCATCCTTAGCCTTCTTTGTATATAGGTAGTGATCGAACTCACTACGTTTGTAGCCTTGAGAAAGCATAAACTTGTGGAATTTATGGTACCATGCCCTCGGTGATTGTTTTAAGCCATAAAGACTCTTTAACAACTAGCATACCCAATCTTCCTTGCCTTTCTCAACAAACCCTTCTGGCTGCTGCATGTAAATTTCCACATCTAAATCACCATGCAAGAACGTTGTCTTGACATCCATTTGGTGCAACACCAAATCTAATATGGCAACCAATGCAAGAAAGCATCTCAATGTAGTCATCTTGACCACCGGAGAGAAGACTTCATCAAAGTCAATGCCGTGTTCTTGCTTAAATCCCTTGGCAACAAGCCTTGCTTTGTACTTTGGCTGACTATCATGAGGGGTGATCTTATACCTGTAAACCCATTTACAAGGTAGAGCCTTTTTGCCCTGTGGTAATTTAACTAGCTTCCATGTCTGGTTTTCATGTTGTGTGGGTCATTTTTGGAACACCAATTTGGTGCCACACTATGCCTTGCTTGCACAACAGGATAGAGAGTTAGTTTTAGAATCTCATTACCTTAATCATGACATGTGGGTTATTTGCACTCACAGATTCACCTTTCTTGCTTACTATAGATCTCTTTTTATATACAGATCTATTAAGCATATTGGACCCAAGCATAGTCACAAAATGACTCAATTCTATTTTACAATATATAATACTTGTAACTTTTAAAAGCTATATTATTTGAAGCTTTTGAAATAACCAATGAGTCCGAAACGCCCAAAAACCCCTAAAACGACTGGCTATATGCCTCGTCATGACACCCAGAGAGGTCGGTATGTCCAAAAAAGGCCTCCGGAGGCATTATCCCGTATGGTACGAGGAGAGGGGTAGGCACCTTGCACCATACGGGATAATGGCTCCGGAGGCCTTTTTTGGCCATACCGATCTCTCCGTGTGTCAGGACGAGGTATATAGCCAGTCGTTTTTGGGGTTTTTGGACATTTCGGACTCATCTATGATGTTAACATTTTGTCATTTTGCTCTATTTGAAAGTTATAATTTTAAGTTGAGTCAAAGAGCTGAAGCAACAAAGTTTTATTAACATGGCTTAAAGGCAAAGGGGCTCGAGGGTGATGAAGATTCTAATAATGATGGTCCATGCCAATGGTTTCTAGATGTCATGTTATAGGATCATGGTCACATGGAAGTCTACATAGAAGAGTGAAAAAAATTCAATCTCAAGAATAGTTAAAAGGAAACTTGTGTTAGGAGTTATAGATGAGTAAAACGATTGTGTGGCAAAGGGGAAATAAAGTGTTAATCTTGATGTTGCAATGTTTAGAGGGACATATGTTGTAGCTTTACAAGGTATTATATTGTGAAAATGAATGTTTTGCAAGGAGATTGAAAGTAAATTTACAATGAATTATATTGTTAAAATGATAGTCTTTTGCAAGGATGATATTGTAACTTTGCACCTAAATAGTCTCTTCCTTGGAATGATTGTGATGTTCACAACAAGGTGGTTGTTGTTGGTTCTTTGATCTCATCCTCTATAATTGCCTCCCTTGGTATTGACTGAGTGGTTATTTTAGTGCATTGCTTATTCTTTGTCATCCTCCCTTTCTTGTTGATATGAAAAATGAAGTTTGTGCTTGCTAATGTGACTTCTATGTGTTGCAATGGGCCCTTGTTTTGCAAAATATGATCCATGTAGCCTAGAGCATATGCTGCAGGATATCATGAGATCCAATTTTCAACATAGAAAACTACGTGAATATTTTGGCTTTTAAACCTCCTGTTGAAGCATCCTGCAAAACATTTCCTGTCATTTTAGAAATAGTTGGATCCTTCTCCAAATGCAGATGGCCACCATGGAAATCTATTTATAAGAGTAAGGCTTCAAATTTTTCTATTTACCTTCCAGTTCGTGGACCAATAGGATACAAGCTGACTTCTAACCATATCCATTTTCTTGCTCCGTTGGCTTTGTAATGCTTGAGCTCAGACGCCTGCAACCTTTGATACACAACCCTCACAATTTCTTACACTTGGTTGAGCTTGATTTCCATATGGAACAACTTAATGAGTTTCTAGACAGAGTGGAAATGGTGAAAAAGCTTGTGAGGCTGAAGGGATCTCCTAACTAGAGAAAAACTAGTGAGAAAGTTTGGAAAACTTGTGAGGCTCAAGTGAGCTTCTAGAAAGAAAAAAACTAGTGAGAAAATTTAAAGATCTTGTGAGGGTGAGGAGAGAAAAATGGTTTTCATGCAGAGTAGAAATGATGGGAAAACTTGTGAGGTTGAAGTGAGCTTGTAGCCAAGCAAAACTAGTGAGAAAAATTGGAAATCTTGTGAAGGTGAAGAGAACAAAATGGTGGTTCTCTTGCAATGGTGAAGAGAGAAAAACCGCAGTGGTCCTTCTAGACCAGAAATGGCGGTCCTCTTGCGAAGGTAGAAAGAGCTTGTGAGGGTGAAAAGAGCCTAATGAAATGGTTTGAGAGAATGAGTAGTGAGGAAAACCATCTCAAAAGTGAAAATTTTGTGTTTGCCGCCAAGCCAACAAAATTGGTCTAGTAGGGGAGAAAAATAGTGTGAAAATGACATCTTTTGTTCATATTGAAATATCTGTACCGGGATGCTCTTTAAATGCTCTAGGTATGCTTTGAATACCCAAAACAATCAATTTGGAGCCATTTTGACCGTCAAATGCTCTTCTAATTAGCAAGCTAACCAATTCCTTACACAACCCTTTTTGAGGCCCTTTTGGCCCTAATGGAACGTCGCACGGCCTTGTAACTGTCCTCCATTCTTGTATATAAGTATGTGCCTCTAGATCAATACAACAATCAATGCCATTACTTCTTGGCCTTCCCTTCTCATCTCTGTGTATCTCTATCTCAAGCTTAACAGCCTCTCTCTCTCTCTCTCTCTCTCTCTCTCTCTCTCTCTCTCTCTCTCTCTCTCTCTCTCTCTCTCTCTCTCTCTCTCTCTCTCTCTCACACACACACACACACACACACACACACACACACACACACACATTGATTTCTCCTCCTCCTCATATGGTATCATAGCTGAACTAGAAGATCCTGCCTCCCCTGGCACGCCACCATGCAAACTCGTGTGTTGCTCTTGCTGCTTTATATGGGCAAAGAACCTCATCCTCATTCTCCTCGCGGCCCTGCGGAGAGCCAACCGAGTCCTCTTTGGAGCCTCCTCACTGGCGAGTCCCTCAACATGCGGCTGCACGGAGAGCCCCACCTTTGGCGAGCCCCTTTGTGCAGCTCCTGCTCAATCCCTTACTGGTGGTGCTGATGGTGACAGTGCAATCATCAATGCCCCTTCATGCAAACCACCCTACTCTTGTAGCACAACCTGCCGCCCACCAAGCATCTGAAAATGCCATCACGTCATCCCTCCTTGCATGCGGCGCTGTCCACCCTAGAAAGCCTCTGCGAGTTCTCGCCCAACCCCTACTTGCAGATGTTGTTGCAGCCTTTCCTGCTGCCGTCAAAAGAGATGGCGCCCATGCTGCTGCTGACAATGGTACAACCCTCAAATCCCCAACCTTGCTGGAAGTGATCAGAAGTGTGCCCCCACCTTTCAACTTGGATTTTCTTGATTGCTATGAAGCAGTTCTCTTTCATTGCATCAACCAAACCCCTTGCCACTCTTTTGGCATCCATCTCCGCGTAGCAGCTCCATAGCACCTTCGACACCCAGTCTTCTAGCATTCGACAATCTCAGTTCATCCCATGTACCTCATCAGGCCCAATTTGTGCCACCCTCTGTTGTGAGGGCCAAGATCACTCAAGATCCCTGCCATGCTCCATCCTTATGCGCTTATTGCAAAGGATGCTTTCACAAATGCAGCTCCAACTCGAAACCTTCGAGTGCCATCAACCTTCGCAGGCGGGATGATCCAGAAACAAATGCCACTCGTCACCTTGCATTCGAAGCAACCAAAACAACATCAATTCTTGGAAAGGTTCTCTACCTTGTCTCCCGTAAGCACCCGGACATATACCTTGCTGCCAACTGCCTCTCTTGCTTCATGCATAACCCAATGCATCAAGCATGCAAATGCTCACTCAAATTTTGTGCTACCTTCAACAAACTCAACCATTTGAGCCATCCATTCACAATGTAGCCACTTTACCACCTTCCTTTCCATTGGCTACTCTAACTCAGCCCTTGCCAAGTGAGCCTCTCCCTCAAACTAATACTCAGCTCAATGATATAGCCTTGAAACAACTTCCCTCGCCAAGAGTTGTTCCTTCTACCCCCTTTGATCTCGGTGGCCATGCTTACAAGACCTCCAACTTACACTCTCAGCTGATGCCTCTTGCGGTTCATTCAGCCAATGATAATCTCATACTTTCACTTCGCTTGGGGGGACGAATGTGCAATGTCCAAGCTTGTGAAAATTGCCTCTGTATGAACAATGTGTCTTACAGGGGTGTGTAGGAATAATAATCATGTCACCACATGAGTTGGCACAACGGTCGGCAATCCAATGAACGCCGCTCGGCCTTGTAATTGCCCTCCATTCTTATATATAAGTATGTGCCTGTAGATCAATACAGCAATCAAGGCCATTGCTTCTTGGCATTCCCTTCTCGCCTCTGCGTATCTCTCTCTCTCTCTCTCTCTCTCTCTCTCTCTCTCTCTCTCTCAGTGAGTTCTCCTCCTTCTCAAAGGGTCTTGATGATGTCACCACAGCCAATTGCAGAACAACACAGAAGAGGTTGTGATGCTATGTGGTCACGACAACGATAACCCACCTCACTCCAACGTCACTGCCAATGCACCACAATAGTAGCAACAACACTCAACAACCCACTATTCGCTGTCGTTCGACACCCCACGGCATACTGCGAGTAACGGCAATAGCGTATACATCTGATGACACACGTCCAACCGCTCGCTATCATTTTGTGTGGCGGCAACTTTCGGCCAACCTTTTCATAAGCCTTTTAATACAATATGTGAATTATGGATCATTTTTCACCACTCGAACGTCCGGCGCCTTGTCCTCTGGTCCATAGCCTTCATCAAAATAGCCTGTTCCAACAGGTGTTCCAACCATGAACACGAACTTCACCCATACCCATTCACCTCTTCTCATGACATCTTTTGTATTAGAGATCATACGTGTAGCAATTGAGACACGTGCTCACCCAACCCGCGGCATACCTCAGCATGCGATGAAATCATGAACACCCCATTCGATCTCACAGCCATCCACGGACCCACGCAATTTTACCTACTCAAGTGAATATGTAGGATAAGGAATTGATATCTGGTGCATCCCACCTATATACACTCACACACAACCCTTGTAAGTTCGAAACGATACCTTCATTAATTCTCTCTCTCTCTCTCTCTCTCTCTCTCTCTCTCTCTCTCTCTCTCTCTCTCTCTCTCTCTCTCTCTCTCTCTCTCTCTCTCTCTCTCTCTCTCTCTCTCTCTCTCTCTCTCTCTCTCTCTCTCTCTCTCTCTCTCTCTCTCTCTCTCTCTCTCTCTCTCTAGGCCAGCCATCCAATTGTTTTCCTTTTCCCTTTACCTCGTTGGCTATACACCGTCCCTATCTCTCTAATTTTTTCCATGCACTATCCTCTCCATAGTCCACACACACATACACCTCAAAAGCTGGAAAAGTTAGCCAACATGAACTCCCACTCTCTTTCTATGTTCATTACCTCCAACCAAAACAAAGTAGTCTAGCAGCTACGACCTGGATATTTTCAAGCATCACAATAAATTTCTTTATTTTTTATTTTTTAGGTTTTTATTTTTATGTTCTACACTATTGACAAGCAACTGATCATTAATGCATACATTGCAGCATTACATATATCTAATTCTATTGTATGTCAATCAATCTCACCAAGCAAGTAGAGGAGCCTACTAAACTCAAAGATAATCAGATGATGGTATCATCTTGATTACTATCTCAACCAAAGCGTACTAACAATTTACTTTAGGAGGCTATAATCACACGATTTGGATTGTCCTTGGCAATGGCATCCCACTCACGATCATTGTGGTATAAGACTCACTATGCATAGCTTGCTGAAGTGGAAGAAGGATGGATTTGGTACGGTGCTCACCTTTGGAAAATGTCAAAGACATCAATACAAAAGCATAGACCAAGTAGTCTCATTAACAAGCTGTTATATCAACTAGTCAAAAGATCTCATGATAACCACGTTGTCGGGGGATATGTGTTCAAAATGTGAGCCGGGGGCCTCTGGCTATGAGAAGTGTGAAAGAGAGATAATAGCAGACATTGAAAGCTCTGACAATCACCGTTATCATCAATTAATTGAGTAAATATTTAGGTACAACTTAATCGATAGCCAAGGCGGGTTGTTAGCAACACCGTCACTAGGATTAACTGAAAACTAGGAGTTTAAGCTCCCTTTACAATTACCTGGGCCATTAACAACATCAGGATTTACCAAGATGAGTATTCAAGTTAAAATTGATGGACGACGATGCAAATATCCTCCGTGTTGATCTTCCTTCTTTGATTGCCTTCATGCTTTACGAGCTTCATTGTCCTCTTCCTACTTTAATTGCCCTTCAGAGCTTAGCAACTTTCTCCTTGCGGCATCTCTGATTGACTAATTGTGTCCTTGGTGCTTTCTCTTTCCCTGCTTGAGAGAGAGAGAGAGAGAGAGAGAGAGAGAGAGAGAGAGAGAGAGAGAGAACGTTTCCCTGCTTTATCTCCTCCTTCCTTATCTAGGTCAAGAGATCCTTGCTCATGCAACTCCCCTTATATGTCATCATGCCTTCTTGCTTCAAGGTCCCGAGAGAGAGAGAGAGAGAGAGAGAGAGAGAGAGAGAGACAGAGAGAGAGAGAGAGAGAGAGAGAGAGAGAGAGGTATCTCCTTGCTTCTGAATGAGAGAGAAAGCCTTCGTCCTTGCTCGAATCCTCCTTGCTGTGGCTTGAGAGAGAGAACAAGAAAACCTTCCTTGCCTCTCGTTGCTCCCCTTCCTTCTTTCATAGCTGCCCCTCGTTGCTTCCTCTCCTTCCCTTTGCTTATCCCAGAACACGAAAGAGAGATCTTCTTGCTTGTGCGAGAGCAAGGAAGAGAGATCTTCTTGCTTCAAGAGCTAGAGAGAAAGAACCCTCGTTCTTTTCCTGCTTCCCCTTCTCTCTCTTCCTTCGAATACTTGCTTCAAGGTCCAGAGAGAGAGAGAGAGAGATAGATAGATTTTATTATCGTCCTCGGAGGTCAAATATGACCTATGGGACCAAATTTACATGTGATGTAGTATGTGTATTGCTGATGAGTGACTCTCGATGCTCCAAAATTGTAGTGATGAGAGTCGCAATGGAGAGCCCACACTTTGGCTGGGAGAAGAAAGTGTGTAGGTCTAAGTTATGGCTGAAAATGTGAGAGAAGCAAGTTCGGATGTGATCAAAATCTGAGCACTCTAGTAGTGTGTGGTACTCAGACTCTCGAACTTTGCAGTGAGCATAATGTGCACAATCGATTTGACTCTTCTCCATTGCCCCAACGTCCTATCTCGCATCGAAGGAAATGGGAGCTAAGCCGAATTGCTGCGATAGTGCGTATCGCGGACAAGGGAATAGGCTCAAGCATGTAAGTGTGAGTACGGTTTCCTCTCTCAGCGAAGAACATGGTTTTGTAGTTGGGGGCAATATAGGTGGTGTAATGTATGAAGCGTGACCCACCAGATTTCTCCCAGGCCGTAATACATTGGCGTTGTAGAAAAGCTTCATTCACTTGAGAGTCAATTGAAGCATCATGTAGCAAGTGTAATGCATCCCATCTCCCAAACCACTTCTTTATGTCTTGCATCCATCCCGTGCTCAAGATCTTGCTTTTATGCGTCTTTTGAACTTTTTTGCTTGCTTCCCATGCAATTGTAGGAAGTCGATGTGAGGGGTTTTGACACATCTTTATCATGTACTCCACAACCCTTTCCATGCCCATAACCTCAATTGGAAGAGATCCCGACTCAAGAAGTAGAAGCATATATGGTGTTTGTGTCTTAACTTGGAGAAAGTTTGTAAGAAAACGCTTTTGGACATTCTCAAACTCTTTCCAAGTAGACTTTGAGATGCTCCCGCCCCACACTTCAACTCCATAAAGAAGAACCGGTGTCACCAATGCATGAAAAAGATACTTCTTGAGAACCCAACACTTGATGTTTCCCGCATTACACATGTTCTCAAATGCATAATATGCTCTCTTTCCCGCTTCCAAACGACGCATAGCACATTCATGCCACTTGTGATTGGATGGAACCTCAATGCCAAGGTACTTAAAGCTCTCAACAACTTCAAGTGTCTCGTTGTTGTACACAATGCATGGCTTCTCCTTATGGTTGGTTTTCACAAGCATAACCTTTGTTTTGGATTCATTTACAATCAACCCACTATGCAAGCAAAAGTTCTCAAGGACAACCATAAGCTTTTGTGCATCTTCTAAAGTGTGTGCTAGAAGCACTACATCATCCGCATATAACAAAAGCATGATTATCGCATTGCAAATAGTGACCTCTTCAATGCCTTCTTCTTGCATAAAGTCAAGTACCATTTGTTCCAATTGATCGATGCATAGACCAAAGAGAGTTGGTGACAATGGACATCCTTGTTTAACCCCAATAGTGCTTACAAAAATTTCTGAAATTTCTCTTCCCATGCGCAATTGACAAATCACCTTCTCATAGATTCGAGAAACCGCAAGCATAAACTCACTTGGCACTTGGAGTTCTTCCATCCTTCTCCACAAATTGTTACGTGGAATCATATCAAAGGCTTTCTTAAAGTCCACAAAACAACAATACAATCGCTTGCCTTTCAACCGACCTTCCTCCATGAGAACACGAAGAGTGACAAGATGATCAATGGTGCTATGGCATCGACAAAAACCCGCTTGTCCCTTTTGACGCTTGTCATTCTCTTCAGCCCAATCACTCAATTTCATCTCCATTATGCACCCAAACAACTTTGCCATAAGAGACCCAATCATTATAGTCCGGTAGTTGCTTACATTCTTTACATCCCCTCCTTTATGCAAAGGCTTAACCCAATTAGTACTCCAATCATAAGGCATACCATGTTGAAGTGCAAGGTTGAACATATCACACATCCACTCATGGGTAAAATCTCCCGTCCATTTGATCATCTCCGGCTTGATACCTTGAAGATCTCCCGCTTTGCGAGTGGCCAACTTTTCAAGCCCACCGCATACATCCTCAATAGTAAAAAAAAGACGGCATACATGGGAGTGAGCCATAAAATGGCATTTTTTCAGTATTTTCTTGCTCATATAATTGCCTACAATGTGTGTACATATCCACTAGACTCAAGTTACCAAAATTCTCAACCCACTTGCCTCTCAAGTTTCTCCAAAATCTTCCACATTCATGTGCCTTTTCTTGGACTTGAAATTCTTGTTGCTTTACTTCCCATCTTTTGCTCTTCTTTTGAATCAATGCCTTGTATGTATGCAAATGACTTTGATAGTTGTCTTTGTCCATAGTTGCATCAAGCTTTATCAAGGACTTTCGAGCATCTTGACATTCTTTATCAAACCACCTTTTGCGTGATCTATCTTTGTTGATACCATAGAGATGCTTTATGGCAAAGCATTCTTCCGCACAAGAACAAATAGCTTTCTTGAAAGCTTCCTATTTAGTTTCCAATGGTGCATCACATTGAAGCTTTGTCATCCATAATTTTTGCTCAACCATTTCAATGTACATTGGTGCCCGTTTGAAATCCATACATAGTGATAACTTCTCTTTCCTTTGGCTGAGATTATCATGCTTAGTTGCTTCTCCACATGAAAGGTCAATACATAAGGTGCGATGGTCGGATTCCGGGGTCCATTGACCAAACATAAAACTCTTTATGCGATACATGATGGCTTCAGAGAGTAGCATATAGTCAATCACACTATCCCCATTATGTCTTTTACATGTAAATCCATTGGTTCCACTCCACAAAGATACACCATTGGCAATGAGCATACCCGTGCTATTACACATGTGTAAAAGCAACTTTCCATAGTGATCCGGCTCTTTCTCATCCATTGAAGTACGATCATACAAGTGAACTTCCTCCAACTCCCTTGAAATGTATGGCATATCAAATTGTTGAGTATCATGTTGCAATGTTTTTGTGCGAGCATTCATATCCCCAAATACAATAGCATCACCTTCACCTTTGAAATAAGCAATGTCCTCTTCCAAATCAGAAAATGGTTGATCTCTATCCATGCAAGCATAAAAGGGAGAATCATGATGAGGAATGTAGCAACCGGCTACAAAAATGGGTGCTCTTTTTGGTGTCATAATTTTCAGCCATACATAACGTTTGTACTTGTCATCTTTCACAATTGATACAAAATCTTCCAATCCTTTCTTAACCATACATGCTAACCCTCGTTGTCCTCTTTGTTGCTTGAGATTCTTTGACCACATCAATGAATGTACATTGTAATCCTCCAAGCCGTTAATCCTTTGTGTATCATGCTCCCAAGTTTCAACAAGAAGTACAACATCGGCTTTGCTTGTTAGTTCATCAATGCCAACCCCCGCATTCCATGGGTATCCATTACAATTCCAAAAGCATATTTTCAATTGTAACTCGGTCTCATAGGTCACGCATCCCTATTTTCTTGAGAGACTTGCCTCCTCGTTGGGCACATTTTCTTCATGAGAGATCTCCTTGTTTTTATTATTCTTTTCCTCATATGCCTTGCGACGCATATTTTGTTGCTTAATAGTGCGATCTTCACATACAAAACATTTTGTATCCCTCAAATAGATCCAACTATTATCAAGGATAATCTTTCGCTTGGTCTCATCCGGCATGGTGCATACAATTGGCCGTTCTCCCGAGCGAGGAGCTCCTTGCTTCCCCACTCTATGTGCTCCATAGACCATAACTCCGGACATGCCAAAGTGGGTTTTGAAGAAATCTTCAATAACAATGGCAAGAGAAGGAGGTGTCTCTAACTTCTCTTCGGGAATTCCACGAATGACAATGTTCTTGGAACGTCGCTCCCGTTCCTTCAACTCCTCCACATCCACATTCTCAACATTCTTTGTTTGAACCATAGCTTGCATGAGTGAGGAATTAGAAACCACATTGCTACCACATACATCAGCCCAAGACTTGTTTGTGCATACATTTTTCATGTCGCATACATCCCGGCTCATAGTGTCAAATTTCTCCTCTTTCAATACATGGGCATGCTCTACTTTGCTCATCCGCTCCTTCAAAGCATTCAAGTCCACAAGAGAGCGTTTACATTCCTTGACTTCCTCTTCAAGTTGCATCAAACGTGTTGTTTGCATCTCAAGTGTCCTCTTGAGGTTCTCATTCTCAACCACAAGTACCCTTAGTGTGCCATTCTCCATTGCAAGTGCTCGTAAGTCTTCGCCTTGTTTGTTTACGGTCTCTTGCAATGATACCAAGTACGCCATGATCATGGTTTCCGATGTCGTTGGTTGGGTGGTTGTGTTGCTATCTCCACACTTAGGAGATTTTGGATCATTTTCCACAATGGTTGTGGACCTTGTTGAAGAAGAAGAACCCTTGCGAGTGCCGGAAGACATTGTATGTAAAATAGGAGATGAGAATCAATTTTGTTGAACCTGTTTACTTCGGAAATGCTGCTATAGAAATGCCTTCCATAACTCTGAAAATTTATGTCTTTACATCAATGCGTAGAGGACTTCGTGCTCTTCGATTGAGGCTATAGATCACCCAAATCGGAGTTCGGATGAAGAAGTTATGATCAAAAGAGTGGACTGCTGTCTACTAGGTCAAAAAACGGCTGCACTGAGAGAGAGAGAGAGAGAGAGAGAGAGAGAGAGAGAGATTCCCTGCCAATTAGCTCCCTCCTACCTCTTCTAATGCCCTTCGCCACTCTTCGTATCCCCTTTCTACTTGCTTTTTTTTTTGTTATGGCCCAAAATTCCTAAATATAAGCCCCCTCCACGCAGACACGACGTCGTGATTGACGTGGCATGGGACCCTTCTCAATGATGTGGCAACCTTGAATATGAACTTCGCGGAATCGATCACAATCAGCACCAAATAGGATCGCAAGGGTTCGATGAAGCTTTTTTCTTTCACGCTCGTCCTCATCCGAGCCTCGTGTAGGCTGTTGTGAGCTCCCCTCTCCCTGCGTAGCTCTCGTTGCCCTGATCACGACTTTTTTTTCTTCTCCTCCTTTTCATTTCCCATTTACCCCTTTAATTAAACCCTATTGGGCGACCATTCAACTTTAATTTGTGTGGTCATTAAGCCCCTTACTTTGGGCGGCCACATTGGGCACCATATTTGGTATACATATCGGGCAAGGCACCACCTCACACGACATCCTTCTCCAGCATCCCCTGCCGAAAAATCTCAACAATTATTCTCTCACCCACAGGGTGTTTGGTAAATCCCGCAATCAACACGCTCTAGAAGATGACATTTTGAACAAAGAGATCATCAAGAACTCAATGTGCTTCCGTACGGGCACCACATTAGACATACAATTGACCATACACGTTAACCAAGGCATTGCCTCGCACGACATCTTTTCACAACAGTCCTTGACTAACAATATATCGTGAATTTAGTTTCCCCCTATGAATGTCTCCTCAAGATGCAAGTACAAGTGATTGGATTTGGAGAAAGGCATCCCCTTGCACTCGGTTGTTTATTTCTTGTATCAGCTTCTTGGGTGATGTAAAAAATTATCCAGCTCAGCAGTGCCGGCAACTGGCATCAGCCTCAAGCTGTATTATCTCATCAACCCGGACTCTGTCTAATGATCCACAATTTCCTATGGACTTCTCAAGCTGCATAGAACGCATACAAGCCCTTTTGATCTTGTAAAATTCCCAGATGGCACACCAACCAAGCGGACTAGACTGGTACAAATCTAGCCCCCGGTGAAACTTAAACTGGCGATAACTTGGCGACCGTAACTCCGATCACTGATTTGAAAAGATTGACGTGCTCCACAAAGTGAGCACTTTAGCCCCATGCATTCAGTTCATTTTTGTCCCCACACCTGTAGTTGCCCAATCGATGCAAATCTGCAATCGACTCAAACTTCAAATTGCCATAACTTTTTCATCATAGCTCCAATCAAGAGCCGTAAAGACAGGCCGGTAGAGCATTTCAAGCTCTGCAGTTCTAGATCATAAACTCCCATTTGTGGTCACTTCAAGCATACTCTTTTTTAGCATCATTAAGGAATTTTTTGGCCCTTTGAAGCCGCATCTCGTATACATTAATCATTAAACTTGGCCTGTTAACAAGCCCTAATCACTGCTCAATAAATGTGTAGGCTTCAAAGAAGATTATCTTGCATTTCTTTTCTCTTTTTCCCATCATGAAAGCGGAGCGGCACGACATCCACCCCATTTTGAACCTGCACAGCCTACGGTCTGTGCTAATTGCCCTTCAATCTGCATTTTCCATAGGTACCTTAAGCTCGTTGCCATCATCAGACTCACGTAATTGGTAAACATATGAAAAATATAAGGCTTATATCCTATCATCAATGTTCTAGCTTAATCATTAGATAGCTGCCCATGAGAAATCTTTGAACCGTATTTGCCATATCTCCAAAGCATTCAATTATGGAAAACCTGTTTAGTGAACCTCGCCAGACTCAAGTGCTCCAGTTAATCATGCATACGGCTTGACCATCAAGCTGGCTTTAGGGAACCTTGTCAAGCTCAAGTATGTCATGTCTGTACACAGAATGACCGTGAAGTCCTTTGCTTCAAGTTCTGGTAGCTGAACCAACTCAAAAGATGTGAAGATACTTCATCAATTGTCGAAAGAAGTCAACTAGAAGCCATCCATGTAATCTTATTGAACGCATAATCAAAACCTCTTCTGACTTAGCGTAATCTAGAAAACAAAACCTTGTACCATGCAACCTGCTACATGAAACATCTGGTATCCTTTGAGTCTGCAACTTGCACTTTAGTAGCCCCCGGGATCAAATGGGAAACCATTCACTTTACCCACTGTGAGCATTCCTTTAAAAAATTTGCACCATCCTCCAGGATCATAGGGAAAATACAATAATTTCCAATCAGTAGAGCATAAACCTGAATTAACCCACAAATCTTCATGAAAACCGCCTGGATCATATGGCATATAAGTTAATTGCCCCCAGACCATGCATATATATGTCACCTCGTGGGTCAAAAGCTAGCCCAAAATCTCCTATATCATAGGGTAACATCAGATCCCTTACAACATCAGGTAGCACTAGATACTACCATATCCCCTGTGCAACTGGCTCATCCAATTGTCAATTATCAATCACAGGTAAACGCATTGGTAGTGCACCTTCACTCACTAGTACTGGGCTTTCACCCTCATCCAAATATCTTTGCACTTCTGTAGCACAAAGTTCAACATGCACATTGAAAATTTCATCTACTGCCCTGTTTGTATCATCGGCACAATGAAACCAATAATATTCAACACCAAGAGATTTCACTTCAATATGCACCCCCTCTAAATCAACATCATCAAGTTCATGATCATTCTGCCATAGTGTGAGCCATGTGTCACAAAATCTTGATAAAGAAGAAGGTTGCACCCCCTCTAAATCATCACAAAATTCAGGATCACTTTGCCACATTGGTAGCTCTAGGTCATAGAAACTTGCCAAAGGAGTCTGCACCCCCTCTAAATCATCATCATCAAATTCAAGATTAGTTTTCCACTTTGGTAGCTCAGCGTCACAACAACTTGTCAATGAAGGAGTTTGCACCCCCTTTGAATCAACATTCTGCAGATCTTCAAACACATACTCTTGCCTAATCAAGTCCTCAATATTTGGTATATCCAAATTTGGTAAATCTGTTATACCCAAATCCATGATCCTGCTGCTCTCAATGGCAGCCTTGCTTTGACCTACAACATCTGGGTCATCAATCAACTCTATGGTATAATCTGTACTAGTATCATCAATCAACTCTATGGTAGAATCTGTACCAAAAAAGTTTTGCTCTAATTCTGAGTCAATAGCAAAAGTATCAATTGAAACCGAATCTTCATGCATGTTACTTGAATATAGTTGCACTCATTCACCTGCACAATTTCTTCTTGAGATTTAGCCACTTTGTTGTTTTGATTCCCTCATTTCTTCTCCTCCTGTACTGCATATATAGGTTCTTTGCAAAATTCACCGTGTGTATCTTGAGGCTGTAGAGCCTCACCGTCAAAGACTTCTACTTCATGCAAGGCATCTGCAAAACCCAACTTTTCATACACAGCTTCAACTATATCTTCATCATTAGCCTGTAAGAAGGTAGCATCTTGCACAATACACTCATCAATCACAACTTCTAATTTTGATATTACTTGCTCTCAAATATTTGCGTAGTTTGGTAGATTTGGACTCTGATCTTGATAGCTTGCATAATGCTCAGAACTTACTTGTACAATAGCTTCTTTGAAATACTCCCAATTGTCATTGCAGGCTTTGGTATCCTCTTGAATCTGCTCCTTCAAATATGAACTCACTAATTGCTCAAAGGATCTAATCATTAACTCTTCTGGTATCCCTCTTAACTTGGTTTCCAACTCATAGCACTCTAGGTATCCCTCTGGATCATAACCATCGAACACTTGCCTTTCGCGGTATATCGCATCTAAAGCTGCATCCAAAGCTTCATCCATTTGATTCCTTCATGGTCTCCATTTCAAGCAGAGATCCTTGAACCAATTGAAACATCTTTGAAAAATCTGGAACATTTGACTTATCATCAAAACCATATGCACTTAAATCTTCAAATCAACTTCATCATCTGCTCTAAATTGTCCATCTGCACCTCCCACCCCGGCTCATTTCACGTCAGCTTCACCAAAGATGTCGGGGGATATGTGTTCGAAACGTGAGCCGGGTAGGCACTGGGCCTCTGGCTGTGAGAGGTGTGAAAGAGAGAGAATAACAGACACTGAAAGCTCTGGCAATCACCATTATCATCAATTATTTGAGAAAATCTATAGGTACAACTTAATCAATAGCCAAGGCGGGTTGTTAGCAGCACCGTCACTCGGATTAACTGAAAACTATGAGTTTAAGCTACCTTTACAATTACCCGGGCTGTTAACGACACTAGGATTTACCAAGATGAGTATTCAATTTTAAATTGATGACGACGATGCAAATATCCTCCATGTTGGTCTTCCTTCTTTGATTGCCTTCATGCTTTACAAGCTTCACTCTCCTCATTCTGCTTTAATTGGCCTTAAGAGCTTAGCAACTTTCTCCCTATGCCGTCTCTGATTGACTAATCGTGTCCTTGGTGCTTTCTCTTTCCCCGCTTGAGAGAGAGAAAGAAAGTTTCTTGAAGCTCTAGGTCGAGAGATCCTTGCTTATGCAACTCCCCTTTTGTGTCATCCTTCCTTCTTGCTTCAACGTCCACACACACACACACACACACACAGAGAGAGAGAGAGAGAGAGAGAGAGAGAGAGAGAGAGAGAGAGAGAGAGAGAGAGAGAGAGAGAGAGAGAGAGAGAGAGAGAGTGTTATCTCCTTGCTTCCGAATTAGAGGAAAAGCCTTCCTCCTTGCTCGAATCCTCCTTGCCATGGCTTGAGAGAGAGAACAAGAAAACCTTCCTTGCCTCTCATTGCTCCCCTTCCTTCTTTCACAACTGCCCCTGGTTGCTTCCTCTCCTTCCCTTTGCTTATCAGAGAACAAGAAAGAGAGTTCTTCTTGCCTGTGTGAGAGCAGGGAAGAGAGATCTTCTTGCTTCGAGAGCTAGAGAGAAAGAGCCCTGGTTCTTTTCCTGCTTCCTCTTCTCTCTCTTCCTTTGAATACTTCCTTCAAGGTCCCCAGAGAGAGAGAGAGAGAGAGAGGAGAGACTCCTGCCAATTAGCTCCCTCCTGCCTCCTCTCATGCCCTTCGCCACTCTTCATATCCCCTTTCTACTTGCTGCTTTTTTTGCTATGCCCCCAAAATTCCTAAATCTAAGGCCCCTCCACGCAGTCATGGCGTCTTGTGGTTGACATGGCATGGCACGTTTCTCAATTATGTGGTAGCCTCGAATATGGACTACGCAGAATCGATCACAACTATCACCAAACAAGATCGCAAGGGTTTGATGAAACTTTTCTCTTTCACGCTCGTCCTCATCCGAGCCTCGTGTAGGCCGTTGTGAGCTCCCCTGTCCCTGCGCAGCTCTTGTTGCCCTACTCACAACTTTTTTTTCTTCTCCTCTTTTTCATTTCCCATTACCCCGTTACATAAACCCTATTGGGTGACCATTCAAATTTAATTTGGGCGGCCATTAAGCCCCTTACTTTGGGCGGCCACATTGAGCACCATATTTGGTATACATATCGGGCAAGGCACCGCCTCGCACGATATCCTTCTCCAGCATCCCCTGTCAAACAATCTCATCAATTATTCTCTCACCCACAGACTGTGAAGGAGTACGAGCGGAAGTGCGACGCGAGAGAGAGTGCGAGAAGAAGAGCACGACGATATGGTGAACACTCTCTACTGTAATGTGTAGAGCATAGTGAGTTCTTATTAGGTTTTTACAAAAGAATATGTGTACATACCTCGCGGCCCGTCCACTTACCTGGGCGACCACATTGGGCTTTATACCCCAACAACCTCCCACTTAAAGTCCAATGTGGTACTTTAAGTGTGAGAGAAGCTACTATACAATCTAATATACAAGAGATGTAGAGAAGTGATGTACTACCCTACACCTAATTGCTTGCAAAAATGCGCAAAGCTCTCCGAGGGAAGTCCTTTTGTAAGTAGATCAGCAGGATTTTCTATGGTGTGAACTTTGACAAGCTGAAGTTGCTTATCCTCGAGCATTTCCCTGATGAAATGATACTTCACATCCACATGCTTTGTCTTTGAGTGATAAACTGGATTGCGAGCCAATTGTATAGCACTTTGACTATCACAATATAACACAAGCATCTCTTCTTTGATTCCCAAATCTGTTACTAGTCGATTAAGCCAAATTGATTCTTTGTATGCCTCTGATGCTGCAACATATTCAGCCTCTGTAGTAGACTGAGTAACACAATCTTGTAATCTAGAACGCCATGATACTGCTCCACCAGCCAATGTAAAGACATACCCTGACGTAGACCTTCAGTTGTCTAAGTCACCTGCATAATCTGAGTCTGTAAAACCCTTTACACTTAGCTCCTGACTCCCATAGCATATACGCATACTCTTTGTAGCTTTCAAGTATCTTAATATTCCTTTCACTGCCTCCCAATGTTTCTTGCCTGGGTTTGACATGTATCGACTTACTACTCCCACTGCAAATGCAAAGTCTGGGCGAGTAGCAATCATTGCATACATCAAACTACCCACTGCAGACGCATATGGAATCTTATCCATTTCAGCATGTTCTTCCTCAGACACAGGACAATCTTGTTTGCTAAGTTTCACATATGGTGGCAATGGAACACTCAGTGCCTTTCCCTTCTCCATATTGAAACGTTGCAAAACCTTGTCAATATACTCTGTTTGAGATAACCAAATCAACTTCTTTGATCTGTCTCTCTCAATGCGCATACCAAGTATATGACTTGCCTCACCCATGTCTTTCATGTCAAACGATTTTGCCATCTTTGACTTCAAAGCTGAAATTTCTTCCAAGTGCTTGCCAACAATCAACATGTCATCCACATACAAAATAAGGATCAGCCAACTGCCATCCTTAGCCTTCTTTGTATATAGGCAGTGATCGAACTCACTACGTTTGTAGCCTTGAGAAAGCATAAACTTGTGGAATTTATGGTACCATGCCCTCGGTGATTGTTTTAAGACATAAAGACTCTTTAACAACTGGCATACCCAATCTTCCTTGCCTTTCTCAACAAACCCTTCTTGCTGCTGCATGTAAATTTCAACATCTAAATCACCATGCAAGAACGTTGTCTTGACATCCATTTGGTGCAACACCAAATCTAATATGGCAACCAATGCAAGAAAGCATCTCAATGTAGTCATCTTGACCACCGGAGAGAAGACTTCATCAAAGTCAATGCCGTGTTCTTGCTTAAAGCCCTTGGCACCAAGCCTTGCTTTGTACTTTGGCTGACTATCATGAGCGGTGATCTTATACCTGTAAACCCATTTACAAGGTAGAGCCTTTTTTCCCTGTGGTAATTTAACTAGCTTCCATGTCTGGTTTTTATGCAGAGCTGTCATCTCTGACGGCATGGCCAATTGCCAATTCCCGGAGTCCTTCATTTGCACTGCTTCCTTGTAACATGAAGGCTCATTGCAATCAGTCAACATGACATAGTTCATAGATGGAAAAAACCTATCAGGAGGTCGCGTGACACGTCCAGATCTACGCACAATAGATGGCTCAGGCTCAGCCACAACCTGTGGTTCCACTCTATCCTGTCCTTGCTCCTCTTGAGCCCTGACATTTTGTCTTGCACGTGCAGGTCCATCTTCTTGGAAGACAACTCTTCTAATCTCCTCAACCCTCTCTAGTTTAGAATGATATTTGGATTTATTAAAGTGAACATCATTGCTACGGACAACCTTTCTGGATTCGGGATCCCAAAGTCTGTACCCCATCTCACCAGAATTACCATAGCCTAGAAAGATGCACTTTCTACTCTTTGGCTCAAGTTTGTTCCGAAATTCCTTCGGAACGTGAGTATATGCCTCACAGCCAAAGACTCTGAGATGCTTGTAGGAGGGCATTTTGCCTGACCATACCATCTCTGGCACTGAATCGTTCTGCAAAACCTTGCTAGGAGATCTATTTACAAGATGAACAACTGTTGATACAGCTTCAGCCCAAAACCCATTTGGCAGCTGTGCATTAGACAACATACTTCTGACCTTCTCTTGTATGGTCCTATTCATCCTCTCAACAACACCATTTTGAGGAGGATTGTAAGGAGCAGTAAGTTCACCTTTTATACCTTTTGACTCACAAAAGTCCTGAAAGGCCTTTGAAACATACTCTCCACCATTGTCAGTGCGTAAGCATTTAAGCTTCTTGCCACTCTGATTCTCCACAAGTGTCACAAACGTTTTGAAAACACTAAACGCTTCATCCTTGTGCTTGAGAAAGTAAACCCATACTTTCCTCGAGTAATCATCTATAAATGTCATAAAGTAAGAAGCTCCCCCTAGTGTTAGGTTAGGCATAGGTCCACACAAATCACTATGAACAAGTGCCAACTATGTATCTCTTCTACTGCTTCTATGCTTATGTGGCTGCTGTGTTTGCTTACCATACAGACAATGTTCACAGAATTCAAAATCATTAAATGAAAAGCCAGGCAAATAACTAGAACGAGACAAGATTTCCATTCCCTTCTTGGACATATGTCCTAACCGGCTATGCCACAAAGAAACGTTCGGCTGCTCGGTTACATTGATTACATTTTTAGAGACATTTGATACATAAATCCTGTAAAGTCCTCCAGACTTTACTCCATGTGCTACTGTCATAGAACCCTTGGATATCTTCCACATGTTCTGTCCAAAAGTGGTGACGTAGCCAGCATCATCAAGTAAACCTGTGCTGATCAAGCTCTTTGTAATTGCGGGAACATGTCTCACATTCTTCAGCGTGAAAGAAGAGCCATTCTGAAACTTCAATTGAACATCTCCAACACCTAAGATCTCACATGTCTGCCCATTGCCTAGCCGAACATGATCTTTAGTGGTCACATAAGAAGTAAACCACTCCTCGTTTGGAGACACATGAAGTGATGCCCCTGAGTCTATAATCCAGTCACTCAGTGCATTTCCATCAGATGCTGTAAGAAGAGCTGAGTCCATTGTATTCTTCAAGAAGTAGATGTCTCCTGACACTAGACTGTCATCCTCTGCAACAGTGTTTGTCACATTTATTTCTTGAATCTTGACTGAGGACTTGTTCTTCTCACCATGGTCTTCAGCTTTCTCTTTGCCTTTTTCTGCTTTCCATTCTCTGCAGTCTCTTTTCATGTGACCCTTCTTGCCACAATGGTAGCATTCTATGTCACTCTTGCATTTAGCACTGCGGGACTTGCTACGAGACTGATTCCTCTTTCCACCTTTGTACTTCTCTTTGGTCCTCCCCCTGACAACTAAGGCTGTTCCTTTGCCTTCGTCCATTGTCTTTCTATTGGTTTCTTCAGTAAGCAGACTTCCTTCTACACCTGCTATGTTCAAACCATCTGGAGGTGCAGAATTACTCAAAGCTGTGCAAAAAGTGTCCCAACTTTCTGGCAATGTGATCAACAGGAACATAGCTCTAACAGGTTCATCAAACTTGACACCTTGAGCTGACAACTGACTATAGATTGTGTTGAATTCATTCAGATGATTGGACATAGGTGTCCCTTCTTTCATCTTCAAGTCAACAAGCTTCTTAAGCCAGTATACCTGTGAAGCTGCACTCTGCTTCTCATAAAGATCACTCAGCTTTAACCATGCTTGATAAGCCAACATCTCGTCTGCTACATTGAAGTAAATGCTTTCTGCCAAAGTCAGCATAATGGTAGAAAGTGCCAATTCATCCATTTCGCTCCATTCATCTTCGTCCATATCTTCTGGTTTTATCCCCTTGAGCTTTATAGGTTTTATCTGCTTCTTTTGTACCAACACGTGCCAAATCTGCTTCTTCCACAATGGGAAATTGGTTCCATCCAGCTTCTTGATATTGTAAAGAGCACTGTCCCGTGATCCAGCCATAGCTACGCTTCACAGTAGTTTACTTTCCTGGGAAAAATTCGGCAAAGTTTCCCCTGTAAACTGACCTCTGAACCAATATCAACCTGTCAAATGAACCAAGAAAGCTTCAGATTCTGCATAAATTTCGGCAGAGTCTCCTTTGTAAATTGGCTCTGGTGTACTAAAAACAGACCAAAAAACAGCTCAAAAAACCACTGTCTCTCTAACACTGTAAGCTGTGGGTAAACCTGTCCTGCACATGTACTGTCTCTAACTGTCCTGTCACTGTCCTGTAAGCATAGACTGCGACAATGCCTCAACGGCAGTAAAGCAAAGATGCAATCCCAACTGTCTAACTCACAGTCAATACATCCTAGCTACCTATCTAAGGGTGCTCGAGGGATCGCTCCAAGACCTGTATCACCGAAAGGATCTCAACATTCGAGAATCCCCCAGCTCAATAAAACCTCACTCGACCCTCAACAAAGGCTGCAGTAAATCTGACAGTACATAGACTTCCCACAAAGTCATACATCCTCAAATTTCCCACTGTATGCTGTAACCGCTGCGGCGGTTGTTTGCTGCGTGACTCACAGCCAGCAAACCCTCAACAGACATACATCATCTCTGACAATACATCCCATGTGGAAGTACCTGCAATGTCAAGATGAAATTTGGAATATCAAGCAGCAAACACAAGCTACCTAATGAACTAGTGGATGTCGCCTACAGTCTGTGTGTAGATGCGCCCGTGTGGTATGTGACACGCCTCCAAGAACTGTGAGCCGTCCTTCGATGTGTAGACAGCCACAAATCAACACTCTGGGAGTGTCGATATCCTCATCACCTGCAGTCGTAGGCCGAAAACCCCAAATTTGCAGAGTCGGATCTGCACCCGTCGAGACCACGTAGTCGAAAATGGCCTGCGCAGACCTTTGTCGTAGCCGAACGGTGGCCGAGATGACCTCAGAATGAAATTCTGAAAACACCAAGCCCTTCGCGCTTTCCCACGAGATTTGGGGCCGTGTCTTCGCCTGTCGAATTTCACTCCAATCTGAGTTGGTGACTCTAGCCTCCTACAGTGCTGCCCCGAGCCTCGATCTGATCTCTGATACCAGTTGAAGGAGTACGAGCGGAAGTGCGACGCGAGAGAGAGTGCGAGAAGAAGAGCACAACGATATGGTGAACTCGCTCTATTGTAATGTGTAGAGCATAGTGAGTTCTTATTAGGTTTTTACAAAAGAATATGCGTACATACTTGGCAGCCTGCCCACTTACCTGGGCGACCACATTAGGCTTTACACCCCAACATGGACGGTGGCCATTAAGTTAAACTGAGAGTATCAATAAGTGAAATGACAAATCAAATGCAGTTGAGATGTGAAGATACTCTCAATCATACTCTCAACTTCAATGATACTCTCAATTTAACTGAAGATACTCTCAATCATACTCTCAACTTCAATGATACTCTCAATTTCACTTATTGATACTCTCAGTTTCACTTAATGGCCACCGTCCATGTTGGGGTATAAAGCCCAATGTGGTCGCCCAGGTAAGTGGGCAGGCCGCCAAGTATGTACACATATTCTTTTGTAAAAACCTAATAAGAACTCACTATGCTCTACACATTACAGTAGAGCAAGTTCACCATATCGCCGTGCTCTTCTTCTCGCACTCTCTCTCCCGTCGCACTTCCGCTCGTACTCCTTCAACTGGTATTAGAGCTCAGATCGAGGCTCAGGGCAGCACTACAGGAGGCTAGAGTCACCAACATAGATTGGAGTGAAATTCGACAGGCGAAGACACGGCCCCAAATCTCGTGGGAAAGCCCGAAGGCCTTGGTGTTGTCAGAATTTCATTCTGAGGTCATCTCGACCACCGTTCGGCTACGACAAAGGTCTGCGCAGGCCATTTTTGACTACGTGGTCTCGACGGGTGCAGATCCGACTCTGCAAATTTGGGGTTTTCGGCCTACGACTGCAGGTGATGAGGATATCGACACTCCCAGAGTGTTGATTTGTGGCTGTCTACACATCGAAGGACGGCTCACAGTTCTTGGAGGCGTGTCACATATGACACGGGCGCATCTACACACAGACTGTAGGCGACATCCACTAGTTCATCAGGTAGCTTGCGTTTGCTGCTTGATATTCCAAATTTCATCTTGACATTGCAGGTACTTCCACATGGGATGTATTGTCAGAGATGATGTATGTCTGTTGAGGGTTTGCTGTCTGTGAGTCACGCAGCAAACAACCGCCGCAGCGGTTACAGCATACAGTGGGAAATTTGTGGATGTATGACTTTGTGGGAAGTCTATGTACTGTCAGATTTATTGCAGCCTTTGTTGAGGGTCGAGTGAGGTTTTATTGAGCTGGGGGATTCTCGAATGTTGAGATCCTTTCGGTGATACAGGTCTTGGAGCGATCCCTCGAGCACCCTTAGATAGGCAGCTAGGATGTATTGACTGTGAGTTAGACAGTTGGGATTGCATCTTTGCTTTACTGCCGTTGAGGCATTGTCGCAGTCTATGCTTACAGGACAGTGACAGGACAGTTAGAGACAGTACATGTGCAGGACAGGTTTACCCACAGCTTACAGTGTTAGAGAGACAGTGGTTTTTTGAGCTGTTTTTTGGTCTGTTTTTAGTACACCAGAGCCAATTTACAAAGGAGACTCTGCCGAAATTTATGCAGAATCTGAAGCTTTCTTGGTTCATTTGACAGGTTGATATTGGTTCAGAGGTCAGTTTATAGGGGAAACTTTGCCGAATTTTTCCCAGGAAAGTAAACTACTGTGAAGCGTAGCTATGGCTGGATCACGGGACATTGCTCTTTACAATATCAAGAAGCTGGATGGAACCAATTTCCCATTGTGGAAGAAGCAGATTTGGCACGTGTTGGTACAAAAGAAGCAGATAAAACCTATAAAGCTCAAGGGGATAAAACCAGAAGATATGGACGAAGATGAATGGAGCGAAATGGATGAATTGGCACTTTCTACCATTATGCTGACTTTGGCAGAAAGCATTTACTTCAATGTAGCAGACGAGATGTTGGCTTATCAAGCATGGTTAAAGCTGAGTGATCTTTATGAGAAGCAGAGTGCAGCTTCACAGGTATACTGGCTTAAGAAGCTTGTTGACTTGAAGATGAAAGAAGGGACACCTATGTCCAATCATCTGAATGAATTCAACACAATCTATAGTCAGTTGTCAGCTCAAGGTGTCAAGTTTGATGAACCTGTTAGAGCTATGTTCCTGTTGATCACATTGCCAGAAAGTTGGGACACTTTTTGCACAGCTTTGAGTAATTCTGCACCTCCAGATGGTTTGAACATAGCAGGTGTAGAAGGAAGTCTGCTTACTGAAGAAACCAATAGAAAGACAATGGACGAAGGCAAAGGAACAGCCTTAGTTGTCAGGGGGAGGACCAAAGAGAAGTACAAAGGTGGAAAGAGGAATCAGTCTCGTAGCAAGTCCCGCAGTGCTAAATGCAAGAGTGACATAGAATGCTACCATTGTGGCAAGAAGGGTCACATGAAAAGAGACTGCAGAGAATGGAAAGCAGAAAAAGGCAAAGAGAAAGCTGAAGACCATGGTGAGAAGAACAAGTCCTCAGTCAAGATTCAAGAAATAAATGTGACAAACACTGTTGCAGAGGATGACAGTCTAGTGTCAGGAGACATCTACTTCTTGAAGAATACAATGGACTCAGCTCTTCTTACAGCATCTGATGGAAATGCACTGAGTGACTGGATTATAGACTCAGGGGCATCACTTCATGTGTCTCCAAACGAGGAGTGGTTTACTTCTTATGTGACCACTAAAGATCATGTTCGGCTAGGCAATGGGCAGACATGTGAGATCTTAGGTGTTGGAGATGTTCAATTGAAGTTTCAGAATGGCTCTTCTTTCACGCTGAAGAATGTGAGACATGTTCCCGCAATTACAAAGAGCTTGATCAGCACAGGTTTACTTGATGATGCTGGCTACGTCACCACTTTTGGACAGAACATGTGGAAGATATCCAAGGGTTCTATGACAGTAGCACATGGAGTAAAGTCTGGAGGACTTTACAGGATTTATGTATCAAATGTCTCTAAAAATGTAATCAATGTAACCGAGCAGCCGAACGTTTCTTTGTGGCATAGCCGGTTAGGACATATGTCCAAGAAGGGAATGGAAATCTTGTCTCGTTCTGGTTATTTGCCTGGCTTTTCATTTAATGATTTTGAATTCTGTGAACATTGTCTGTATGGTAAGCAAACACAGCAGCCACATAAGCATAGAAGCAGTAGAAGAGATACATAGTTGGCACTTGTTCATAGTGATTTGTGTGGACCTATGCCTAACCTATCTCTAGGGGGAGCTTCTTACTTTATGACATTTATAGATGATTACTCGAGGAAAGTATGGGTTTACTTTCTCAAGCACAAGGATGAAGCGTTTAGTGTTTTCAAAACGTTTGTGTCACTTGTGGAGAATCAGAGTGGCAAGAAGCTTAAATGCTTACGCACTGACAATGGTGGAGAGTATGTTTCAAAGGCCTTTCAGGACTTAATGGTGGAGAGTATGTTTCAAAGGCCTTTCAGGACTTTTGTGAGTCAGAAGGTATAAAACGTGAACTTACTGCTCCTTACAATCCTCCTCAAAATGGTGTTGCTGAGAGGATGAATAGGACCATACAAGAGAAGGTCAGAAGTATGTTGTCTAATGCACAGCTGCCAAATGGGTTTTGGGCTGAAGCTGTATCAACAGTTGTTCATCTTGTAAATAGATCTCCTAGCAAGGTTTTGCAGAAGGATTCAGTGCCAGAGATGGTATGGTCAGGCAAAATGCCCTCATACAAGCATCTCAGAGTCTTTGGCTGTGCGGCATATACTCACGTTCCGAAAGAATTTCGGAACAAACTTGAGCCAAAGAGTAGAAAGTGCATCTTTCTAGGCTATGGTAATTCTGGTGAGATGGGGTACAGACTTTGGGATCCCGAATCCAGAAAGGTTGTCCACAGCAATGATGTTCACTTTAATGAATCCAAATATCATTCTAAACCAGAGAGGGTTGAGGAGATTAGAAGAGTTGTCTTCCAAGAAGATGGACCTGCACGTGTAAGACAAAATGTCAGGGCTCAAGAGGAGCAAGGACAGGATAGAGTGGAACCACAGGTTGTGGCTGAGCCTGAGCCACCTATTGTGCATAGATCTGGGCGTGTCACGCGACCTCCTGATAGGTTTGTTCCATCTATGAACTATTTCATGTTGACTGATTGCAATGAGCCTTCATGTTACAAGGAAGCAGTGCAAATGAAGGACTCCAGGAATTAGCAATTGGCCATGCAGTCAGAGATGACAGCTCTGCATAAAAACCAGACATGGAAGCTAGTTAAATTACCACAGGGCAAAAAGGCTCTACCTTGTAAATGGGTTTACAGGTATAAGATCACCGCTCATGATAGTCAGCCAAAGTACAAAGCAAGGCTTGTTGCCAAGGGCTTTAAGCAAGAACACGGCATTGACTTTGATGAAGTCTTCTCTCCGGTGGTCAAGATGACTACATTGAGATGCTTTCTTGCATTGGTTGCCATATTAGATTTGGTGTTGCACCAAATGGATGTCAAGACAGCGTTCTTGCATGGTGATTTAGATGTGGAAATTTACATGCAGCAGCCAGAAGGGTTTGTTGAGAAAGGCAAGGAAGATTGGGTATGCCAGTTGTTAAAGAGTCTTTATGGCTTAAAACAATCACCGAGGGCATGGTACCATAAATTCCACAAGTTTATGCTTTCTCAAGGCTACAAACGTAGTGAGTTCGATCATTGTCTATATACAAAGAAGGCTAAGGATGGCAGTTGGCTGATCCTTATTTTGTATGTGGATGACATGTTGATTGCTGGCAAGCACTTGGAAGAAATTTCAGCTTTGAAGTCAAAGATGGCAAAATCATTTGACATGAAAGACATGGGTGAGGCAAGTCATATACTTGGTATGCGCATTGAGAGAGACAGATCAAAGAAGTTGATTTGGTTATCACAAACAGAGTATATTGACAAGGTTTTGCAACGTTTCAATATGGAGAAGGGAAAGGCACTGAGTGTTCCATTGCCACCATATGTGAAACTTAGCAAACAATATTGTCCTGTGTCTGAGGAAGAACAGGCTGAAATGGATAAGATTCCATATGCGTCTGCAGTGGGTAGTTTGATGTATGCAATGATTGCTACTTGCTCAGACATTGCATTTGCAGTGGGAGTAGTAAGTCGATACATGTCAAACCCAGGCAAGAAACATTGGGAGGCAGTGAAAGGAATATTGAGATACCTGAAAGCTACAAAGAGTATGCGTATATGCTATGGGAGTCAGGAGCTAAGTGTAAAGGGACCACACATGCACCTAACAGCTTGGCAAAAGCAGTGGGACCACACATGCACCTAACAGCTCGGTAAAAGCAAAGAAGTTACGATGCCACAATCCTAGATTCGTGAAAGTTTTTAAATTATTTTCGTATTTCTTGAGTCTTTCCACGTATTTTCCTACGTAACGTAGCCCTCAAGCTCATTGGACGCGCTCTATTTTCTCTCTCTTTCATATGGCCCTCCAAATGACCTCCGAATTTCCTAATGAGAGGGGGCACAAACAAGGGCTTCTAGTGCACAAAATGTAGAAAAGATGAACCAACACTTGGAATAATCATCACCACACAATGTGCACATGTGGCAAGTTTTTTTGGCTTATTCTAGGTCCCAAATGTTGGTTGTTTGCATGTACATGAAGAGCCACTGAGGGAGGTAGACTCTGATCTTTTGGGGAGATTCTTCTTGCTCCAAAGTTTACTCCACCTACTCACACTCCCTCGAACATCATTGGGAAATATAGTCTTGTGTGGTTGCATCTAAGATGCATGTCTTCAAATAGCCCTTGTGAGCTAATGGTAAGTGGCTTCTGCTAGTCAAGGTGGAGATGAACATTTGTGCACTTTTTTTGGGCTTTTGCACGGGCCATTGTAACGAAGTGTTCAACATAGAAAATTGTTGATTTCTATGTCACCATGGGCACCATGTTTTATATTCACCTTGCACCATACATACATAATAGGAAACAACTATTCACTACTAGTAATTCTTCAAGGAGTTTTTCTACTACTAGTAAATTTTTCTATGATTTTCACCACCTCTAGATCCCCCTACCTTGATGAATTACAAGGGGACCCCATGGTGCAAGGTGAATATAGAACATGGTGCCCATGATGACATAGCTATGCATCATGGGGGGGGGCTATAGAGCATGGTTGATTGGCAATGGGGTCCCCTTGTAATTCGTCAAGGTAGGGGGGTCTAGAGGTGGTGAAAATCTCATCCAACAAGTTCAATTGCCTACCATGGAAATTGGACTTGCTAGGGGTGGTGAATCTCATACAACAAGTCCAATTGCCTTCAATGGCATAATATGCCACTCTTTCCAATAGATGGTATCTAAGTCAATATGCTTATTAAAAGTATGATACCCCAATAGCCAAAATCTCATAAGCTCATGACACCTCAACAACGGGAATGACCATGAGCATCAGTTGGGTACTTAAGCAATCAATAAATTTTTCATGAGGAGGCTTGTCCTTGGAGAGGTTCATAATTTTTGTTTTTGCAAACTCAATCCCAATGATTGACATTGAGGTATGCACATAAGCTATTTGTTTAACACAATTAAGATAAAAGTTCTACCTTCTCATCCATGGCATGCCCAAAATGAATTGTGATAACAAAGTTCTACCTTCTCATCCATGGCATGACGTGCTTCCTCTTGAACTTGTCGTATATCTCTTCCTTTTGTCATTTTTGCAGCTCCTTGCCTACATGTCCTTTATCTAACATGGTAGGCATCAAAGGGAAATGCTATTTATTCACTCAGCAACCACTTATTCAATTAGGCATAGGCTAGTGTGGCTAATTTTCCTAGCCCACTTGACAAGATATCTTTCAATTACAAATGTACCTAGCCCTTGTTTCTTAAGTTTAACTATGTGTTGCTTTAGCATGTATGTCAGCACGTAGTCACCCTATTTAAAGTCCTTATACTTGACAAAAAAAATTGTGAAAAGCTTTTTGTCATCTTTTGCTGGCATATATGCTTGTGACAACTCTAATTTGTATTTCTACACATAGTCCTAGATAATTTTATAGGCGGTCAGACAATTCATGACCCATCCACTATATGTTTTTTGTTATGCGTAGAGTTGGTATTAAGAATTCCATTTGCAAAATAGCCTCAAGACCATACACCATGTTAAATGGTTTTGTCTCTACTGAAGTCGTATACGCCCCTCAGTGTAAGCCCAAATAGTTGAATGTAGCTTTAAGTCCCAGTCTGATCTAAACTCGCTTACTATCTTTGTAAGAATTCTGCACAAAATCTAATTTGTGCTCTGTGCATTTAACCACTAGCTTGCGGATAATAGGGATCAGATTTTTTGTGTAACACTACCAATTTATCAAGTAGGTGTTCATTCACTTCATTCAAAAAATACATGCCCACTTTTGACCGCTGGCATTAGACCACTAGCTTTCGGATAATAGGGAGCATATTTTTTTGTGTAAAAACACCAATTCATCAAGTAGGACAATCACTTTATTTAAAAAATACATACCCACTTTTGACCAATGGCTTGCGGATGACAGGGAGCAAATTTTTTCTGTAGCACCATAAATTCATCAAGCTGGTGTTCAATTACTTCATTCAAAAAATGTGTACCCATATCCCTTACAATCTCTATTGGTAGTCCATATCTTATAATCTGATATTGATTCAAAAATAATGTTGTAGTTCGCACATCATTCTTTTGTGTTTCTCTAGCATCCACCCATTCTATAAGATAATTAGTTGCAACGATCGTGCATTGTGCATGTGACCTATATGTTGGTGGGTAGGACCAACAAAGTATATCCCCCACTTAGCAAATATGTTTGCACCCCTTATAAATCATAGTGGCATGTTATCTTTCTTCATTGATTACCTTTTTCTGTTGGAAATTGTCACAACTTTGTAGAATTGGCATAATAGAACAATGGAGGCCACCAAATCCTAGTAGGTACAGACTTTTTGTTGCACACAATCATAAATGTTAATCTTTTCCCCTTTTAAAAAGCTGATTTTCAACCAATGTATACTCATTTGTTGTGCCATGATAGACCTACGTCATACTCTACTCATACCTTCAGGAAAGGACTAGTAAAATATTCAACGAATGGCTCCAATGTGGTCCTATCGTCACATGATACAATGTTGCATGCACAATGGGTGTTATCTCTTGGCATCTTGTATATTGCTTAATAAAATCATTCACATTTGCATGCATGTTTTGCCAATAGACTCCCATTCTTTGTAATATTTGGACAATTTGAGGTAAAAGGAAATGAATGTTTGTACACCTATATACACTTGCCTGATGTAAGAAGCATAATTTTTAGGATCAATGCATCTTTTGCCAATAGACTCCCATATATTCTCAATAATCTTTGGACAATTTGAGGTAAAGAGAAGTGAATGTTTGTACACCTATATACACTTGCTTGATGTAAGAAGCATAATCTTTAGGATCAATGCATAAGAGGAGGAAGTTGGGTTTTCAAGCCCAAGTCTCCAATCAGTTGATGCCATGGGAACACTCCCCTATAGCATGCAGTGCACCTTCAGTGTGAATGGAATTTTGTATGGCAAGTTTTTCCCTTTATATATGTAAATCTCTTTTCATAACAAATAGCAAGGCGTTATTTTTATAGCGTGCTGATCTGCTCTCTTCTCGCTCTCATCTTGTTTCTTCTTTGCTCTCCACACTCCTCCATGCCATGATAGCTCTTCAGTATCACCCATCATATCCCGTGAGCCTTTCAAGTGGTATCACAGCCCATGTGGGCATCTCAAAACGTGGTTGGAGGCGCAGGTCACAAAGCCGGCATCTCCAAATTTTGCAGGTAGCTTATATTCAAAAAGTCGTCACTATCAAAGTCCTAGGTGCTTTGGGGTGGCGTTCTAAGATGCAATTGCAACCTTAGTGCAGTGAAGTGTGGCAACTTTGCGAGCATCTCAACATGCTCACAAAGTTGAAGGAAGGCTACGATCAATTTCTTTTCAAAAGGTGTTGCTCCCTGTGATAAGCTAGCTTAATGGCTCAAGAAAGAGCCTTTTAAAACCTATCCTAGACTACTGTGGTGGCCCGTGGAGCATTTTTTGTCAAAGAACACAGCCTTGGTTCTTTTCGACAGCTCTCTATTAATCAAGCAACGCAGGTGTAGCTGATGCACTCGTTGTGCATGAGTTTTTCTTTGCAAATTCATACCTAAGGCTTATTTTGAGTCAATCTGCTCGTTCTTCTCTTGGCTGCCCCTTTGTGGAAGAGATGCTTCTCACCTTCAAAGACAAAGATGTGTGCTACGTGGTACATTTGGATAACATAGACAAGTGGAGAAGCTGTGCTTTATTAATATTCAAAAACTGTGTACCTAATAGTTTTTCTCAACAACATATGATTCTACAAAAATTTGGTGAATTTATAGTATGATATGTGGTTCAAAGACCTCTTCTGAAAATCAGAAAACTTTGGTTGTAATGATGGAGATGTAAGATTGGGTTTGTGATGTCAACATTAAGCACAAACGTTTTGGAGCCAAGCTCAATACAACCAAACTCTATGGCTACCTACTTGACCAATGCATGAAAAATAACCTTAATGATAGGACATATGAATATGGACGCTCCATGGAGAAAATATTTTGCTTCTCGCTTGAAGTGGTCAAAGTAGTATCAAAAGTGGTATACGACTTCAAAATTGATTTTCCTTGTTCAACATCATAGATCTGTTATGCTATCAACACAATTAGATATTTTTTTGCCATAAATTTTCTTTTAGCCTATCAATTGTCAGTTCATGCCATGTCCAAAATTTGTATGGGTTATACATACTGCCATACATACAAAGTGGTAAGACCTCTCAAAAATATCAATTTTTTGTTCAAGTCCTCATTTTTGTAAACAAATTCTCATGAGGTTATTGGGTAAACCAAAAACTCCATTGATTGGTAGCTAATTTTTGACCTACACTCTATCTGTTCATGGGGGAGTTCATTGCCATAGCACTAGGTTATGGGTGTACCAAAACCCTTGGTTGTGAGAGAACCTAAAACTCACGTTGACGAGTACACCAAAAACTCTAAGTATCATGAGATTGGTCAATCTAGTTTGGGCTTGAGGGGGGATTGTTGGGTTTTCAAGCCCAAGTCTCCAATCATTTGGTGCCAGTGGGAACACTCCCCTATAGCATGCAGTGCACCTTTAGTGTGCATGGAATTTTGCATGGCAAGTTTTTCCCTTTATATATGTAAAGATATTTTCAAATAACAAGTCGTTATTTTTAAAGAGTGTCGACCTTCTATCTTCTCGCTCTCAATTCGTTTCTTCTTTGCTATACACACTCCTCCACACCATGGTAGCTCTACGGTATCACCCACCATAGCCCGCGAGCCTTTCAAAGGATTTTATCACTGCCTTGTTTATATAACCGCTCTGTAAGTAATTGAAAAGGTCGTGATCTTTCAATTAACTTGCATCTCTTGTTTAAGGATGATTCATCATAAACCATTCCAAACGTCAAAAGAGGTATGATGGGAAAGGAGCATCTTGGTACTCTTTCTATATTGAATAGATTAGCATCTCGTAGGTCCTCATACACACCTATAGGATGTTCATCATGAATCAACCTTGATAGGTGATCAGCCCTTTGATTCATAGTTCCTTCTTTACAACCATATTAAAATCAAATTCTAATAAGATGAGAAGCCACCTTACTATTCTACCTATGTTGCATGGCTAATTCAAAAAGTATAATAATGCTTGATGATCCACACAGAAGGTGAACTTGTTGGCTACTAGATAATGCATGAACACATAACACATTCATGCACACACATAGAAGCATATGGCCAAAGAATTGATAATGTATTGAATTGCAACATTACACATTAGGAGGAGAGAAAGAACAAATGATGAGCTATTGAATCTATTGTTCAGCAAATTCAAAAATGGAGAACAAGGTCAACTCACCTATGTGCAAATCCCCACTGGCTGTGACAAAGGCAACATTCATGGTCACCAACAAAAGGATAACACGTGTGGAGAAAGAGATGAAAGAATGGAAGACCAAAATGGAAGGGTGGTGGAAAAGAGAAGGCCAACCTCATTCAAATGGTCTTCAATGAAGACTCACAATGGAAGAAAGAGAAGGAAGAACTACGGGCTAAAGTCCATGCGCTCCAAGAAGAGGTCTCAACCCTCAAATGAGAGCTTGCGGAAGCTAGAGTGAGGCGGGAACTACAGGAGGGAGAAATCCATCCCTCTATGATAAACGAACTCAATGACATCAAAGAACATGTGCGAAAAACCAAGGAGGAAGACAAGCAACACAAAGCAATGATGTCATCATGGGTGGATGCAATCACAAAAACACAAAAGAAGGTAGATGAAACCAAAAAGTGGATAGAAGTCGCCAAGAAAGCAAAGAAGAAAGAACCAATAGCCATTTTCACTCCCACAATCATTAACATCACCCTAGAGGAAGAGCAAAGAAGGAGGACTAGAGCTTTGAATGTACGTGTAACCGGCCTAAAAGACCGTGATAATGTGAAAGGTGAGGTCAAAGATCTCGTACATATGATGGGTGATGAGGTCATACACACTAAGGCATGGAGAGTGGGGAAGAAAAGAGAAGGGGAAGAAGGGGATGGGGAGACTTCAGAGGAGAGAGCATTGATCCTTCGTTTCCCCTTCATGGAAGTGAAGAAAGACTTCTTGAAGAAGCTTCCTACACTAAAGAAAACGGGGATATTCCTTGGGGATGACCTCACACTCTAACAAATTCCTCATATGAAAGAAGCCATGCCATGTGTGAAAAAGGCTATCTACTTTATTTCACTTCACTATCAGGGTGAAACAGGGATGCCCACTATCTCCTACACTATTTAGGATGTATGTGGATGAGGTTTTAGACTACATTAAGAGAGATGGTGATAGAGTTGCCCAGTAAGCGGGGACATGGATTCCCCTGTTGTTATATGTTCATGATATTGTGTTGATTTCTGACTCCAGAGGGGATGCAACGTCATTTGCATGCATTGCACACATTTTCTCATGATACTGGTTTGTCTATCAACCTCGGAAAAACCAAGGTTATGGTGTTTAACACCACCCCACAGTGCATTAGGAGATCAGCACCATCATTCACATACGATCATGAGATAGTGGAGTATACAGATGCTTACACTTATTTGGGGGTGATCTCTACTGGGCCTATATTTTCATTGAGGAGAGTAGCAGAGACTAGATTGACCAGAGCCTATGCAACATTGGGTGGATGTGTTCACAGATTCAGTTTTAGGAACCTTGGACAAATCTCTGGCTTTCTGACACTCTAGTGGCTTCTGCATTGTTATACGGAGGTCAAATATGGGGGCCTTCCATGGACCACCACGGGAGGAAAGGTCGCACTGATGGATGGGGAGGTATGGAGAAGCCTTTGATCCTTATGATTGCACGGCTTATTAGATCCAAGGCTTCAGTACCACATGACATTATTTGAGCACAGCCAGCTGTCCCCCCCCCCCCCCCCCCCCCCCCCCCCACCCCATAGTAGTGTTAGCATGCAAATCACAAGGAAAACGAGCGCCTCTATAGCCTTGCACAAGTCACACCATTGGAAGGAATAAATCTTGCACCGTCAAAACCACCTGTGAGATAAGCACCTGTAAACATTTATGAAGAACCCTTCTAGCATGAATCACACTTGGAATTAGGAGAAACCAAGGACATCATGACGTAGCTCGTATCAAGTAGATGTACGTAGAGTATCCATAGACTAAAAACAGAGGAAAAATGAGAAAGATATGGCCATCCGAAGTTGGTGGGTGCTCTCTCTTGAAAAGTGTGCATTTGTTGGAGCTATTAAAATGGGGCTCCTCTTATCCTCTTCAATCAAATCTTTCTTCCCTCTTTCCTCAGCCGACATGGCTTTTTGGGGTTTTCATTTCATTGGTTCATTTTGAGCCTTTTTTGGTAAAGCATGGAGACAAGTCGGTGCCTTTGTGCCCAAGGGGAGGGGTGGGCACTAGAGGACCAAAAAGAGAGGACGCTCTTGGGCAAGTAGTGTAAACAGCTAGAAAAGGCGGCCCCATCTCGTTTGAGTCCACGAGCTCTCTCCCCCAAGCTCCTCACCAAATGATTCAAACAAAGGGAGCTCCTCACTTGCCCTATAAACCCCCCATCCTCTCCTTACCCCTTTCCATGTGGGATCATTACCATACCATATGGCAGCTTCCTCCACAATCCTACCAACTCCCTCATGCCCAAGTTAATTTTCAGCTCCTTCTCCAAGTGAGAGAACTTCTCAAAAAACTTTCCAGAAGCATAACTTGTTGCTCCGGTCACCAATGACACACCATAAAGTACGGCTTGGAGCCCATCACCTTGGCTACTTCTAGAAATTTCAAATCTCGGTATTTCTAATTCAAATCATCAACTTGGACTAGTTGCCTTTGTCGAGTGCATCTGTAATCACTTTCTAAGTCAAGAACGCCCACTTCGGACGCACATAACTCATGATGTACAAGTCCGATTCACAAGCTATAAAGCACAACTGAAAATATTTATTGAAAACCATGTCTTGGAGACTCGAACAACCAACAACACCAGTACACAAGTCCCGAAAAACCAAACCTTTGTACATGAATTTTTACATAGTCACTCCCAAGACTTGCAGGACTATGTACACATATATACAAGAGACTAGTCAGCAAGCTTTTTGGCACAATCTACTGGCTTTATGCTCAATCCAAAAAATGACATAGCTTGCCAACCCCCCCTTAGCCTGCTTGATCATTCATGACAAGCAGAGGTTTTTAGGGTGAACAATTGCTGCAACCCATTCCCAGAAACCTCATCTACATCCTCTGATGTCTTCACACTGTCTTTCTCCATTGATAACATCTCATCTGACACAATTGTCATCAAACGTGCTAGATATTTATTTAATCTGTAACCATTAACACTGTATTTATGTTGTGCACCACCAAAATCTGTCAACCAACTGATATATCCCATTGTCAAACTTGTTCACAACAGTAAAAGGACCTTCCCATTTGATTTGAATTCTTTTTAGAAAGTATTATCCAGCTTACTATTGTATCGCAACACAAGATCACCCTTTTCACTTCCCTTATCCTTCACACATTCATTAGCCTTTATCTGAGCTTTCTTTGATACTTCCTCAAAGTAGCTTAAATCCAAAACTCTGTCCAATTGTGCAAACATTGTAAATCCAATAGCCTTTTCTGCCAAGTATCTTTTTGCTCTTCATCTCCCAATGACAACAATTTCAGTGCAAGAATTTCCACTTCAATTGGCAAGAATGCTTCTTTGCCATATACCAAGTGGTAAGGAGAAAACCCTGTGCTCATTCTCATAGCAGTTCTATAGGCCCATAATGCACAAGGCAACTCTGAATCCCAAGTTTTCCCCTGTGTCTGGGTCATCTTTGTCAAAATTTTCACCAACTCTCAATTGAACCTTTCATTGAGACCATTGCATTGTGGATAATAAGGAGAATTGTACCTGTACTGTATATTGAGCAGTACCAGTCTTCTATCAGAAAGAAGTTCTAGTGGCACACCAAATTTGCAACATATATGCTCATATACAAACTTTTCCATTTCCTTACTAGTAATCTGTTTGATAGCTTTAGCTTCTGTCGAACGCGACGAATAATCCATTGTTGTCAGAATGCAAGCATTTCTTTTGTTAGTCATGGGCAAGGGTCCAATAGCATCAAGACCCCATTTTTCAAACACATCAAAAGCTTTTCGTAATTTTGGCTTCAAAATTCTTTTTCCCATTTTCTAACAAGATAAACAAGACTTGCACTAAAAGGGTGGTGGTAATGCGTGTGCTAGTCTCCAACCAACCGTGCTATCTTATAGTCCCTCCCTAGCGGTACACACTGTCCAGCATTGCCGGTGGCCTTGCCCATAGGCCCCCATGTCCTTACATTACCCCCCCCCCCCCCCCCCCCCCTTGGAGAATCGTTTTCATCCTCGAAAACAAACATAGGAAAATGTTTCTTAACTGCAGAGACATTCTCCCATGTAGAACCTTCTTCAGGTCTATCTAGACATTTTATCAACACCTGTCGTCTGACATGATGTCTAGTGCAAAGCTCATGAGAATCCAAAATCTTTTTGGCCTCATGAGGAATGCTTGGTGGTTTGATAAGGTCAACTAACACACCTGTGTCAATGACATTATCATTCTGTCCTAGTTGTTCTCGTAAACGACTAACATGAAAAACAGGATGAACTCGTGAGTGCTCTGGGAGAGCTAACTTATAGGCCACTTGACCTATACGTTTGAGAATGGTAAACGGTCCACAATAGCGTGATGAAAGTTTAGCAACTTCTCCCATCTTCAGACTTTCTGAATGCTCCGGAACTTTGAGGAAAACCTTGTCTCCTTCTTCGAAAGTAGCAAGACGACGATGCTCATCTACGTACTTCTTATATCGATCTTGATCTTGCTTAACATTCTGTCGAGCAACTCGAAGCGTGTCAAAATGGTCTTGCAGAAAATACTTCGCTTGTTGTATCTTCTCCTTAGCCAACCCCACCGTAACGGGTGATCTAGGTTAAAATCCATATAAAAGCATAAATGGACTAAACCCTGTAGTCACATGCTTTGAACTATTATAAGCAAATTCCAATATAGGTAAGTAATCTTCCCAATTGGTTTGCTTCTTGCTAACGTACGCTCGTAGCATATCCTCTAGCACTTGATTAACTCTTTCTATTTGACCATCCATTTCTGGATGATGAGCCGTACTTAGATTAAGTTTAGTTTCCAACTTTTGGAACACAGCTCTCCAGAAGTGATTATCGAACTTTCAATCTCTATCACTAATGATACTAGCTGGAAGACCGTAGAGTTTATATATATGCTCTACAAATAGACATGCTAATTCCGGTGTCTTAACCGTAGTCTTAGTGGGAATGAATCGACCGATCTTTGTGAGACGGTCTGCAATTATCCAAATGGCGTCATGGCCACGATTTGTAGTAGGTTGTCCTACTACAAAATCCATAGAGATACTCTCCCACTTACCTTGTGGAATCTCTAAAGGATGTAAAAGGCCACCTACCTTGAGACGCTCTGCCTTATTAACTTGGCACTGTTGGCAATTTAGTATGTACTCTTGAACATCATGATGTAAGCTCGGCCAATAAAATTGCCGTCGAGCTAAGGCATACGTCTTACTCTCTTGAATAGCCTTGGTGAGATCTGCTAAAGTCATCTCAGATATCTTTGGCTCCTTAGCAATAGGCTTTAGGGTCATTGGATGATGCCCCGATGCTTCCGAGCTAATAGATTTAGGCTCAACAGACACTCTTTCTGCTTGAATCATTAAATTATCCTCCAATTTCACCTTGGTGGTGAATGCTTCCCAAGTGGTGATACTTCTAATGACTAGGCCATTGTAGGTATCCTCATGTCGTATCCTCTAATGAATATATCAAGCAATTGATCATTATTGAAGCACTCATTTGGATAACAAGAATTCAAATGCTTAAAGCGACTAATAAAGTCTTTCACCAACTCTCCTTCTTCTAGTTGGGCTTTCTGGAGTTGAGAGGCTACACCCCAAAGCACTCCCTCTCGTATGTATTCTTTCAAGAACAGTCTCCTAAGAGTAGGGTAAATCATTTTTTTTCCACCCTTAGGGTTCTATACCAATCCCCTGCCTTCCCACTTAAGGTTAGACTTAAATCATTACTCTTATGCAAGTCATTGTGTTATCCTAGAGAATCGCATATTTGTTCAAACACTTCGATATTCTTTCTCACATCCCCATCTGTACTAAATTTTTGTGTGAGCTTGGCTATTTGTACTGCCTTACTTCTAGGTTCTCTATCGGGCGTGTTACGCATATTCTCAGCAATAGATCGACCGATAGCTTGAGAAAATGTTGCCAAGTCACCTAAGTGAGAAGGACCGTGGGTGAAGGCGCTCCAGAGACTACATGTGGAGTAGGTATTGGCATTGGGCTTGGCGCATAGGAAGCCCTTGGGTTCCACGTTGGGTACGATGTTATGCCATGTGGTGGCCCCAAGTTCATATGTGTGGCCCTAGGCATAGCAAACGTCGGATGTGACATGCTAATGCTAGCAGGTATAGTCCCATGGAAATAAGAACTTGGTTGTTGTAGTTGTTGAGCATAGGTTGTTGAAACAATGGGAGGGACAGGGACTACATGAGTACGATGACCCATGGGTGTATACGATTGGTACATACTTGTAGGTACTGTTGCAGGCATTGAGCTACCATATAGCGGTGCTTTACTAACAAATGAGGTCCATGGCGTGTTTCTTGGCATGCCCATCATTGGGGTAGGCATGGTAGCCGTGGTGTCATCAAGGGAAAGATGAGCTAGACTTGGAAAGGTAAAGCTATCACTTGTGGGTTCAGATTGCACTGAGACCCCTGGCGAAACAACATATGGAGGATCCATCGGACTTATCGAGGGAGTCTCCATTTGCGATAAGGTTGGTTGTTTAGCCTTTCCTGTATCCAAGAATCTCATGAGACACGTTGAAGGCATGTTGATCCCCTTGTTCTGTCTCTCTAACTCAATGACCCTATGGATGACCTCACAAACTATTTGCTATTGATCCTCCACACTAGTAGCACCCATTGTGGATTGTAGGACATCTAACCAACCCATGTGATAGGTGTGACCTGTGTATAGGTCGGTCAGAGTTGGCCCTTAGCGGTTGGTAAGTCAGGAGCACTCAATTGCTCTCTTAACAAGGATATTGACATAAGGGCTTTCGCTTTTAACTCTCTTCGTTGCTCTGCCTTGCGTAAGCTCTCGACTTCCTTTTCCCTAGGCGCAATGATATATCGCTCAACCTCTTGCACTTCGACAAGGTTTCTACCATCGGGTAATATGACCTCGGAGGTGAATATCTCTGAAGAGTCAGGAGGTGCAGTGAATGAAGTATTCACGTGCACATTCTCTAAGGGCATAGGGTCTACGTTGGTCATGAATGGAGAATTTACTTCCCCACCCCCCTCATTTACATCATTAACTCCATGTTCGGAGCGAGTGGCTCTACTAAAGGTTTCCTTCAAGCGGCTAAGCACGCTCGGCCCGGATCGTGGACCCATGGCATGCATGTCTTGGCTTGAGCTATTGGGATTAGGCATTGGGAAACCCTCCATGACGTCGTAGTCAGAGGAAGAGTCACTAGCCGCTATGTTCGAGTCTTCGTTTGTACTACCTTGGGTCCCCACTGAGGGCCCGGAACCTATGGTAAGTGGATATTGAGAACTCACGTAAGTCGAAATTCTCTCTAGTTGCTCCGTCTCTAGCACATGACCAGAGCGCAAATGCATGTGCCATTGGCAACCTACAAGCGTCAGCGAATAACCTCGAAGTTTAACCGCTTACTTTTTTAGGCGTCCTTTTTCACTCATTTTTTTATGTTTTTTAATGATCGGTTTTTTTATTAAGTGTGTGATAGCTCAAAACGAGCGTATCACTCAGACGGTCGTGGTGTGCTTTATAGCACAACGTTCGGTCACCTAAAGTTCCATTGGTCCTCAAAAAAAATCAATTTTTAGCTACGTGTGAAGCTAAAATACGTAATTTTAAAGGGTGACTGAGGCCTGAGCCTGAGCTTGAGCTTGGGCTTGGGTCTGGGAGATATTCCCTATCCCGGTCCTACCTTTAATTTTTTTTATTTTATTTTTTTGGATAAGGTCATCGCAGCCTGCGCGCGAGCACACACACACTCTACCTACCTACTTACAACTAATACACCTACTATTACACACTAACACACTTCATTAGCTCTCAGAGATCTATTTCCTACTTATTGTACTTTACATTACACAGAACTAACAACCTTAATATAAACACCTTATCACAAAGAAAGCCTAGTACCTTTCAAAACTTCATCAACAAAGAAATACATAGTAGAAAAACAAAATCCTTCTTCTCAACACACACACCTTCCTTCTCTACCTTTCCTACAATTGAAATTTCACCACAAAAGAAGCACAGAGTGTCATTCAAGTTTAGTATATGGCATTCCTCGGCAACGGCGCCAAAAATGTGCGCGTCTATCACACATGTCAATCCAAGGGACTTGCCGATACATTGTGTGCGAGCCACAAATGGCTCTAAGCACACAACTAGCCTAAACTAGTAAGCTCAAAGAAGAAGATGGTGTATCACTCGCCGCTCTACGCTTGTTGTCGTGGAGGATTCCTCGTCGCGAAGAAGAGGGAGACGCTACTACGCCGTGCTCAACCGCCTCACCGCCGTCGTGCCGCCACAATGCGCTCTCTCTCTCTCTCTCTCTCTCTCTCTCTCTCTCTCTCTCTCTCTCTCATGCATACACACACACACACACAAGAAGATGAAGAAGAAGAAGATGGAGATGGAGCAAGAGCACTCTTCAATTGCACAAATAACACCCATTTAGGAATTTTGGGACTCATTCAAGTCCCATTATTATTAACTGAAGCTTGCAATCCTCATTAATCTGACTAGTTTGCTTGTCCATTATGCGTTAACACCATCATTATATTGTAATTTTAACCCTATAAAAAGAGACATTTAGAAAACTTGGATATATTTAAGTGCCATTTTTGTACAACAAATGATCTAGAAACGATTTCAAGAGTCCAGTTGTATAATTTTAAATTCTTAAGAATTATGACAAAGTGTCAACCTTCATATAATTAATTGAAAAATAGTCTCTCTTTTGTAGTCTAATGATATCTTCTTGTATCAAATTTTATGGTGAACTTACAACAAAGAGCTTGCTTGGCATTAGAATTTATGGTAGATAAAGGGTATTACCCCGGGGGATTCACTCTATATACAAAACGGGACGCCACCTGCAAGCGAGAAACTTTGATAAAACCCCTATATACGACTCATATTAGCAGATATGACCCCCTTTACGCTTATACGACAATCAATGCAGAAAACTATCGTACCCATATCTTACATATAAAATTTAGGTCTCACATGATCTAACTGAGTAAAAATAGTCAAAAAGCGTGTACCATAGTGACTGTCAACATACTAAGGGGGTCATATTAGGAAATATGACCCCCTTTACGCTTATACGACAATCAATGCAGAAAACTATCGTACCCATATCTTACATATAAAATTTAGGTTTCACATGATCTAACCGAGTAAAAATAGTCAAAAAGCGTGTACCATAGTGACTGGCAACATACTAAGGAACCACTTCTATTGATAATTAGATGTATGCTTAATGTGTCTTAGTTTGACTTTCAAACTATGTGCTCATCTAATTTTGACCCATCTAAATTACTCAAAAAACATGGTTAAAAATTTTTATTAGGTTCTTCCTATAAATTTGCATCTATACAAACTCTTTATAGATTTCATCCCTCAATAAATGAACTATAATCACAAAACAAGCAATTGATAAAAAGCACTGTTAGTTCTTGCATGTATCTTTGTAGCTATTGATTCACAAGTTTGAGGAAGACTCTTTTGGGAAGTCATGATTTTGAAACACAAAAAATCCCTTTCATTTTTCCCTTTTCTCATTTCTCTCTCTCTCTCTCTCTCTCTCTCTCTCTCTCCCCCCCCCCCATAAATATGATACCCCCTCCCTTATTTTTAAGCTTGGGAGATAAATTATTGGGGGCCAGCCCCTAACTTATACGCTTATGTAACTTGTCCAAAACCCCCCCTTCCCTGCACTTACGTGGTGCGGTAAGTTTTCCATAGTGAATCCCCCGGGGTATTATAGAGTCTTTTTTTTGCATCCTCCTTGATAAAGGTGCCATCTTTTAGCATAAGTATCATTTCTTTGGATTGAAATTTGTGTTAAAATTGAAGTAGATGCTATGCTTGACTTTCAAAGGTGCGACTAAATAGGGTCTAGCAAAACTATGGTTTCTTGACAAAGATTAGTTTTGAGCACGTTAACATACGATTATCACTTCAAAACTTGAATAAAATTCACAAGGTTGTGGTATTAAGAGTGTCTTATATATAGATTTTTATCATATGTGGATTTGAGTCTTTTTGTTAATTTATTATGGTCGATTCAAAAATTATACTATTTTAAAGTAAGAACTAGGATGCTTGGTAACTAAATTTGGGCATCCATGACATCCATGTTGTAAAAATTATAATTTTGCATTGCGGTCAAGCTCATGGTATTTCCAAGTTTGATAGGATAGAGTACTTAAGTTTGGTGAGCCAAGACCCCATATTCCAAGTTGAAACCACCATGAGTTTTCATTGTGATCAATTGGCAGAGGCTCGAAATTAAGTTCCATCCTCCATCCAATCGAGCTTGGAAACATCATGAGTTTGTACTATGATCTAACTTAAGTTTGGGAGAGGCTGGAGCCTCCATTCAATCGAGCTTGGAAACATCATGAGTTTATCTTGTTGATCAAACTTAAGCTTGGTGGAAGCTCAAACTTAAGTTCGAGCCTCCAACAAATCTAGCTTCGAAACAACATGAGCCTATTTCCAACCTAGATGAGATGTAGGTCAATCCTCAACCCTACCAAGGTTGCAGATGCTTAGATCCACAAAAGAACTTGCAAATACAAAATGCTTATACTTGGTACTTTGCTCATGAGAAAAATAGGCAAACCAAATTCAAAGACATCCTTGAAAATAAATAGAGGGTAATAATTGAAATCAAGATCCACAATTCAGCACAAACTACTTAAGAACACATCATACCCTAGAGTGGCTTTGATTGCACACACAACTTGATAGGGTTCATGTGACTTATTAAATCTTTAGTGGACTCTTGGTTCTTTAAGTGACAAGGTCGCGAGTGAAACATCTCCTGCTAAGAACTTTCCATTCCTCCAACCTGCTTGCTAGACGAGGGTCAAGATCAATTGGTCCAAAAGAATGATCGAGCCACGACTCCATGCCCTCAACATGCCCGACACTTTCTTGCTGATAATGCAAAAGCCTAGCAGAGCAAGGAGAATCTAGGCCAAAGTGCCATGAAAAAGAACACCATGTCATGATCGCTTACTAGAGATTGCACTTCAATGAGCTTCGCCCAAAACTTGCAAGAAAATGTATGCCCCACTACTGATCAGATCACTGGAATTGAAGACGATAAAGAGAATTTGCGGGTGGTATTGTCGGCTACCATGGCAAAGATTGTGCAACTTATGTGGGGATTCAGATGTGTAGCTACCATGGTGAAGACTTGACATCCATTGCAAGCGTAGGGGGCAGGCATCGATGGTCCACGCTAGAGCCATATGTAGAATACTACTCTGTTTTTAGAAGGAAGTGCAGGCACCACTCGGGCATGCGATGCAGACATGGAAGCCATGTTGTCTGCAGACGCAGGAAGCAACTCGACCGCCACCACAAGTGTGGGGTTTGAGGGGTGTCATCACCACATGGCGAAGACTTGACGACCACTACATCATGGCAGTTGGGATGCATCGTTACCACATGGAAAAAACTTGACAGACATGCAAATGTGGTCTGCAGGAAGTGGCATGAGATGGAGAATTACACACGCAAAGCTGTCATAGTTGCCTTCTGCTACACCACAATCGGGGTGAGGTGCAAGCAACATTGTGGAGAAAAAACCTATGCATGCACGCGCGCTCACAGAGAGAGAGAGAGAGAGAGAGAGAGAGAGAGAGAGAGAGAGAGAGAGAGAGAGAGAGAGAGAGAGAGAGAGGATGTGGTAGAGAAGCCAGAGACCAGCGCACACCATAGTTGATGCTAAACTTGATAGCTAGAGTGGGCTTCATTTTTCCCGTCAAGTTCAAATTTTAAAGTTGACGGAGAATTTAAATTGCCCATGCCGGCCGCTCCTTAGCATGTCCTTACGATTTCAAGTTTTTTTGTTAGTCCATAGATTCACACACATTGCTATGCAACATTTCAGACTTGAGTTCGAGCCGGAATTATGTGTAGTCTACGTTCTTTTAGGAACCACTACTTAGCTCAATTCGACCATGCTTATGTATAGCCCAATTGTATCTAGAAGTGCAAGTGGTTTTTGCACAACTTTTAATGGGGAATTTCTAGCTCAAGTCCAAGTTTGAGCCACAACTATGTGTAGGTGAGGAATTTCTAGGGTGCATTTGTACTAGGGTGAGGGATTTCTAGGGCGCATTTCTAGCTTAGACTCAAGATTGATCCATTCTTATGTATAGCCCAAGTCAAGTCCATAAACATGAGAAGTTTTCACAAGCATTGCTATGGGAGGATTTCTAGCTAAATTTTCAAGCCTAAGTCCGAGCCACACTTATAGGAAACCCAAGTGTTGTTGGGGGAGAATTTGTAGCTCAATCTCATGTTTGAGCCATGAATATGCATAGTCCACAAGCTGCATCTAGAATTGTGAGAGGTTCTCAATGTGTACAAGCTCCTAATGAATTTCTAGCTCTTGGCTCGCTTCCACATGAACACCCAATTTGTCCTCAAAACAACTTATTATGTGGTGGAAATTGAGTATGTTGTTGTGTATTGAACAGTTCAGAGGTTACAATCTAGTTCTTAATCAAGTTTCAAGAGTTGTTGTGTATTAAGGTGTTCAGAGCTTACAATCTAGTGCTCAATCAAGTATGTTGTTATGAATCACAGCTTACAATCTATTTCTTGATCAAGTTTCAAGAGTTTTCATATATGAGCAAAGGCATGAAATTTCATTCAGTGCAAAGGCCTATGGTTTCTCTAGTCTTGTACGTGTTGAAGATCTTACAATTGAAATATATGGCGATTATAGGGTTTGAACTAAAAATGTGGATAGCAAAAACATTACTTTGTGTTATGTCCATGTTGAAACTAGTGTATGCTTTCGTTTGACACCTACACAAAATGTAAGCGTTGATACTTAAGTTCTATCCATGTCACTCTGACAAGCACTTTACAATTTTTGAGATTCCTATTTCTCTTCCTTGGAAGAGGTCTTGACGTAGCTCCAAGGGACTAGAATCGTCCCAAATTTTGGAATTTTTTCCAAAATTCCTAAATTTGTCTTAAATGAGAGAATGAGTGAATTTTAGGTTTAGTTGACTTTTATATGAGCTCTCCCCATTCACACTTGGGCGCCTATGCTTACCCAACTAATACCCTGAATGTTCCAGTTAGAGTGAGCCTCTCATTGGCGATCACTCTTCCCCTTTTCCTATTGGATCGATAAGCCCGGTACCTGACTCTACCAAATAAATAATACGGCATCCGTTGTAGGTGATAGGAATGTGCGTGAGGGTTAACATTCCCCGTGAAACTTAGGAATGGTGATATTCTTAAGTAATGCATTGCTACCTTCTGCATCTCTGTAGAACTTGTCTCTTGGACTCCTTGAGTCGTGCGAGCTCGGTTCCCTTGAACCGTGCCACTTGTGGCTCCTTGAGTCGTCTGTGAATTCATAAATTTCACAAGTAACTCTGTAAGATTGGTAACATTTGCATTGAGTGCAGAGAGGTTGCTTTCAAGTACTCTTTGGCGATGTTCCAAAGTCTTGAAAGAAGCCATATCTCAAGCTCATGATCTCCTAGATCATCATCATCATGCATATTAGTGTCAACAGCACCCGTGGTGCCCTGATTTTGATCTACGTACTCAAAATCAAACGTGTGTGTAGGTGGGATATCCTCACTGGCCATGGTAAACACACAATAATGCAAAGAGAAAGAAAAAAAATGACAACTTGTACCTTGTTGAATTGAAGTCTTTGTGTTTTTTATGCTTCGCGATTTGCGTTGCATGCGAACCTCGCCTTGCGGGAATTTGAGCGCTTCACCTGCCGCTCATTGTAAGAACACCTTTGTTCCTTGCACCATGGCATGCCACCTATAGAAAGCTCTCTCTCTCTCTCTCTCCCTCTCTCTCTCTCTCTCTATCTATCTAGCTATCTATCTCTATCTATTTTTCTATCTCTTTCCTCTCTCTCTCTCTCTCTCTCTCTCTCTCTCTCTCTCTCTCTCTCTCTCTCTCTCTCTCTCACAGCCGTTTTTTGACCTAGTAGACAACAATGCACTCTTTGATCATAACTTCTTCATCCGAACTCTGATTTGGATGATCTATAGCCTCAATCGAAGAGCACGACACCCTCTACGCATTGATGTAAAGACAAAAATTTGGAGTTATGCAAGGAATTTTTGTAGCAGCATTTCTTAAGTGAATAGGTTCAAGAAAGTAGACTCTCATCTCTAAATTTGCATACAACGTCTTCCGGCACCCGCAAGGGTTCTTCTTCTTCAACAAGGTCCACAACCATTGTAGAAAATCACACAAAATCTCCTACGTGTAGAGATAGCAACACAACCACTCAACCAACGGCATCGAAAACCATGATCATGGCATACTTGGTATTGTTGCAAGGGCTGTAAACAAACAAAGTGAAGACTTGAGGGCACTTGCAATGAAAAATGGCACGCTATGGGTTCTTGTGGTTAAGAATGAGAATCTCAAGAAGACACTTGAGATGCAAACAACACATTTGATGCAACTTGAAGAGGAAGTCAAGGAATGTAAATGCTCTCTTGTGGACTTGAATGCTTTGAAGGAGCGCATGAGCAAAGTAGAGCATGACCATGTATTCAAAGAGGAGAAATTTGACACCATGAGCTGGGATGTATGTGACATGAAAAATGTATGTACAAACAAGTCTTGGGATGATGTATGTGGTAGCAATGTGGTTCCTAATTGCTCCCTCATGCAAGCTATGGCTCAAACAAAGAATGTTGAGAATGTGGATGTGGAGGAGTTGAAGGAACATGAGTGGAATTCCAAGAACATTGTTATTTCTAGAATTCCCAAACCCACTTTTGCATGTCCGGAGTTATGGTCTATAGAGCACATAGAGTGGGTAAGCAAGGAGCTCCTCGCTCGGAAGAACGCCCAATTGTATGCACCATGCTGGATGAGACCAAACAAAAGATTATCCTTCATAATAGTTGGATCTATTTGTGGGACACAAAATGTTTTTTATGTGAAGATTGCACTCTTAAGCGACAAAATATGCGCCGCAAGGCATATGAGGAAAGGAATAAGAAAAATAAGGAGATCTCTCACAAAGAAAATGTGCCCAAGGAGGAGGCAAGTCCCTTGAGCACATAGAAATGCGGTATCTATGAGGCCTAGTTACAAATGAAAATATGTTTTTGGAATTGCCATGGAATGTGGAGGTTGGCATTGATGAACTAACAAGCAAAGCCGATGTTGTACTTCTTGTTGAAACTTAAAGGCATGATACACAAAGGATTAACGGCTCACAGGATTACAATGTACATTCATTAATGTGGTCAAATAATCTCAAGCAACGAAGAGAGCAAGGAGGGGTAGCATGTATGGTTAATAAAAGAATTGAAAGATTTTGTATCAATTATGAAAGATGACAAGTACAAACGTTATGTATGGTTGAAAATTATGACACCAAAAAGAGCACCCATTTTTGTAGCCGCTTGCTACATTCCTCATCATGATTCCCCCTTTTATGCTTGCATGGATAGATATCATCCATTTTTTGATTTAGAAGCGGACATTGCTTATTTCAAAGATGAAGGTGATGTTATTGTCTTTGGGGATATGAATTCTTGCACAAAAACATTACAACATGATAATCAACAATTTGATATGGATTTTGAGGAAGTTCACTTTGTATGATCGTACTTCAATGGATGAGAAAGAGCAAGTTCACTATGGAAAGTTACTTCTACACATGTGTAATAGCATGGGTATGCTCATTTCCAATGGTGTATCTTTGTGGAGTGGAACCAATGAAATTACTTGTAGAAAACATAATGGGGATAGTGTGATAGACTATGTGCTACTCTCCAAATCCATCATGTATCGCATAAAGAGTTTTATGTTTGGCCAATGGACCCCGAAATCAGACCATCGAACCTTATGTATTGACCTTGCATGTGGAGAAGCAACTAAGCATAATAATCTCAGCCAAAGGGAAGAGAAGTTATCACTATGTATGGATTTCAAACGGGCACCAATGTACATTGAAATGGTTGAGCAAAAGTTATGGACGACAAAGCTTCAATATCACACACCATTGGAAATTAACTGGGAAGCTTTCAAGAAAGTTATTTGTTCTTGTGGCGAAGAATGCTTTGCCATAAAGCATGTCCATGGTATCAACAAAGATAGATCACACAAAAGGTGGTATGATAAAGAATGTCAAGATGCTAAAGCTTGATGCAATTATGGACAACTATCAAAGTCATTTGCATACATACAAGGCATTAATTCAAAAGAAGAGAAGAAGATGGGAAGTAAAGCAATAGTTTTTTGAAGTCCAAGAAAAGACACCTACATGTGGAAGATTTTGGAGAAACTTGAGGGACAAGCAGGTTGAGAATTTTGGTAACTTGAGTCTTATGGATATGTACACACATTGTAGGCAACTATGTGAGCAACCAAATGCTGAAAAAATACCATTTTATGGTTCACTCCCATCTATGTCCTTGTTTTTTACTATTGAGGATGTATGTGGTGGGCTTGAAAAGTTGGCCACTCGCAAAGCGGGAGATCTTCAAGGTATCAAGCCGAAGATGATTAAATGAACAGGAGACTTTACATATGAGTGGATGTGTGATATGTTCAACCTTGCACTTCAACATGGTATTCCTTTTATGATTGGAGTACTAATTGGGTCAAGCCTTTGTATAAAGGAGGGGATGTAAAGAATGTAAACAACTACTGGACTATAATGATTGGGTCTCTTATGGAAAAGTTGTTTGGGTGCATAATGAAGATGAAATTGAGTGATTGGATTGAAAAGAATGACAAGTATGCAAAAGGACAAAAGCGGGTTTTTGTCGATGTCATAGCACCATTGATTATCTTGTCACTCTTCGTGTTCTCATGGAGGAAATTCAGTTGAAAGACAAGCGATTGTATTGTTGTTTTGTGGACTTTAAGAAAGCCTTTGATATGATTCCACATAACATTTGTGGAGAAGGATGGAAGAACTCCAAGTGCTAAGTGAGTTTATGCTTGCGGTTTCTCAAATCTATGAGAAGGTGATGTGTCAATTGCGCATGGGAAGAGGAATTTCAAAAAAACTTGCAAGCACTATTGGGGTTAAACAAGGATGTCCGTTGTCACCAACTCTATTTGGACTATGCATTGATCAATACTGGTACTTGACCTAGTTTTGATACTTTAGTACCTAAGATTTGGCAGAAAAAAAGTAGGTTGCTTATTGAGGGTACTTATGGAAAAGAACATGGGGGATTCTAGCACTAGTTTCTAGCCTACATATAGTTACTGATCTAGTTTTGATGCTTTACTACCTAAGGTTTGGCAGAAAAAAAGTAGGTTATGATGTTTTGATATTGGGGTTTTGATGTGGGGGGTGTTGTTTGCTTTGACTTGCAAAAATTCTTACCTTCAACCTGTTGCTGAGTACTGGATTAATGATTGGCTTCTGGTTCTTGGATGTTTGACTTAAATATGGTCCTTATAAACTGTGGGTAACCTTATTCATACATACACATTTTACCATATCTGGCTCTTGGTTGGGGTGCTACCATAAATTGGTGGTAACCTTTTACATACATACATAATCTAGTAGGCTTGAAACGTATTAAGTACTCTAATCCTATTTCATGATTTACTTAGGAAAAGTTTGGCATTGACAATGTTTCTGGCTTACTAGTTATTGTTATGTCTTGGTTTGTCACAGAGAGGATTAGGTTACACTTGTTTTCTCTGGTGATTTTTTATCATCCATAAAAGGGTATAAATGGGAAGAAAGTATACCCAATCAAGGGAGATTAAGTTCATTTTTGACTTGTAAATATTGGGTATATTCATTTCTTTACTAGAAGGATTGACAAGATCTTCTATATGGCAATACTTATCCTAGGTAGTTCTGAGTTGAACTGGGATTTCACTAGTAATAATTCTAGATGATCCATGCCACCTATGGAAAGCTCTCTCTCTCTCTCTCTCTCTCTCTCTCTCTCTCTCTCTCTCTCTCTCTCTCTCTCTCTCTCTATATATATATATATATATATATATATATATATATATATATATATATATATATATATATATATATATATATATATATATATATATACATATGTGTGTGTGTGTGTACAAGAGAGTATTTCGTTCTTTGATTTTCCCATGCTTGTGAAGGACTGTTCCACCACACACCTTGTTGTCGTTTTTGCATTGTTAAGTTCATTTATGTTTGCAGATTTATTTCAGTTTATAGAAGTAGGTTAGGTAACAAATTACACCATCATTTGAGGCCAAAAGGATCGAGGAAACAAATTGTCAAAAACCTTATTTTGGTGTGGAAGACCATAACTCTAAAAGGTTGAAAAATTGATGGTCAGAACTTCAAAACTGAACCAAACCCAGCAAAACTTTCAGAAAGGGGATAAAAACACTTGCTAAAAACAGACTGTGCAGAAAAATTTCAATTTGTCTGTCCAACATGGATCGAGATCCATGTACCCTTTTGGCAAAATTTGCTAAAACTGTTTCCCTTGCTTGAACAGGCTCTCAGGCATCAAAGCCTTGAGTTTGGTCAAAAATAGAGTGCTAAAAGATCACCGAAATGAAGTGTTAACCCTCACGGCTCGCGGAGACCCTATCACCTACGACGGACGTTGTATTATTTACTTGGTAGAGTCAGGTATCGGGCTTGTCGGTCCAATAGGAAAAGGGTAAGAGTGATCGCCGATGAGAGGCGCACACTAACTGAAACATTCAAGGGATTAGTTGGCTAAGCATGGGCGCCCAAGTGTGAATGGGGTGAGCTCATATAAAAGTTAACTAAACCTAAAATTCACTCATTCTCTCATTTGTGCAATTGAAGAGTGCTCTTGCTCCATCTCGATCTTCTTCTTTTTCATCTCCTTGTGTGTGTGTGTGTGTATGCGTGAGAGAGAGAGAGAGAGAGAGTGTGTGTGTGTGTGTGTGTGCGATCGAGCATTGTGGTAGCACGACGGCGGCGAGGCCGTTGAGCGCGGTGTAGCGGCGTCTCCCTCTTCTTCGCGGCGAGGAATCCTCCACGACAGGAAGGGTAGAGCGGTGAGTGACACACCAACACCATCTTTGAGCTTACTAGTTTAGGTTTGTTATGTGCTTGGAGCCATTTGTGGCTCGCGCGCGGTGTATCGGCAATTTCCTTGCATTGACACGTGCGACATACGCGCACATTTTTGGCACTGTTGCCGGGGAATGCCATACACGAAGCCCCTATGTCAATATCCTTGCTAAGAGAGCAATCAAGTGCTCTTGACTTAGCAACCGCTAAGGGCCAACCCCTAGAAAGCCACATTGCATCTGGTTCAAAGGACACCCTTAGCACCTCAATCTTAGATGGAGTGTTCTTAAATGAGAATTGGGAGTACGAACTATAAACGAAAACTCTGACCGACCTATACACAGGTCACACCTATCACGTGCGTTGGTTAGATGTCCTACAATCCACAATGGGTGCTACTAGTGTGGAGGATCAACATCAAAGAGTTTGTGAGGTCATCCATAGGGTCATTGAGTTAGAGAGACAGAACAAGGGGATCAACATGCCTTCAACGCGTCTCATGAGATTCTTAGATACAAGAAAGGCTAAACAACCGACCTTATCGCAAATGGAGACTCCCTCGGTAAGTCTGATGGATCCTCCATATGTTGTTTCTCCAGGGGTCTCATTGCAATCTGAGCCCACAAGTGATAGCTTTACCTTTCCAAGTCTAGCTCATCTTTCGCTTGATGACACCACGGCTACCATGCCTACCCCAATGATGGGCATGCCGAGAAACACGCCATGGACCTCATTTGTTAGTAAAGCGCCACTACATGGTATCTCAATGGCAGCAACAGTACCTACAAGTGTGTACCAATCGTATACACCCATGGGTCCTCGTACTCATGTAGTCCCTACCCCTCCCATTGTTTCAACTTCCTATGCTCCACAACCACAACACCCAAGTTCTTATTTCCATGGGACTATACCGGCTAGCATTAGCATGTCACATCCGACGTCTGCTATGCCTAAGGCCACACATATGAACTATGAACCACCACATGGCACAACATCATACCCAACGTGGAACCCAAGGGCTTCCTATGCGCCAAGCCCAATGCCAATACCTACTCCACAAAGTAGTCTCGGGAGCACCTCCACCCACGGTAGCTGCTCACTTAGGTGACTTGGCAACATTTGCTCAAGCTATTGGTTGATCTATTGCTGAGAATATGCATAACACGCCTGATAGAGAGCCTAGAAGTACGGCAGTACAAATAGCCAAGCTCACACAAAAATTTAGTGGAGATAGGGATGTGAGAAATCATATCGAAGTGTTTGAACAAATATGCGATTCTCTAGGAGAACACAATGACCTACATAAGAGCAATGCTTTAAGCCTAACCTTAAGTGGAAAGGATGGGGATTGGTATAGAACCCTAAGGGTGGAAGAAAAAACGATTTACCCTACTCTTAGGAGACTATTCTTGAAAGAATACATATGAGAGGGAGTGCTTTGGGGTGTAGCCTCTCAGCACCAAAAAGCCCAACGAGAAGAAGGAGAGTCGGTGAGAGACTTTATTAGTCGCTTGAAGCATTTGAATTCTCCATGTAATCCAAATGAGCGCTTCAACAATAACCAATTTCTTGATAGATTCATTAGGGGATTACGACATGAGGAAATCTATAATGGCTTAGTCATTAGAGGTATCACCACTTGGGAAGCAGTCACCACCAATGCGATCCAATTGGAGGATAATTTAATGATTCAAGGAGAAAGAGTGTCTGTTGAGTCTAAATCTATTAGCTCACAAGCATCGGGGCATCAGCCAATAACCCTAAAGCCTATTGCTAAGGAGCCAAAGATATCTGAGATGACTTTAGCAGATCTCACCAAGGCTATTCAAGAGAGTCTTAGAGACAATCATGCTCCGCAAAAAAAATCATATGTATCCAAGAAGGGAGCAACAATGGTGCTCAGTATGCTATCGACCGCATAGTACCAGTAAATGCCCTACTTTTAGAGTAAAGTTCAATGGGAACTGCAATGCCTGTGGGAGGTATGGTCATGAAGCTAAGGATTGCATAGTATTTAAGCGTGCGATGTCCAATAGACCAACCTTAGCATGGACAAATACACCTCGAGTGCTTGCATTGATGTCGGCCCCACCTCTTAAACAAACAGCACAACATGTGGTCCCTAGGGCCCAAAATGTTGTCCAAACAACACCCTTACCACATCTAGTGCTAGGACCCCATTGACCACCACATCCGAGAATCACTTCTGTAAATCGAGTGGGTTGTGAGTCATCTATTGCTTTTTTGGAAGGCTGTGAGGAAGATATAGATCCTAATATTGCCTATGGGATGGATGTGCTTGAAGAAAGTCCACAATACTACATGGAGGACTATTGGGGACAAGTCAAACCTGTATATCAAGTAGCTGCTCTTGCAGCAAGAGGCCAAAATATCAATTACACTGCTAAGAGACCACCTCTTCAATGCTATGAGTGTGGAGGTCCACATCGTGTAGCCGAGTGTCCTATTAGGCTACAGAAGAATGCCACACTAATGCAAACCAATTAGTGATCACGTCTACAATGTCGATACTCATGTTTAGTCGATGTGGCATAGATCATTTGATTGCCTAATGTCCAAATAATCCAAATGCACCGAAGATCATGCCATTAAACTTGATTGAAGTTACCGAGGAGCCATCACAAAGTACAGCTGTGGTACCAGTAAACGTACTCACACGATCGATGCTCCAAAAAAAAATTATATTCTTGAGGAAAGAGACACGGCATCAATTGCCCAATCTCAAAAAAGAAGAAAACATGAAGAAAAAGATCGCAAAAAGCAGCGAAGTCAGACACCAGTTCAAAGACCAACATAGGGACTGGTGACGACCCCATATATATGAATGACGCTGAAGAAGATTCTGATTCAGGTGAAACCATGGAGACCAAAACGACCACTAAGATAGAAACCAACAAGGAAGATCTTCATGAGCCACAATGGCCAGGATCCAAGAAGAAGATAGGAACTTATCCAAACCCTACAGAGGAGATTGAGCGAGTGAAGCAATTAAGGAGTTTGGTAGAAGATACCCAAAGGGATCTAGAACTAGCATCTAGGCAGATCCAGATTATAGACACCGTGTTCCCTACACAACATCAACCTCACCAAGTCCATAGACCCTTAGCCATACCTAGTGTCATCCAAGAAGAAAGTGACTTAAAGTCATGGGAAATTGGGCGTACTCACTTCTTGATGGAAAGAATGTTTACAAAGGGACTACTTGATCCTATCGAAGAAACGGAGATCCCATCTTCCCCACATCAAGGGACTCAAGGCCAAAAGGTGCCGTTAAACATTGCCAAATTGATGGATTTCATGTCTTCAGAAGTTAGAACCACCATTATGTCCAAACTATATAAAGACCCTGAGCTAGTCTCAGCTCTTCGAGCCTTCCTCAATGGAGAACTAAATTTTGGGCTACCACAATTTGCACAGATGGATGGAGCTGGGGAGATGCCAACAGAGGAGGAACACTTAGATGCACAACCCAACCTAGATTAGAACCTTGTTATAGAAATACATGTTAACAAGTTGGGATAATACTTTGAGGGTGATGGATCCAATGTGACCATACCAATCACTACCAAAATGGATTAACTGTGAAGGGAATCGTTGATGGTGGCGTTGGGGTTAGCATTGTGACTAACAATTGATGGGAAACTATGGGAAGACCTCACCTTGCAACCACAACCATAGTAGTGGAGATGGCCAATGGGTCTATTAATAAACCTATTGGGATGCTAGAGGATCTCAAGATCAAGGTCTTTGGACATAAAACAAGGATTACCTTCATTGTTATGGATTTCTCCAAACACACTATGGCATCGGAGATGATCTTAGGACGTCCTTTCATGAGGGAAGCAAATATGGTGCATGACTGGTCTAAAAACCATGTCTACTTGCAGTTCCAAGATTCTGTCATTCGAGTGGATCTTGTGACCAGTCGAGCACATCCTCTAGGAAACAAGTTCATAATTGATCATAGATTTGACACCACAGTTCACTCGGCCCCATTGCAGTATTGTTACACGTGTAAAGAGGACACTGATGTTGGGGAATATTCTCCTTATATGGATGTACTACCTGGGACGACCGAGTCGGACAATGTGGATTGGGTCCACCTAGCAGTAACCATAGACACTTGGGGAAATAGGGGGATGACCTGGGTAACACCGGAGGGGGATGAAATGCCCATACCCTTAAATATGCTACAAGCAATGCATATAGCTTCTGACAAGACTCATCCTTATATAACAAAAAGAACATACAAATGGGTCCCTAAATCTTCTTTAGCGACCATAGCTAGTGCTAAAAAACAAAATCCTTGTAAGAAACATCCCACTCGCCCCAAGAAATGTAAGGAAACATGGCGTTGGATTCCTAAACGACTATTGGAAGCCCAAGGCTACTATCAAGGAAATTATCAAATATGGGTACCAAAACATAGATTGTGTTCTTACCTGTCACCTGACCTATGTGAGTCAAACCCTGTGACCACAAAGCCGATGAAAGATCATGGGAAAGGAAAAATCACAGAATGCTACACATCCGCTCCAGGGCTAGTTTGGGTACCAAAGAAAGAACGATTTGTTCCACCTAGCTCAAGAACAAGGAAGTCAAATGAAGCTTCTTGCTCTTCATGTAGTTCTTATACGGAAATAGAAGCTTTGACACAACCTCCACCCACCATTGTACATATCCATACAAACAAGGAAGATTTTGCACCTCCCATTGTAAGTTCACCACCTACAACAACGTTGCAAATAAAATCATGGGAGAGTACCTTACCACCCTTGCAACTAGATGAAACACATAGGGCGGTCGAAAACTATTGGTTAAAATCATCACCTATTACCAACTGGAACAATTGGTTTTAAAGGGTGACAAATTCATTCCAAACGGTATGATCTACCCAAGGAAGAAGGGAGTGTTTGCTGGCAGTCATCATTCACTTGCTCCCCTCTCAACCTTCCTCCCTGACCTCTCAATTTCCAATCTTAGGGAATGTATATTTAAAGACTTATACTCACAAAAAACAAAAAAAATAAAGAGCAAGAGCAATTAGCAAATGAGGATGCATAATAAAAGTCAAAACATTGACTCGGACCTACACATTCACATCTGGTACACTGAAACAGAAACCTATGTCATAAAACACCTTTGATCCTCATCACTCGAGTGATGGAGGGTAGGTAGGATTGGTACGATAGGAGTGGTTCTGTTTTAGAGTTTAGTGATTAGCAAAATTCTTTCTTCCCACTGTGTGCCTCCTAGAGGTATTCCTTGTGTTTCCTCGTGTGTACAGGAACGTGTTGCTTTGGTTAGGATTTGGACCTTCATGGAATCTTTCTCTCGTTCACACTTCAAATCAAGTGCGACCATCAACACAAACAGCTGTTTCTTATCCATTAGCATTGCCCCTTATCTTTTTTGCATTCATGTTTGTCTTCTTTAATTGTGATTGGTAGCATAATATTCAGCACATTTCCTTAGTATCAAACATTTAATTCAATGTAATTTTTGTCATAATCACTTGTCTAGGCTTAAAAATCAAGCAGTCCGACTAAGCTAGTTTGACCAAGCTAGGCGTTAGAGATCTTCTCTTAATACCATGGGGAATGCCTTCCTAATAATTAATGGTTACTTAGGTTCTTAATCCGATTTAGGCAGCATTGTGTGAAATGTACTAGGGCTTTCTAGTGGGCTTGACCCTATTGACCTTTAGCTTAAGTATTATAAAGGGAGTTTACTAGTGTGATGAGCCTGGGGAGGTGTAACAGTGTTATATGACCCCCCAAAGTGCCAAAAGTAAAATGTTGAATACGAAAAAAAAAATCAAAGTGCCACAATGTAAAATCTTAAGCTGGAAGAGAAATCTCAGCTTGATTGGGTACTTCACTCACATGTATCGCCTATGGTACTAGATCCCTAGAGGTTCCCAGTGTGGGCGCTTTTCCTTGAAAATCAAAAAACCCAAGGCATACAAAATAAGCACACACATCAAAATTCAATCATTGTGCAAAGACTTTGGGGGGTCAAAGAAAAAGTAATCAGTCAGGCGATGATTTCATGAGAAATTCCTTTTATCGTAGCTTAACTAAGGGGTCTTCTAGGTATAGCCTCTAGTCAGCCCTTAAACATGAAATACTTGGCTCTCGCGATTAAACAACTTAATGGACCAGAGAAAATTAAGAAGCTTACCCATGGTATTAATAGTCGATCTCTAGTGCCTTTTGATCGTTAAATTAGCAACCCCAGACTTGTTTAATTTTTACCTTTACATCTGTTTATGCATTTGATTATATTGCAATTTAATGTTTATTGCTGACAAATGGTTTAAAAGTTTGTTACCAATCAAATTGTCTGCCTACAACTGCATATGCTTTTTAATTTCTTATGAGAATGCAATTACTGTGCCAATGTTGTTTGATTTTGCAGTAACTGAAGAAGGCTAAGGACATTCATCTCAAATGCTCTTCCACCTCGACGAACGAGCTTCAACTCAATAGCTTCCGAGGATGGAATCTACATCAGGAAGGGGGGCATGTTAACCCTCACGGCTCGCGGAGACCCTATCACCTACGACGGACGTTGTATTATTTACTTGGTAGAGTCAGGTACCGGGCTTGTCGGTCCAATAGGAAAAGGGTAAGAGTGATCACCGATGAGAGGCGCACTCTAACTGGAACATTCAAGGGGTTAGTTGGCTAAGCATGGGTGCCCAAGTGTGAATGGGGTGAGCTCATATAAAAGTCAACTAAACCTAAAATTCACTCATTCTCTCATTTGTGCAATTGAAGAGTGCTCTTGCTCCATCTCCATCTTCTTCTTCTTCATATCCTTGTGTGTGTGTGTGTGTGTATGCGTGAGAGAGAGAGAGAGTGTGTGTGTGTGTGTGTGCGATCGAGCATTGGGGCGGTACGACGGCGGCGAGGCGGTTGAGCGCGGCGTAGCGGCGTCTTCCTCTTCTTCGCAGCGAGGAATCCTCCATGACAGGAAGCGTAGAGCGGTGAGTGACACACCAACGCCATCTTTGAGCTTACTAGTTTAGGCGTGTTGTGTGCTTTGAGCCATTTGTGGCTCGCACGCGGTGTATCGACAAGTTCCTTGCATTGATACGTGCGACATACGCGCACATCAAGAAATTGGATTGAGCATAGCAAAACCTTGGAAATTGAGGAAAATAAGGAAAAACTAAAGTTTTACTTGTCAAAATTCAAAAAGGGAGGAGAATTGGGATCAACTAGAAGCAGGGAACCAATAGAACCAAAAACCATGACCAGATGCTTTCCAACATGGATCGCGATCCATGTTCCAAGTAGACATCTGACAGTGAAATTTGACCAGTGCACTCCTGATTACTAAGGGAACAACTTTTCAAAAGGATCTATAGACAGAAAGTAAAAAAAACCTGATCAAAATACCAAAAAAGGAGATGTTTGCAAAAAACCACAAAACAGACACAAAATCTTGCTTTTGACTTGGAAAAAGTTGATCAAATCCAAAAAGATTTGGAGAATAGCATCACCAGACCTTTTGTCACAAACTCACAAAGTATCAGTCCAAAATGTTGCCAAACATGGATCGCGACCATGTACCTTTTTGGAATTTTGTGCTGATATTGGGCAAGTAGAAAAGTGATATCATTTGAAGTACTTTCTCCCAAGGAACGCTTATCAGAAAAGTTCAAAAAGAGGGCAAAAGGGTTTCAAAATCATATGAAGGGAAAAACCACTAGAACAAACCCTAAAACTGACTTTTGGCCGACCTAACATTCAAAAACCATATAGCCAGCATCAGAAGGCCAAGGACTAGCTGTGGGTCAAGTTTCAGTGCATTCTGACACTAAGGAACATGGATCACGATCCATGTTCCCCTGACACATTTTGATACCAAACTGACAGCATAGCTAGACGGCATCACAAAGAGTCTAGTGGTCCTTCCAAAATTGAATTTGGATGCAAAAAACCATCCCAAAAGCCCAAAACTAGCAGGAGCTCTGACAAAGTGACAAAATTGACCTAACTTCCAATCTAGAGGTTCATTTCTGAAAATTTTGATACCATAAGACCTCCTAATCATGCTAAACCTGATGGTATCAAGAAAAGCCTATTTGGCTTCCAAACTTGGATCGCGATCCATGTTTCTCTGAGTCAGAACAGAAGCAGAATTTCACCACCCAAAGAGCTAGTCCACACGACCCTGGTGGCTCTTTCAAAATTGAAAGTGGACCTAAATTGTAGATGTTGTGTGAGGAATTGTGTGTTACTAAAAAACCTAGCTAGATTTTGTCGATTAAAAGCTAGAACTAACAAGAACGGCTGTAAGCTCACAACTATCAAGCAATTTTTGACAGGTTGCAGGTACTAGAGGATACTACCCAGCAAGTAAGATCAAACGGGGGATTCAAAGTAGCTAATGAGGTAACCCACTTTGGATTTTGCAATACCAATTCTTCATGAATTTGCAATCAGGAAGATTGTACCAAAATAGGAATCCCAACACCTTTGACCAAGGGAGCAATCACTCAACGGAAGAAAGCATGAATCAGAGACCACTGTCGCCTTTAGAACCCATTTTAGAGGAATCTTCTCTGACACTTCGTCAGAAAGATCATACAGCCTCATGATTCAGGATTCTAACAAGTCGAACCCCAAAGGAATAGCTTCGATGGGGGCAGGTCCTTCTCAACCTGCATCTGATGTAAAATTGTTGTATTTGAAGTTTCAATTTGAAAATGTGCTTAAGGCCAAAATCTATAAGGATGGAAAGGACCGCTACTGTGTTAAGTTGGAAAATAAGCCGAGCAAGTTCAGAGACCTTGTAGATGTTGATTATGACGGGGATAGATATTTCGACCGAGAGGGAATGATGTACCTGGTGGTTCATAACCCCTTTATTGTGGATAAATGGTGGATGACTGGCACCAAGGACAAGGTAGATTACGAGCTGGCTGATGAGCTACCCAAAATGGAGAAACAAACACAGTGCTCAGACGCACCAATGAGACAGAGCACCTTAATATAGACAACACGTATGTGGGGCTATATAAGTTTAATAATGGAGAACAAACACTCTATTACAGATGTGACAAACCTCGCATTAAGGAACTGAGAGACCATAAAACCTGGTATGTATTTACATACAGAGAGGGGAGAATTATTCAGATGGTCATAATAGACAAGTATGGCTGAAAGTACTCTCCAATGGATCGTAAGGAATTAGAGAGATATACATATTTTGGAGGACCACTCCACCAATACTATGTAAATCCGGAAGAGGTAAAAACCATGACTACTCACACGAGACCTGAGATTGTACATGCGAGCCCAGTGAGAACCAGAGTGGAGGAGTCTTTTGGACATGAAAAAGTCCCAAACACAGGACCTTTAGGATCAACGGGGTCTAGGGCTTCCATGAACACACATAGGGACAGTATTGTTCCTGATGTCACTTACACCATTATAATCCCTCCGACTATTACATTTTACTGAGGAATTCTCAAAGAGTGAAATCAAGCATAACAATGTCTCCTTGATCTATGCATTTAGGCAAAAAGAGAAAGAAAAGTTGAAGGATGCATCGCTTCATTTTAAGCAGTATATAGAAAGATTCCCTGCTCGAGAACTACCTCAAGATGAGAGACTGTCAGTCCTTTTCATAGAAGGATTGCGAAATGACACGCTAAAAAAGGACTTACACTTGAAGGCATGTGTAACTTTTGAGCAAGTCACGAAAGAGGCGTTGTATCTGGTAGATAATTGCAAGGCATATGGGGAGGTGACTTTAGACATAGATCAGGGAACAAGTAGTACCTCTTCAACCACTAGTGAGTCCATGATGAAATTGGGCGGGCAAAACCCAACTGTGCCGGACGTTGATTAAATGATCGAGGAAGTGATCAGGAGGATAAACCAAGGAAACACAATAAACTCGAACACACGACAACAGCCCACCCAAAAATGCGACACTTGTGGAGGAGACAATCCAGCCCAGTGGTGCAACCTTCAACAAAGACCAGGAGTAAATGCACCGCGAGTACTAAAGTGGTGTGCTACCGAACAAAAATGGACAAACCATGAAACCCCCGAATGTTTTGATAATCAGAACGATGCTAGAGAGAGACAATACGGACCACATGGAGGGCAAAATTTTACACCCCCACCTCAAGATACCAAGTAGGGCCAAATAACGCAATCCAAGGGTAGGAAAAACCTCAACCTGTATTGGGACATCAACCTCCTTTACCCTAGGAAAATAGGGCTATGGTAATGATTTCTCAACCCATAGAACCACCTTCCGATCAGAGTATGGTCCAAGTACTCTCATATCGGGAAGATTCAGACAATACCTATGAGAGGGACTTGATGGGAATGCATATGCTCCGGAGAGACACATTCCATGGATAATTCCTGAAGAGATACCCGAGCCCTCATACATAGCACAACCAACTAAAAACCATTACTTGGTCGATGAAAATATGCTTATGTTCATGGAAAACCACGGCTACAAACCTAGGGGGTATCCTCCTAGAGCATGATAACCGATGCAGGCTCCACAAGCTTCTCCACCACCTATAGGACCATGCTATGAATGTGGTGGTGATCATTGGGGAAGGGTTTGTTCAAACAAAGGAAAACGGGTTAAATTTTTTGGGTTTTGTGATGGATGTACCACTAAACATCTCATTCCACACTGTCCAAAAAAGCGTGAAAACAAAGGGAAAGCAACCATGAACAAGATGGGGATTATGCTAAGCTCAAGTGGATCAGAAACAAAACCAACCATTTTGATAAAGGTTGTAATGAGAGCCCAAGCACATGGGACAGCAAGGAACATCCCAGCCAACCAAACAGAGATAGAAAATTTATCTATCCGAACCACTAGAAAATCCTGGAAGGCAAAACAAGACAAGATGAAAGCCAAAAGAGAGAAAGAAAAAATGGCTTTGGAAACCAAATTACTGCAAACAGAGGAACGACTGCAAAGGGAAAGAGACCTTAAAGGAAAGCGCGGGATAAAAAAACCATCGGTTATACCATTGGGAGGATCTGTCTTGGTAGACAAGGTTTTTGAACCTTTGGATGCAATTTTAAAAGCTTACGATGCAAGGCTAAAGCCTAACCAAACTCAAGAGGATAGGTGGTTAACGTACCCTCATCTGGGCTATGAGAAAGAGAGGCTAAAGATGTACAAGGAGCTCATCCAAGCCGCTCAAGCGCTTATGGAACCATCAGCTCCTATTGCTCCAGAAACTGAGGTATTAATCCGAGAAAAAATTCAAGAGTTAGAGGGGTGGGGAATTGAAAAGCAAGACCAACCAAATTCTGTAAACAAAACACCATTGGATACAAGGGGACAACCAATACGACAAATGGAGTGTATTCTCAAGCACCACTGCCAATTCCAAAAGCGGAAGAACAATGACCTCAAGAGCTATGGGAAGAGATCAAGAATACAAAAGATGGAAGTGCCACACTTTTGTCAGCCCCTATCATAGAGATCCACCTTGAGCAAGAGCTCTATGCAAATGATATTCGATCACTGTATGATGATGCACGTACAACAATATTGAAAGACAGCAAACCGCAGTCATTGGAGACTTTACCTTCATTTATTGGTACCATGAAACCCGATCGGAGGTGAAGAAAGTACCATCTCAATGGAAGGCCAATCCTAAGATGATGGATACCAAAACTCTTCTGTTGGAATTAGGGTTGCAGAGAAACGTACACAACTTGGAGAAGATGAAGGAAGCTTAGGGCACACAACTGAGAGTCTGTTACTTAGTGTGCAATGGCAAAATAGATAGCCCTAGAGTGATGGGAGTATTTACAATGCTCGGGGGAAAAAACCTCCTAAAGAGGGAAAAAATGCCCCGACGGTCTTAGTGTGTTCACACACATCACTACCTCATGTATATGGTAACAGATCCCCCCTGGAGTGATGCGGTGAACAAGAGCTGGCACATGAGTAAAGGGAAGTGCCATGCCCTGAGGACATGGTCAGTCCACAAAGGGGAGTAAGCCCAACGCTTTGCGGAAAGCTTCAAGCTTCTCACGAGACAATGTCTTTGCGAAAAGATCTACAAGGTTGTCCTGTGTTGGCACATAAGCCAAGCTGATCTCTCCTGTTGAGAGCCTCTCCCTGACATAGTGGTAATGCACCTCAATGTGCTTTGTGCGAGCATGAAAAATTGGGTTCCTTGCAACTACCAATGCGCTCTGACTGTCAGTGTAGATAGTGTTGGCAGTGTCCTGTCCAACACCCAAATCAGCCATAAGGCGTCTGAGCCATACACACTCAACCTAGCTGTGAAGGCTGCCCTGTACTCAGCCTCACAACTTGAAGTGGCCACAATAGGTTGCTTCTTGCTCAACCATGATATACATGAGGTGCCAAGCATGAAACAAAAACCACTTGTGGACACTCTTGTGTCAAAACAACCAGCCTAATCTGAGTCCAAAAAAGCATGTAAGTCTGGCGGCAATGATCCCCCCTTGGGATAAAACAAGCCAAGATGTAAAGTGCCACTAAGGTAGCAAAAAATCCTCTTGACAGCCTGTCAATGCTTAGACCCTAGGCTATGCATAAATCTGCTGACCTGTGAGACTACAAACTGAATATCTGGCCTCGTGTTGCATACATAAATGAGGCAGCTAGCATCAGTTTGGTAAAGAGTGACATCAGCAGGATCACCAGCATCATGTAGACTCAACTTCAAACCTGTTTCCATGGGAGTGGCAATAGGTTTTCAATCCTCAAGTCCAATCTTACATAACAATGTCTCTATGTAACTTTTCTGAAACAAGGCAATACCACCATCACACTGCTTAAACTGTATGCCCAAGTAATGATGCAACAACCCCAAATCTTTCATCTTGAAAGTAGCATTCAAATCAATCTTAAATTCAGCAATATGTCTCTCATTTGGTCCAGTGATCAACAAATCATCTCATAAAGAACCACAATGAGAAGTACATCACCCTCATGCTTTACATACAATGTGCTTTCTGTTGGACTGTTACGAAAGCCTTGTTTGACCAAATGAGTGTCAGCTTTCTCATACCAAGCATGAGGAGATTGCTTCAACCCATACAAAGCCTTGTTACATTTGCACACTTTCTCCTCTTGTCCTTTCTTGACAAAACTGCGAGGTTGCGTTACGTAAACTTCCTCAAATATTTCACCATTCAAGAAAGCAATAACAATGTATGATTGATGTACATCCCAACCAAAATGAGCTGCCAATGCACATAGAAAAACGCACAATAGTCATATGACAAGTGGGAGCAAAAGTCTCTTCATAATCTATGCCTTTTTGCTGTGCATAACCCTTTGCCACAAGATAGCCTTATGGCAATCGATCTCACCATCCAGCTTATGTTTCAGCTTGTAAATGTTAAGTATGGAGCCTGATTTACCCTTGTAATTTTATGTGGTAAAAGCGCACATTTTTAAGGCCCCCATTATGAGGAGAAGCCATTGTGCGTGAAGGAAAATCACTCACCAGAAACCAAAATTTTCACGGACAAGAATCAGGGGCAACTTTAGAGGCCTCGGGGGCGCAGGCCCTCGAGACTTTTTTTCGTCGGAATATTCCTTTTCGCCGAAATATTATGGCCGGACGGCGGCCGGAAAGTGGTCGGAAAACAACCGGTCGGTTGGTCGGTGGCCGGTAGTCAATGGCCGATGGCCGATGGTCAGAAGTCAATGGCCGGTGGCCTGTGATCGGAAGTCAATGGCCGGTGGCCGGTGGCCGAATTCAAAAGCGGACTTGTCTTCTCAAGGGCGGCCACACATGGGCGGATTGGAGGGTCAGATTTGGACTTATTCGCACAAGGGCGGCTACACATGGCTGTCTCTCATTAGAGAGGGCAGCCCTTTTGGCCTATAAAAGGAGGCCATTTCTACACACATTTCATAGTCTGAAGTTGATGCAACAAGGTGAGTGTGAGGTGGTGAGAGTGAAGCAAGGCGGGAGCTCTATCAAGGGTTTAATCCCTTTGTAAACTACTTCTTCTTTTGAAGTGCTAAAGCCATTGAGTGGCTGCTTTCCCGTGGATGTAGCCCACATTGGGTGAACCACGTATATCGTGTGTACTCTCTCTCTCTCTCTCTACTCTATAATCTCTTGTGTATGAAATCTATCTCTCTCCATTAAGTAATCTACTCAAAAATCTATTTAGCTAAGTCTTATTTTCTAACAGTAAACCCACTTCGTACTAATGGCCTTTTTGCCTGGAGGAAAATCACATAAAGTACATGTGTTATTTTCTATAAGTGCATCATATTTTGATTGCATGGCAGCCATCCAATTTTTTGAATTTTGTACTTCATCAAAAGACAGAGGTTCCTCAACATCATGTAAGCTAGACCCAGCTAAAGCATAACAATCTGATGCATAAGATGCATGGCGAGAGCTTGAATGAGTACGACTAGACAAAGGTGCATCCAATTTACTGTCACGCAAAGTGTGCACAGCCATTTTGGCATACCTCTAGCCTGCTCATTTTCAGCCCTTTCCTCATCAAGTACATCATGTACATCAGCATTAGTAATAGGATGATCTATAACATTTTCGAAAACCCCCATAGGCTGTACATTTGCCTCATTGGAATTTACGTTTGAATTTCCTCCAATAAAAAGAGGCAACAAAGTGTCATAAATGTCCTGTGAGCTTACATTACTGTCTCTATTACATGAGCGCAAGGGCTGAACAGAATCTTCCACAAACACTACATCCCGTGAAACCAAAATATGCTTTGTTTGCGGATGATACAACCTGTAACCTTTGCTTTCAGCACTATAACCAACAAAAATACATTTGACAGCCTTATCATCCAATTTTTTGTGTTGCACTTGTGGCACTAAACCATAAGCCAAACAGCCAAAAACACGCATGTGCTCAATAGATGGCTTTCTATCATTCCATGCTTCATATGGAGTCATAGATTGCAACACTTTTGTAGGACACCTGTTGAGTACATAAGTGGCACACATGACAGCCTCGAGCCAAAACAAATGTGGTAAATCTTGACTCTTGACCATTATTACATCTTGCCATTTCTATAAGAGACCAGTTTTTCCTCTCAGTAACACCATTTTGCTGAGGTGTATAAGGCACTGTACATTGGTGTTTTATCCCATGACTAGCCAAAAATGCATTAAATTCATGAGACATATACCCCCCCCCCCTCGATCGGAACGGAGGGTGCCCATAGTACATTTCGATACATTTTCAGCGATAGCCAAAAATTGTTTGAAGCACATAAAACCTTCGAACTTCACTTTAAGAGGAAATACCCATGCATGCCAGGAGTAATCATCAATGAAAGTCACGAAGTACAGGTAATTGACCAAGGACGGAGTCTGCATGGGCCCACAAACATCACGATGCACAAGCTGCAACCTGCATGTGGCCCTAACTGAACCATCCTTTGGAAACTTAGAACGCTGCATTTTACCCAAAAAAGCCTTCACAAACATGTTTGACAGGTGCTTCAATAAGTGGGAAAAAAGCAACCATATCAAATTTCTAAAAACGTAGCAAACTGGCAAAATTCAGACGACCATAACGTGCATGCCAGAGTTTTTTATCTGAAATAGCCCTTGAATCTGCAACTGCATTTGCAAAATTTTGTCCACACTTGTCATACTGTGTGAGCTTATACAGCCACGGCACAAAAGGCCAGATGCAACAATTTCATCACCAAAACTGAGATCATGAACTGTACATTTGTGATCCACAATTTGACTACAAGTCCAAGTCTAGCAAGTGTGGATACAGATGAAAGATTCTTCTTGATCCTAGGTACATAAAGTGCATCAACAAGTGTGAAAGAACTACCATTTGCAGCAATAAGCACAATCTTTCCAATTCCTTGAACCGGATAAGAGGCATTGTTGGCACAAGTGACTGAATTCCCATGAGGGACAGACTCAAGAGAGGTGAACAATTCACGATGTGAGGTAATCTGCTTTGTAGCACCACTGTCAAAATACCACACATGTGAATTTGTAGCAACAACTGATAGATATGCATCATGGACAACAGGATTGTAAGTGCACTCTGCACTAAAAGCCCATTTTGCACTCAACATCAGCATCACAGTCTCCTTTCAGAGAAGACTCGACAATGGCTGCATTTATAGTGGAACCAGCATTTATAGTGGAACCACCTTCTTTCTTCTTAGCCTATTTGGCCTTCAACTTAGGAAACTGCTTGATCAAGTGATCATTAGCTTTACAATAATGGCAATGCATCTTCTTTTGCCCCTTATCACCAGAATTTCCAGACGAATTGCTGCCAGTAGAAGCATTAAGAACATCAATTTTGCCACTCACAGCAGAACCATAAGAAGTGGCTACATTGTTGTTACCACCCTTTCTTTGAGAAGCAATAAAAGCCTGTTCAACTGCACATTGTCTAGTCCTATTTTTTTTGGAAAGTGATTCTTGCAATATCAATGTGCATAATGCATCAAACTTAACAACTTCAGGATTTCCTTGGGTCATAAGACTCCAAGTACTAGCAAAGTCTGGTAAGAATCTGGTAAGGCATCAAGAACAATCTGCACAAGGGAATTGTCTGAAATGACCACCTACAGAAATAAGTTGCTCATTGATATCCTTGACACCAGCAAGGAAAGTGTCCATATCATCTTCCTCATGCATAATCTTCGATTCCAGCTCTTTACGCAGCAAAGCAATTTTAACCTCATTGCATAAAGACCAACCAAAATATCCCAAGCCTATTTTGCAGATTTTACTAAACAAATGTGAGGAACAATGGTGTGCTCCATAGACAACGCAATCAATGCATGAGCCTGTGCATCCTTTACATCCCAACGAGCTTGGTCTATCGTAGGCAAAACAACTCTAATAGCAGCAATCCTTGCAGCAAGACCTGCAACATCCTCAACATCGCCTGCATCCTCAGAACCAGGACGTACATTAATGCCCTGCACAATCTTCCACACGCATTTTGACACAAGAAATGTTACATCATGTAAGCCCACATAGGGTAATTGTCCCCATCCAATCTGTCCTCAGCAGCAAACATCATGAACACATCTGTGTTGTTGTCAGCCATGGTAAATGTCTGCACCTAATGTGAAAACTACCCGAAATGAGGAGAAACTGAGTGAGACCTGCACGTGCTATATAGCACAACCCGCAATAGACTATATAGGACCTGTTATACAAAAAACGGCACTGACAAATATTCTGCACAAAATGACAAAATTGCATGTGGAGACCTGCTTGTAGTGAAAACGGAGGCTGAAATGAGCCCGAATCAGAAATCTGAGAAGACTGAGCTCTACGCGATCTCCCAAAAATTTTGTCGACCTAGGAACGTTCACCAAAGCTCGCTAAAATTGGAGAAAGTGAGCAGGCATGTGTTGGAGCTGCTGGCAACTAAGCCAGGGAGGATGCAACCTGCTCTGATATCGATTGTTGGAATTAGGGTTGCAGAGAAATGCACACAGCTTGGAGAAGATGAAGGAAGCTCAAGGCACACAACTGAGAGTATGTTACTTAGTGTGCAATGGAAAGATAGATAGCCCTAGAGTGATGGGCGTATATACAATGCTCGGGGAAAAAAACCTCCTAAAGAGGGAAAAAATGCCCAAGCGATCCTAGTGTGTTCACACACATCACTACCACATGTATATGGTAACATCTTCATGAGCTGATGTCATCCCTTATCCATTGTACTCTAACTCTGTCAGAGTTACTGCAAATCGGACCGCATCTTTGGGAGGAGGTTGGGAAAATTTTGGAAAACATAGGGCTGGTAATTCCGCCACCCAATGCTTCTCCAAAAACACTAAAGACACAACCCTCAAAACAAACTAAACATGAGCCAGTACCAGTAAATAAGGTAGGAGATTATTATGAAGGCAAAGAAGAAAATACTACCCTATCGGTGGAGTACAAAGAGGTTAAGTCAATAGCAATATTGGATAGTGGGTCCGAAATAGCCATAGCCACCAAAGCAATGTGGGAAAAATGGGGAAAACCTGCTCTCCGAAAGACTAGAATGAAACTTCAATTAACTGATGGGTATCTGGAGAGATGAATTGGCATCCTAGAGTAGATTGTAGTAACCTCTTGCGGAATTTCATATGAACACACGTTCTCTATTATGAATTTCAATGAGAGTAGCAACTTCCAATCATATTGGGCAGACCATTCATGCGTCAGCTCAAAATGGTACAAGATTGGGATTACGACTATATCTATCTAAGAAACAAGGATGTCACTCAAAAATTAGTGTCACAAATCATAGCTATAGAGATATGGAACGAACCCCAAGAGAAGACCTGAACTCCACGACTGACCAAGAAGGGGGAATACGAGCTTGGTTGCAGAAGAAATCTCACCATTGGATAGGAGAAGCTTCCGAAGGTGGAAGTTAAAAAGTGAAGATTTCATTCTTGATAGGACTACACAAGACGAGGCCTATGTACCAGAGCCTTTTCCAGAGGAGATGTTCGAACCTTTTGGATGGCAACAGATACTGGCCACTCTTGATGTGTGTGTAAATGAGGTGACCCTCACCAAATTCTGCGATGAGGAAGGATATGATATCATTCCATTCCAGATGATGGGTGTCAACTTAGATCCAAAATTAGAATGGGAAGTCCCTGACAAGGAGGGGGTTGCCGAGTGCCGACTCATAGTGGATGAAATCTCAATAAGAGACTTTGACCAAATGGACAAAGATGATTTCTAGGACTCGGGTGATAGGCTATTAGAGGACAAGCCAGACGATGAGCTGTCTAGTAGCTCAAGTCAAATATCAAATGGAAGGATCGACGGGTGATCTACTATGATTTTCCAAACCAAAATCCTCGAAGACAGCGCAAATATCGAGATAAACGCAAAAACAACCGAAACAAGATCAAAGAAGACTTAATAGCTCTGTTAACCAACAAAATGCAGTACTTAAGATTAATAGAAGCAACTTATTTCCTCAAAGACGGGATATCAAAGAGATACATGAGACCTGACTCAACCAAAACAAGAACAAAAAAGAAGAACACACAAAAACCAAATGAAGAGAGCAATTTCGAGAAATCAACGAAGTTGTCAAAATGGAGTGCAAAATCAAATACAATGAACTAAAACTAGTCTTGAAGGAATTTTGACAATAGAAATGGAAACTGATGAGGAATAAAACGATGATAAATTCGATGCACGTTCCCAGTATAAGAAGTATACTATTCAAACTAGAAAATTCGTGGTACAGCAACCCAAACGAGATCCCAAAGAACCAGGAACTTCGTATGATGGACCTAAAAAATCCAAATGCATCAACTTAGCAGAACCAGACGAGGAGCCTAAACTGGCATACATCGCCACGGACCTCACTGAAGAAGAAGAGCGACTTCTAGTTGATACGCTCAGACAATACAAAGATGTCTTTGTATGGTCATGCAAAGATCTAAAGGGGATAGATCCTGAGATTTGTCAGCATGCGATACCCCTTAAGAGTGATGCCAGACCATGCAGACAACATCCTTACACATACGATGAGACTTTTGCCAAGAAAATTAAGGACGAGATAGACAAACTGAAGGATGTCAAGTTTATCTATGAGATTGAACACGCAGATTGGGTGTCTCCTATTGTGGTAGTAGCCAAAAAGAATGACAAACTGCGTGTCTGTGTAAACCTCAAACAGGTAAATGCAGCCACCATCATGGATAACTATCCACACTACCAATAACGGATCATGTTATTGAGAGGGTAGCAGGGAAAGAGGCCTATAGTTTTTTGGATGGGTTCTCAGGCTACAACCAGTTGACAATTGAAGCAGAAGATCAGCATAAGATAGCTTTTGCAACAGAGTGGGGTATATTTGCCTACAAGGTAATGCCTTTCGGCCTAACCAATGCCCCTACTACATTCCAAAGACTAATGAGTCATGCATTCAAGAAATATCTCAAACAATTTCTAGAGATATACATGGATTATCTTTGTGTTCATTCTCACGGAAGAAGTGACCACATAACTCATCTAGGAAAAGTCTTTGAAAAGTGCAAAACTTATCGTATTTGCTTAAACCTTGAAAAATGCGTCTTCTTGGTAAGACAAGGTAAAATTTTGGGCCACATTGTGTCCAAAAACAAAATTTCCACTAATAAAGACAGGGTACAAATAATTTCCGCACTACCGAGACCAACAAAGATGAAGAAAGTGCAAGCATTTATGGGGCATTGTGGGTACTACATGTGTTTCATATACATGTAGATTGTAATAGCTAAGCCATTGTATGTCCTCATTGCTAAGTTCGAATGGACGTAAGAATGCGAGCAGGCTTTCCATAAATTGAAGCAGCAAGTAATTTCTGCTCCAATTTTGCAAGCCCTTGACTAGAGCAAAATCTTTCATGTTCATGTCGATGCATCAGCCTATGGCATAGGATGCATACCAACCTAGCTAGGAGAGAAAAAAATGGATTTTCACATTTGCTACTCTACTCGACAGCTAAACAACACAGAGAAAAATTATACCACTACGGAAAGAGGAGGTCTAGGAATGATATATGCTGTCAAAAAATTTAGACACTACCTTCTTGCAAACAAATTTGTTTTCTTCATGGATCACCAAGCACTGCTATATCTAGTAAACAAACCTTGCAACATTGGAAGAATTGTTCGTTGGTTTATACTATTGCTTGAGTTTGACTTCATGATAGTCGTAAAAAATGGGACTACATACACGCGAGCAGATCATCTTTCACGACTGTTTCATGGGGAAGCACCTGAAGGTATCGATGATGATCTTTCCAACTCTTATCTGTTTAACATCAAAATGGTTCCAAGGTGGAGTGAAGAGGTCATTCCTCTACTCACAATCGGGTCATTACAGATAGAAAGACAACCATCGATTATACATGAAACATGAAATCTCCAGCTTTTAGTAGGATGGTTGTACAAACACGGTAAGGATGGGATATTGAGACTATGTGTACAGCCCGAAGAATCCACCTACTACCTCAAACAGGCTCATATACACAATACGAGATTTCACAATGGAGAAAGATAGACATGCCAGCGGCTAAAGAGACTGGGAGTCTACTGGCCAACCATGGCACACAGTGTCCATACATATGTAAAATCATGTGATAGCTATACAAAACAACCTCCAGTGGTACATGGCACCCTGTTTCGAGTAGTACAAGCATCCAAGTGGAGTACTCACGTAGCTGAGTACTTAGAAAACAAGATCTTTCTTGAGGGATGGGGCAAGGCAAGAATGAAAACTGTAGAAGAGGAGGCCAGACACTATCTTCTCATTGCCAACCAATTGTATAGGCGGGGAAAAGACAAACAACTACGGTTGTGTGCTACAGAGAGCGAATATTATGTTATCTTAGAACAAGCACACTCAGGACAACCAGGGGGACATGTCTCTGCTGATAAAATGGCAAAGCTCGTGCCACACTCAGCCATATGGTGGTCAACCCTATTTATGGATGCAGAGACCTATGTCAAACGATGTGATGAATGTCAACACACAAAACCACCCCTACGAAGAGATGAAATGCCATTAAGGCCAATGATGGGGATACGTGCTTTTGCCAAATGGGACATTGACTTTATTGGCCCCATCATACCTTTGGGATATAGATCTCACACACAATACATCATAGTAGCAACATACTACATGACGAAATGGGTAGAAGCAAAGGCAACCCAAAAAAATGATGCACGAACTACAGCTCAGTTCCTTTTTGAACACATCTTTACAAGATATGGTCTACCCATCGAAATAGTGAGCGATAGGGGAACACACTTTTTAAACGACGTCATTGAAAGCCTCTTTGACGAATTCATGGTGGTCTATCACAAATCAGCACCCTCTCATCCGCAAGCTAATGGGCAAGCAGAGAGTACCAACAAAATCTTATGCATTGTACTCAACAAAATAGTCAGTGACTCAAGAAACGATTGGGATCAAAAGCTACACACAGCCTTATGGGCTTACAAAGTAGCTTTTAAAACTTCCATCGGGACGACTCCCTTTAACCTGGTGTTTGGGATTAATGCGATCCTACCCATGGAATTTTTAGTCAAAACCCAATGAGTGGCAACACAATTAGGATGGATGAGCCATGAGCTATCGGAGAGACTAGACACCCTGGAACTATTTGATGAAACCCGACTTAGAGCAATAGATGGGATATATGCTTAGAAAAAACAAATGAAGGTGTCTCATGATCAACATGTGATTAGCAGAGGAGTTCCAAAAAGGGGATTACGTTTTAATGTATACCATCAAACAACACTCCAAAAAACTCAAAAAGCAAGGGATGGGGCCTTTTGTTATACATGATATATCACAAAGCGGCGCCATCAAGCTTGCAACATTAGCAGGTGAGGAGATGCCTAATTGGATGGGTGGCTGCAGATTAAAGCAATATCTTCTTTCATTGACACCAGAAGAACTCGAAACAATACATGCAGTAGCTCAACGCAGAAGTCAAGCACATGACATTCGGGAACATGCACAACATGAGGCCAAAATCTAAATATTAAAGCGCAAGGAGCAAGCAAACTTTCAGAGAAAGGCACAACAGAACGATTGTATCGGTACTATTCCGATAGCATCCATACAAACAATGGCTACATGGTTAGGTGGAATGGATCTACGCATTAATTTACCACTTGCTGATGGCACCACCAAGCAAGCATTAGTGGACACTGGGGCCAGAGCTAATGTTGTTAACTACTCCACTTTCAAAAAAATTCACGCGGGAACCTCTATTGCCAAACACAATGGGTTTCAAAGTGACAAACAAAGGCACAATGGAGAGTCTAGGACGCGTAAATTCACCAATCACTGTTGATGGAACAGTTTATCCGCATCAGTTTCATGTGGTCGACGATCAGGATCTTAACAAAGCAGTTATTATGGGAGTGCCATGGATGAGCACTTAGCAAGCCACGCCAAACTGGCAGGACAATACCTTACAGCTCAAACAAGAGGACCAATCTTTTTCCACGCCCTTTGTACAAACAGACCATGTATGGGAACCTCTACCATCACCACATACACCAGTTCAATGATATTCCCCTACCGTGGTCAAGAAAATATGGGTTAAAAACCCATCATGCAAACCAATCGTACGAAATTGTGGATACCAAAACAACAAACCAATAGAAGTCAGCCTACATTGTTTCAACAGAGAACCGACCCCACCAAACCGCCTAACGGCTTTTGAAAAATGTCAAGTGGGTATGAAAACCAAAAAAACTTGCTCACACGATGCCTCTTCTAGGGAATCCACAAGCACACAATTTTAGTGGCAACCAAAACAAAGCCCTCGAGCAAAACAACTAGCAGCATCACAACTTCTGCAAGTCACCGTCAAACACAGGGCACATCTTCTACAATTACTACTATTCGGACCACGCGGCTTCAATGTGACCTTGCCACCAACATCCACTGAACATATTGTTCAGCACCCCTCTCTTGGACAACATTTTGTTTCCCCATGCATATCCTCCATCAGCATCATAGAGCCACACTATACGGCTATGCATAGACACCTACTTTGTTCCCATGCACTCTAGCACATGTTCGCCGGGGACGACTCACTCTAGGAAGGGGGGGAAATGCGGTAGGATTATCATTTGTATATGTCAATATTATCATATTATTTCATTTCTTTTTCTTTCTTTTTCTTTAAAAACAAGTTTTTCAGAGCCTTATAAACTCTTAGCCTGCATAATCATGAGCCATACCGACACCATCTAATACTAGGATAAGAATATGTATGTAGGGGAGGGAGGTTACACTAATTTTGGCTAATTTTTGGTCAACTAATAATAATCGTAAATAATTTTCTTTTACTAAAAAGAAAAAAATGATAGATAATTTTAAAAAATTGATAAGTTGAGCCAGGAAAGTCGGAATTGACTTTTGAAAGCAAACGTTGAAACTTCAAAGCAAGGATTTTGAACATGGCAAATATGGAAAGATTCGGCACAAGATGGATTTTGAAGCAACTTCTAAAGGATCAAAACTGCAGATCGAATGCCATATGTCAACCGAGCATCAAAATGAAGAACGGTTCGAACTGCAGGTAATATGAACAACAAAATATGATCATTGGAGGTAAGTATGAATGGGGCATTCCAGGTAGACTAGGAACGTATAGTATAATGAGACAACATAAGCTCATTGCATTCACAGGGGAGAGAGAGAGAGAGAGAGAGAGAGAGAGAGAGAGACACACACACACAAAAGCATAGAGTTTTCGGATTTGTTTCTGCCCACTACGACCACCTCGGTAGATCTTACTACACCAGATTCGACAGGTATGATCATCAACCTTGCAAGAACATGTGTGTATGCCCCATACTGCATCAACATTGCCAAAACAATAGTTCAGAGCAGTGCAAAGTCACAAGATCTGCAAACTAACAGGGCCAATGGGGAATTCCAAAACTCATCAAAAACCAAAAACCTTTCACCAGTAGACCCCAAATAGCTGGCAGAATTAGGCAGGACAAAAACAACAGCAAAAGGTGTTGGAACATGGATCATGATCCATGTTCCTCAAACCCTAAAATCAGCAAAATTTATACAGGAGCACCCACAGGTGGTTAGGAACAAACTCCTATAGCTGGAATTTCAAAATGCATCCCAACATGGATCGCGATCCATGTTCCTTTTTGCCAAATCAGGCAAGAGTGGCTCACTAGCTGGGGAATGCAAAAATATGACTAGTGCTGCAAAAATAATCACAAAAATTTCTCTTAAGATCATCAAAATATCCTGGTTGGTTACCTTTAGTCTGCATATACTCTTTTGGTCATTTTTAGAGGAAAAAGGGTAGGATTCCAACAAAAACTCGGGGAAAGGACAAATGGTAGGATGCCAACAAAACTTATCAAGAAGGGCTAAAAGCAGAGTTCTTGAGAAGTTTTCAAATTGCTGCTTCAGCCAGTCGGGAGACTTCACACTCTCCTCAAAGCCTATCAACACGGAAATGTAACTTAAGGATGTTTGTAGGATCAAAACCAAGCAAAAGATTACTAGCAAAATGGTGAAATTTGTCGGAATCAATTTTTCTCCTCAAATGGATTCAAATTCAGATGGAATTTGATAGGGAGCCAAGCAAAGTTGTGAACTACAGGCCCAAATCATCGGGAATCAAGGCAATGATAGATATCAGGCAAACCATGTGCCCAAAATGGTTCCAAGAAACAAATATGGTCAAGACGGAAAAAGATTGGCCATAAACTAGAAAATGGGGCAAACTAAGGAAAAACATGTCCAAATTTGAAAAAAATTCACCAGTGTAATAGGAAGACCTATAGGAACATATGTGCAAAGAAACTGTGTCAAAATTCGCGATCCGTGTACCTTTTTGCCCAATCAAAGAAAAACCCATGCCATCTGATCCGGTATGTTCAAGAAAGCCAAGCCATTTGAATTCTAAAATCCACTTCAAAATGCCAAAAATCTCAAAGTCTGCAAAGAACTTCCAAAAATTAGACCAAGTGTCAAACCATTGATCCAAATCCCAAAAATTTTGGACCAAGGCACTATCTATCATCAGATTTCCAAAATGTTTTCCAACATGGATCGCGATCCATGTACCTCAAACCCTAAACCCAGAGAAAATTGCACAGTAGCATCTCCATATGCCCAGGAACAACTTCCTCTAGTTGGAATTTCAAAATTCCTCCCAACATGGATCATGATCCATGTTCCTTTTTTGCCAAAATTCATCTGTTACATTATGCCCTTGTGCCTATAGTAATCGCAGATGCACTGGTGAAAATTTGTCAAATTTGGGGTAGTTTTGACAAAGTTATGCTCATTTTTTGTTTTATGGTCAAAGTTTGCAACTTTTGATAATTTTGATCAATTGCTAAACCCTATTTCCAGTAGTAAATTGACCACAGGATGCCTCGAAGAAAAGCACAAAAAAAGTGGAATGTTGCACCTTATGAGATAACAGATATCTTCTCAAATGAGAAAGCTCATATCACAGAACAGGTACTTGAAGCACTACTGGCTAGCATTTTCATCCAGAAGGTTTCAAGCCGCAGACGGAGAAATAGTAAAGGCCACTATCTTCCCATGGGAAATGTGGACACTGCACCAAAAGCTAGAAGTGCAAGCAGGGGGCAGATGCATACAATTAGACAGCTTGCTATGATTAACTCCCTGGGAACGGACTTCAGACGATCTCATGAGCTCATAAGTTCAATTCAGTACAATGGGGAAGCCACTCTAACTGACAAGGATGGGGCAATAGTCAAGGTAAAGATCACAGCATAAATAATCAATGAAGCCCTCCACTTGCGGCAAGGGACACACAATTTATTGAAAAAGACAAAGGCAATAGATAACGATAAAGCTTTCCTGAAGCAAAGAGGCCACAAGCTAACATATCAGGATTTGATATACTCGGAAACTGAATTGCCGTTGTGCCTCATATTGCAACACTTCAAAGTGCAGAAGCCACCCAGATATACAGAACCATTGTTTCATATGGCGGTAGTAATGGCAATGGGCTTAGCAGAGAGAAGAGTTGTCAGGTGCGATTTCAGAACTTACTTCCTCGACAACATTGTCGAAGCGAACCTTAAGGGGAGCCAAAAAATCAAGGCCTACATGAATGCGGGACCAATGCTGACGCGCATTGCCTACCAAGCATTAGGGATGATTGATGATCTACCACCTGCAAAAGTGCAGATAGATCGGATTCACGGGTCTAAAAGAGCAGTAAGTCCTGTGGCTAGACATTCCACTAGGTCGAAACTAGAAGCTAAGCAAACAAGGCAAAACGCAACCATAAGAGATTCTGACAGCTAAAAGACAGAGTCAGATGCTTGGAGTAGCCAGGAAGCTGGGTCCCAGCAGAGAGACACTCCTTTGGAGTACCAGTCTTTAGAGGAGGAGCACGACAGCCAGTACTCTCTCGGATATACATGATTGAGGAAGAAAACTACGCACGTGGCAGAAGCTATCCCAATTACTCATGCCAGGAGGAAAATGGAAGAAGTGCATACGTTGAGGGAAAGGCTCCACCAACAGAAGCACAAAGAAAAAAGAACCCAAGGAACAGAAGCTGATGATGAAAAAGAGGAAGAAGAAGAAGAAAACATTCCAATGCTACGCAGGCAGACAACTACTCTGAAAAGGATCAAGCAGCAAAGAAGATAGGAAGCTGAGGAAAAACGAGAGATCACCAGCGCCATGCGACAACGAATCCATAACAAGCTCAAGAAAAAGATGGGGCTGAGGGAGAAAGAAGAAGCAAAGAAACCACGCATCGATGATCTTGAATCATCTGACGAATCTACTCGAAGTAAAAAGAGGAAGATAACTCACAAGGGGAGGAACAACAAGACACGCATGGCCAACAAGGTTAGAGTTTGATTCTCCCAAGGACACTGGAGTACCTCTAGATACTGCAATAAAAGAGAAAGAAAAAGTTGAAGACCTGCCAGAGCAAGGAGCGGGGAAGAGGCAGTCAAAACAAAACACGGATCAAGAAATGGAAGCAACACAACCAAAGCCTACCAAAACTTCTGCAGCTATAGAAGATCCAAAACTGAAAGAAAAAACGATTAATGAGGCTGAAACATCAAATCGGGGCCAAAAAATCCAGTAGAGGCTAAGATCACCTTGATCACAAGTTGTAATAGAGGAAGGAGAGAAAATAATCAAGTCATTTGACATTGATGCTCACTTAGAGCAGATCAAGCTCCAGTTTCAATGCCAAAGGACTATTTACAACCTGCGGGGGCTGGAATTGGAAGACATTAAAAGAGACTCGTCTAAGGTAGTTGAAGATGCCCTACAACTAAAGCAAAGAATAGAGGCATTATAGAAAGCATAGCTCCAAGCCCAATCTGAGTTGCAAAGGGAACAAGAAAATGTAGCCTACTATTACAAGGAGGTGGAACAGTTTAATGAGGCAAACTCCACACTGCAAGTCGAGCAGCAATGCCTCGAGTAGGAACTAACCAAAGAAAGGGAACATAATGAAAACTTGCAAGAGTCGTACATTGTGGTTAGCAGGACTCTGACTCAGCTCTTAGCCATACAGGAGACTCCCACCTCCTCAACTGTGGCTGCAAGATCAACCTCCTTGAACCAAGAAGTTAAATATCTAAAAGAGGCCCTGGCTCATGAAAATATGATAGACAAATCATGACAGCAGGACATAGGGCCCTACAACGAGCAAATGACAAAGAAATTAAAGAATTAAGAAAGTAGTTGGCTGAGGCACAGGGGGACTTGGAGACTTTGAGGGCCAATCAAGCAAAGCATCAACAAACAGCCCCAATAGATTTTGAGCAAGTAGGAGGTTTTGAACATTCCACATTTGAGGCTCACCAAACAGAGGTGCCCACTACCAGCACTGGAAAAGCAACACAGGAATCTGCAGATCCATCCACGACATCCACTTTGGATTCGGCCAAGGACAAAATTTAGCATTTGATCTCAAAAGTCAAGGATCCCTCGCACAAAGCATATCTGTAGTGTGAACTGAAAGTGCTAGAATCGGCTACCCTCCTCATGATTACTGCAGATGAGGTGGTAAAGAACCTCGGGCATGAGATGATTGCCCTGCCTATGATGTGGCAAGAGGCTAGATTATGGCAGCAAAGAATTCTAGCAAAACTTGAACCAAATAGCTGAGGGGATTACAGGGATGTTCCTATCACTGCAATTCAGATTCAAACCATCATTGACAATCAACACCTCTGGTGAAAGAAATGGTTTGAGCAAAGACCAACAAATGAAACTTATTACATGAACGCTCCCCATCATCTCAAGATCGACCCAACTTACTCTCCCATCAATAGACGACGATCCTAGGACAACTTTACTCTTGGCATAGCAAAAGGCCAGTGGTGCTGAACTACCCACTTATCACAAAGCCACTCAATAACAACCCACCGTCCGAGCAATATATGGTTTAGACTCTCAAAGAAGTGATTAACATGATGAAGGAGATCCCGGATCTCACATACCAGATGCTCATGAAAATTGCCAAGATGCTAATCACCTACATCACAACTTTTAATGATATAGAGGCAGCAGAGCAGCCTTGAAAGATTTTTGTGGAAGGCACAAGAGGGATTTGTTGGAATATGGAGACAAAAATCCCAAGCAGGAACATCATCATGGGATTGTATACAAGAGTCATGTTCCTGCCCTCCCACTACATGCAGAATTTTGAGGAGGCGTTCATGACAGGCTTCTTTGAAGTGGACTCCTCCATATTCAATCCCATGACAAAAGATATGCCAGCACGCCATATCGCATATCAAAGCACTCTCAACAACAACCCTTTTAGAGAGCTGGCCACCAAACTAGAGATTGAGGCAAGAGCGCAGAAGGTCATTGCAACGCTCAAGAGAAGAGAGTAGACTACACTCAAAGACAGATTGCACGAGGACGTGCAATGAATAGGAAGGGGGGAATGTTTGGTGGATACAACAATCTGACACATGATAGGTTGATGCACACCAAACCCTGTAAACACTCGCTCAATTTTTTGAAAGAAGCCGTGTAATTTAGCTTGTGATGATTTGTTATTGTAATGTTATTTAACATACCCTCTCAGCCTCTCTGAGTCTACAGCCTTGTAAGTGGCCGAATGGCCGTGGAAAATCTCCCTTAACCTTTAAGACAAAACCCTTAGTTTTAAACTAAAGAGGCATCATTAGCAAAAGGGATTTTGGACGTTCACTGTGAGAGCTTCTTGCTGCTACAACTTGTAATCCTCTTGTCTCCTAGACTGCTAATCACAAATTCAATTTCGAATAGCACATTGTGTTCCTAGTCTCTGTAGACATGTAGTAGTGTTAGTGTGTATACGCGCTTCACCAGGGGCACTTTTCTCCCACTGGGTTTTTTCCCCTGGACATCCAATGTGAAAGGACACCTTATCTCTTAGGGTTTCATATAAACTTTGTAGCTCTGAGTTTGTATACTCTATTATTCTAATACAGAGAGACAGACTACAGAGATCTCGTACGCAAGCTCTGTGTCTTCTCCTTCTCCATCTTCTTCCTACTTTGAGTTGCTGTCTTCCTTCTGTTTCCTGTTTCATCATCTTCAACAATTGGTATCAGAGCAAGGTGATTTCCAAAGCCTCTACTTGCGTTTTCGCGTCCGCGCGCGCAATCGCAGTTTTCAGGCAGTTTTCGGAAAATTTGCTCGTGGGAGCATCCTCGACGTTCCGAGAGTATTCTGACCAGGTGACCTAGCGTTTTACCCCCCTTTCGAAGCCGTTCGAGCCCTCAGAATTTTGTTCTGAGCAGCGTAGCAGAAGTTACTTTTCGGAGGCGTTTAGATCAAGAGGGTGTGCTTTTTGACAGATTTTCTTCAGGTAAACAGTTCTTTTGGGAAGCAGCTTGTCTTAACTTTGTGCTGAGATTTTGTGTAGAGTTTTTCTTGGATTGAAGTGGAGATTTGTGAATCTCTTGGAGGTTCTTTTGCTCTCTTGTGTGCATCCACAGTATGACTCAATCTATGGAGAAAGAGATTTTTGGTGCGTTTACATCCGAAGACAAATTGGATGGTACCAACTATTCTCTTTGGTCTTTTATGGCCAAAAATGTTTTGGTTGGTAAAGGATTGTGGGATTATGTATCTGGAGATGAAGTTCGTCCAGGTAGCATTGCACCTGCCACGCCTAGTCGTGGTGCAGCTGTTGGTGCAGGACCCTCACAAGTCACTCCAAAGCAAAAGAGATGGGATACTAAAGATGCACAGGCTATGGCTGTGATTGCCTTAACCATAAAGAGGACAATCACACCACATATCAGATCTTGCAGAACTTCTGAGGATGCTTGGAACACTCTGCAAGCTATGTTTGGATGAAGAAACGCTGCCAGAATAGAGTTTTTGAAGAAACAACTTGACAAAATACAGATGGACGAAGGTGACGATATTGTGGAGCATCTTACAAAAATCAGGGATCTTAAAGAGCAATTGCTTAGCATTGATGAAGTGATTCCAGAGAAGGACTTGGTTTCCAAAACACTCAATTCACTACCACCATCTTATTTGACTTTTCAGACTTCTTTAACTCTGTCTTTGCGAGCTAATCCTGAGCCTCTTCATTTTGAAGAGTTAGTGGCTTTGCTATTGCAGGAGGATCAATCACGTAAGAACAATTCTTTACAGGTGGATGGTATGGATCATGCTCTTGTTGTACAGAACAAAAACAAGGGTAAAGAGAGTGCTCATTACTCCAAGTCTAGTGCAGGACAATCTTCAGAGAAGTCTAAAGGTGATTCCGACAAGTCCAAGAAGAAAGGTAAATGTCACTACTGCTAGAAACCTGGTCACTACATTAGTGAGTGTAAAAAGCGAATTGCTAAAGAAAAGAAGAAAGAGTCAAGTTTGGTTGTTTCAGCTTCTGGTGATTCTTCTACAGCTAAAGAAGAGTCTGCAAACTTTGTGCAAGATTCTTATGCTTTCGTAGTATGTTCAGATTTTTCTGCTTACAGTGTTGACAAGACACAAATGATTTGGTACTTTGATAGTGGTGCATCCAGGCATATTACTTCAAGGAAGGATTTGTTTTGTTCATTGGATGCATCTCCAGCAGGAAAGAAGGTGACATGTGCAAATAATGCTTCTTATCCAATCAAAGGCTTTGGTAAGATTTTGATTACCATTTCAGATGGTTCAGACTTATGCTTGCCAGATGTCTTATATGTTCCAGGGATCAAGAAGAATTTGTTGTTTGTATCCTCTCTTGCAAAAAATGGTCTTCGGGTCATTTTTGAGGATGACAAATGTGTTGTACGAGATCGAGAGAATGGTTATTCTCTTATCACTACAGGTACGTTGGAAAATGGACTATTTGTGCTAGATTGTTATGAAAAGCAGATTCAGGTATGTATTGCAGAAACAAAGACTCAGGCCATGCAGGATGCTGAGTTGTGGCATGCTAGATTTGGGCATGTTAGTTATGGAAGTTTGATGACTTTACAACTTCATAATATGGTGCATGATTTGTCTTTATTGGAGATGCCACCAAGACATGTATGTGAAGGTTGCGTTCTTGGAAAGATGCACAGATTTGCATTTTCGCAGGATGGTTCAGTTAGAGTGACACGAAAGTTGCAGCTTGTACACAGTGATGTATGTGGTCCTATGAGGACACCATCTATAGGAAACAGCCTTTATTTTGTGACCTTCATTGATGACTTTTCCAGGTTTTGTTGGGTGTATCCACTCAAAGAAAAGTCAGATGTGTTTGCAGTTTTTCAACATTATGCCGCCATGGTTGAAAATGAAACAGGTTGCAAAGTACAGACTCTTCGTACCGATCGAGGAGGTGAATACATGTCAGGTGCATTTAAGGATTTTTTGGGAAAGAAAGGCATTAAACACCAATGCACTATGCCATACACACCACAACAAAATGGTGCTGCAGAAAGGAAGAACAGGTCTTTAATGGAGACGGCTAGATGTATGCTCAAGGCTAAGAGTTTGCCTCATAAGCTATGGATGGAGGCAGTTGCTTGTGCAGCACATGTTTTGAATAGGTGTCCTACTCGTGCCTTGAAGACCATTACTCCATATGAAGCTTGGTATGACAAAAAACCTTCAGTCAGTTATCTTCGTGTTTTTGGTTGTCTTGCTTATGCTCACATCCCTCACCAGTTACGTGGGAAGCTTGATGATAAGGCAATCAAATGTATATTTGTGGGGTACAGTAGTGGAAGTAAAGGTTATAGACTTTACAATCCTGCTACAAACAAGATTTTTGAAAGTCGTGATGTAATTTTTGAAGAAACTACTGCTCAACCTATGGTTGCTTTTGATGTACCTCATATGCAGACACATGATGTATTTGAAGGTTTGCTTCCTTCTTTTGTGGAGAATCAAGAATCACAACAGGTTGATAATCTTGATCAATCTTTTGATCAGCATGTGACGCCTCATGATGTAGAGGAAATTGTGCGTGAAGAGCAAGAAGTTCTCAGGGAAGAAAGAACCTTGCCTAAATGGGTTCAGAAAACTTTGCAGGATAGCAAGTTGGATGCACCGTTGCCACGAAAAACACGTGCTGGTACTACTTTTGGCAGAGAGCAAGTAGATTTGGCTTGCTTTAGCACTCTTTGTGATGCAGATGAGCCTGATTCATTTGAACAAGCTTTAGAGTGTGTTCAGTGGAAAGATGCTATGCAGCAAGAAATTGATTCTATTCATAAGAATCATACATGGGATCTAGTGGACTTGCCTACAGGTAAAAATCCTATTGGTACAAAGTGGGTTTTTAAGGTAAAAAGGAAACAAGATGGTACTGTTGACAGGTACAAAGCAAGGCTTGTGGCAAAAGTCTATGCGCAACAGAAAGGCATAGATTATGATGAAACCTTTGCTCCTACTTCTCGTGCATCCACAGTTAGATCACTAGTTGCAATTGCTACTCATCATGGTTGGAAAGTGCATCAGTTGGATATCAAAACTGCTTTTTTGAATGGTGATTTGCAGGAAGAAGTTTATGTAAGTCAACCAAGTGGTTTTATTGTAAAAGGTCAAGAGCAAAAGGTATGTAGATTGCGTAAAGCATTGTATGGTCTCAAACAAGCTCCAAGAGCATGGTATGAGAAGATACATACTTATTTGATTGGCCAAGGATTTCAGAATAGTCCAACAGAAAGTACTTTGTATGTCAAAAAGAGAGATGGAGTTCTCATTATGCTAACACTTTATGTGGATGATATGCTTCTTACAGGCAATAGTGCAGATGAAATTGAAGCGTTTAAAGATGCTTTGAGAAAAACCTTTGAGATGTCTGATCTTGGTTTGCTACATTATTACTTGGGTATTCAGTTTGTGCAATCAGAGGATGGCATATACATGCTGCAGGCAAACTATTTGCATAAAATTTTGGACAAGTTTGGTATGCAAAATTGTAAACCAATCTCTACACCCGTAGAAACTGGATCAAAGTTGAGCATGCACGATGCTGGAGAACCTTTTGATGTACATACTTATGCAGCAGCGGTTGGTTGCTTGATATATTTTGCAGGCAACACTCGTCCAGACATTCAATTTGGGGTTTCACAAGCAAGCAGATTTATGCACAGCCCACGTATGCATCATTGGCAGGCTGTGAAGCGCATACTTCGTTACCTTTCAGGTACCCCTAATCTTGCCATGTTCTTTCCAAGGGGGGATATGTATGGAAAGCACAGTTCTATGCAGCTTCTTGGTTACAGCGATTCAGATTGGGCTGGTAATTTTGTGTAGAGTTTTTCTTGGATTGGAGAGGAGATTTGTGAATCTCTTGGAGGTTCTTTTGCTCTGATGAAACAGGAAACAGAAGGAAGACAACAGTCTCTTCAATTTAAGTATAACCATTCTCAATTTTGTTGTGGTTTGTGACGAATTTCTTGTGAGCTAAATGCATTGATTTGAAGGCTAAAATGGTTGTTTTTTATGTTTTGACCATGGATAAGTGTTTCTATACTTACGGGGGACCTTTTTGAGTAGTTTTGTTTCAGTTTTTTGCACATTTTTTGTGATGGATCAGGATTTATGTACCTTCCTAGATAGTGACATAACGTGGTAGGATTGTGTCCCTAGGTGTTGTAATACCTCTCCTTAAGTTTCATTGCATTCCGAATTCGTTGGGATGCCGAAACGGCGTGATGACTTAGAGCGGTGAGATTGGACGCATATTGATTTTCTAACTAGGAAGTGGTTGATTTGCTTTTGTCGTAGTATGAGTAGCCCTCTGAGTTCACTTTGATGAGATTGACACTCTCATTAAGTCTCCGTGCCCCATCCCGAGTTGCTTCCTTGCATATTGACATTATGTTAGTACAAAAGAACTATGCTTCAGAAGTCTGTCGCAGTGACCTGCTAACATTGCGTTTCTCTGCAACCCTAATTCCAACAAGTAGCTCCATCCAATTGCCTCTAACTCTTAACTTTATCCCTTGAATGGGGATTCTTTGATCACACTTGAGTTGCTTAATGATAGACTACTAGGAAATTTTGTGTTTTTTATTTAAAACACTTGGACTCTTTGGTGAGTTTCATAAATAAGTTACAAGCTTCTTTGGAGTGCATCAATTATACTCTTAATATTTGTAGATTGTGTAGTAAGCTTCAAAGGAAAGGATGTTTTTATAAGGTTAAGTATGGGATCCAACAGAGAAAGCCGCTAAATTTTTCTTCTAGATTCTTGTAAATACTTATAGCCATCCTCATCAAAAGGGATAGTGGCCTTTTGATGATAATGAGGAGTCAAAGTAACACTTCTTAAAAATTTAAATCTATATACCCTTTTGATGCTAACTAAAGCTTATGAAAGAATTACAAAACAAAGTTTTTCATTTGATAGGATAGTAGCTTTTCTAATAATCTTTAAGTAGGAAAAGGATAACAACTGATAGGTTCTTTTGACACCTATAAAATGTGTCCAAGGCTAATGAATCTATTATCTTATTTATATGGATGCAATTGTGTTAGGCTTAATGTAGGATTAGGGAGGCAACGCCCTTATCTCAATATAGGCATCAATTCAAAAGAAGAGAAGAAGATGGGAAGTCAAGCATCAATTTTTTCAAGTCCAAGAAAAGGCACATACATGTGGAAGATTTTGGAGAAACTTGAGGGGCAAGCAGGTTGAGAGTTTTGGTAACTTGAGTCTCTGGATATATACACACATTGTAGGCAACTATATGAACAACCAAATGCTGGAAAGATGCCATTTTATGGTTCACTCCCATGTATGCCCTCTTTTTTTACTATTGAGGATGTGTGCAGCGGGCTCAAAAAGTTGGCCACTCACAAAGCAAGAGGTCTTTAAGGTATCAAGTTGGAAATGATTAAATGGATGGGAGATTTTACACATAGTGGATGTGTGATATGTTCAACCTTGCACTTCAACATGGTATGTCTTATGATAGGAGCACTAATTGGGTCAAGCCTTCGCATAAAAAAGGAGGGGATGTAAAGAATGAGTGGATGTGTGCATCGGGCTCAAAAAGTTGGCCAATCGTAAAGCGAGAGATCTTCTAAGGTATCAAGTTGGAAATGACTAAATGGATGGGAGGTTTTACACATGAGTGGATGTGTAAAATGTTCAACCTTGCACTTCAACTTGGTATGCATTATGATCGAAGCACTAATTGGGTCAAGCCTTCACATAAAAAGTGAAGGGATTCCTTATGATTGAAGCACTTATTGGGTCAAGCCTTCACATAAAAAAGGAGGGGATGCCTTATGATTGAAGCACTGATTGGGTCAAACCTTCACATAAAATAGGAGGGGATGTAAAGAATGTAAGTAACTAGTGGAGTATAATGATTGGGTCTCTAATGGCAAAGTTGGTGCATAATGGAGATAAAATTAAGTAACCAGATTGAAGAGAATGACAAGCATGCAAATGGACGAGCGTGTTTTTGTCGAAGCCATAGCACCATTGATAATCTTATCACTCTTTCTATTCTCATGGAGGAAAGTTGGTTGAAAGGCAAGCGATTTTATTGTTACTTTTTGGACTTGAAGCAAGCTTTTGATATGATTCCATGTAATAATTTGTGGAGAAGGATGGAAGAACTCCAGCCAAGTGAGTTTATGATTGCGGTTTTTGAAATTTATGAGAAGGTGATGTGTCAATTGCGCATGGGAAGGGAATTTTAGAAATTTTGCAAGCACTATTGGGATTAAACAAGGATTTCCATTGTCACCAATTCTCTTTGGTCTATGCATCGATCAATTGGAACAAATGGTACTTTAATTTATGCAAGAAGAAGGCATTGAAGAGGTCACTATTTGCAATGCAGTAATCACGCTTTTGTTGTATGTAGATGATGTAGTGCTTCTAGCACACACTTTAAATGACGCACAAAAGGTTATGGTTGTCTACACTCTCCCTATCTCTCACTCTCTCTCTCTCTATGCACTCACTCTTTCTCTACACTCACTCTATCCCCCCGCCCTCTCTCTCTCTCTCCCTCTCTCTCTTTCTACTCACTCTCTCTCTACACACACCCTCTCCCTATCTCTCTCTCACTAGCTCCCACTCCCTTTGATGCAAGACACAGTGTTGGGGCAATAGAGAAGAGTCAAATTGATTGTGCACATTATGCTCATTGCAAGTTTGAGAGTATAAGTACCACACACTACTAGAGTTCTCAACTTTTGGTCACATCCAAACTTGCTTCCCTCACATTTTTAGCCATGACTTAGACCTACACACTTTCCACTCCCAATCATAGTATGGGCTCTCCATTGAGACTCTCATCACCACAATTTTGGAGCATCAATAATCACTCATCAGCCACATACATACTACATCACATGTAACTTTGGTCCCATAGGTTAGACCTACACACTTTCCACTCCCAATCATAGTATGGGCTCTCCATTGAGACTCTCATCACCACAATTTTGGAGCATCAATAATCACTCATCAGCCACACACATACTACATCACATGTAACTTTGGTCCCATAGGTCATATTTGACCTCCGAGGATGATACTAAAATCCTTTCCATGGGCATAAACTCAAGTGGAAGAGATTCCGACTCAAGTAGTAGGAGCATATCTTGTGTTTGTGTCTTAACTTGGAGAAAGTTTGTATGAAAATCCTTTGGGCATTCTCAAACTCTTTCCAAGTAGATTTTGAGATGCTCCCGTCCCACACTCCAACTCCATAAAGAAGAACCGGTGTCACCAATGTGTCAAAAAGGTACTTCTTAAGAACCCAACACTTGAGGTTTCCGCATTACACATGTTCTCAAATGCATAGTATGCTCTCTTTCTCGCTTCCAAATGACGCATAACACATTCATGCCACTTGTCATTGGTCGGAATATCAAGGCCAAGGTACTTAAATCCCTCAATAACTTCAAGTGTCTCATTATTGTACACAATGCATGGATTCTCCTTATGGTTGGTTTTCACAAGCATAAACTTTCTTTTGGATTCATTCACAATCAGCCCACTATGCAAGCAAAAGCTCACAAAAGAATGATTACCGCATTGCAAATAGTGACCTCTTCAATGCCTTCTTCTTGCATCAAGTACCATTTTTCCAATTGATCAATGCATAGACCAAAGAGAGTTGGTGACAACGGACATTCTTGTTTAACCCTAATAGTGCTTGCAAAAATATCTGAAATTCCTCTTCCCAAGCGTAATTGACACATCACGTTCTCAAAGATTTGAGAAACTACAAACATAAACTCATTTGGAGTTCTTCCATTGTTCTCCACAAATTCTTACATGGAATCGTATGAAAGGCTTTCTTAAAGTCCACAAAGGCAACAATACAATCACTTGTCTTTCAATTGACTTTCTTCCATGAGAACATGAAGAGTGATAAGATGATCAATGGTGCTATGGAGTCGATAAAAATCTGCTTGTCCTCTTGCACGCTTGTCATTCTCAGCGCAATCACTCAATTTTATCTCCATTGCACCCAAACAAATTTTTCCATAAGAGACCCAATCATTATAGTCCAGTAGTTATTTACATTCTTTACATCCTCTCCTTTATGCAAAGGCTTGACCCAATTAGTACTCCAATCATAAGGCATACCATGTTGAAGTGCAAGGTTGAACATATCACACATCCACTCATGTGAAAACTCTCCCGTCCATTTAATCATTTTTGGCTTAATACCTTGAAGATCTCCAGCTTTGTGAGTGGCCAACATTTTGAGCCCATCGCATACATCGGGAATACATGAGAGTGAGCCATAAAATGGTATTTTCTAGCATTTGGTTGCTCATATAGCTGTCTACAATGTGTGTGCATATCCACAAGACTCAAGTTACCCAATCTCTCAACCTGCTTGCCTCTCAAGTTTCTCCAAAATCTTCTACATACACGTGTCTTTTCTTGGACTTGAAAAAATTGATGCTTTACTTCCCATCTTTTTCTCTTCTTTTGAATCAATGCCTTTTATGCATGCAAATGACTTTGATAGTTTCCTTTGTCCATAGTTGCATAAATCTTTATCAAGAACTTTCAAGCATATTGACATTCTTTATCAAACCACCTTTTGCGTGATCTATCTTTGTTGATACCGTGGACATGCTTATGACAAAGCATTCTTCCGCACAAGAACAAAAAGCTTTCTTGAAATCTTCCCATTTAGTTTCCAATGGTGCATCATATTGCTCCTTTGGTTGAGATTATCGTGCTTAGTTGCTTCTCCACTTGTAAGGTCAATACATAAGGTCCGATGGCCTAATTTTGGGGTCCATTGGACAATCATAAAGCTCTTTATCACTACAACAAAAACAGGTGTTATCGACGCTGCCCGTCGCTATGCGCGTCGCTGTGAAACCAGTCGCTATTAGCGACCCGGATAGCGACGCTCATAGCGACTGGCATAGCGACGCATATAGCGACGACCATAGCAGAAAATTTTTTCTTGGGCAGAGGGCAGGTAGCCTGGCCTGTGCCCAGTTAAAAGATGGACACAGCCATAGCCAGACTTCCTGCCCTCTACCCAGAAAGCGAGCAGCACCAAAATATCAACCATGCTTCCACGCGCAGAAATTTCGGCAGAGTTCCCTTTGTTTTTACATAAACTTTTCAAAAAAAACCATATCATGTATACGCCTCCTACATGCTATCCATGTAGGATCTCACATGAGATTTAAGGCCAATGAAAGACAACCGTACCAAGTGAAAAGCATAGCCATAACTTAAAAGCATAACCATAACGAACCATAACCATAACTTAAAAGCATAACCATAACTTAAAACCATAACCGGCTATAACCACTTTGATCAAAACCATAATGCAGATAACCATAACCATAAACAAAATTAACAATAACCATAAGCATAACCAAAAAGAGAAACAATAATTGTCTATACAATGACAATGACAATAATCATAACCATAAGGGAAACAATAACTGTCTGAACACTAACTGTTTGTACAAAAAAGAGACACAGAAGCGTGTCTGTGTCTCACAAAGCATATAGATGAAATCTGGCCCACTAATGACTAGGCGTCGCAACCTGCACATAGGACAACTCACAAAACTAGTATTGATATTACTTCACATATACTGACTTAATTAAATCAACTCACACATATTAACGTCTCACCTCAAGCGATCAGCGAAACTGTAAGGCCTCCCAGTCTACAGGCTCTCCTGAAGCTTCAAGATCATTCAGTACTTCATAGATACCTCTGCGATATCCATCTAACTCCTCCTCGCGTGATGGAGCTCGATGCATCGCAAGATTCTGCGTTTATACAAAAATCAAAGTAATAAGAATACATGATTCATCGCGTTTTAAAAAATGTCATAGTTAAGATTGGATTAGAAACTCACAAACTCCTAGCGAAAGGTGTCGAAGCCTCCGCTGCCAAGATGAGATGTCCCCCTAGTCATCTGTCGTACCCTCGCGGCCTCACGCTGGTGTCTGAACCGTGTGGCCGCTGTCCGCTCATCCTCCCTGATCTGCAGCCACGTCTCGTGTGGGATGCCCGAAGGCTTCGGCGAGCCGGTCCTGAAAGCCTTGCGAGCTGCATCTCGTCGATGTTTGATGGTGTCCCGTGCAACACCCTTGATCCACCGCGCCGAAACAACGGAAGAACCCGGAGTAGGCTAGTACTCTCTCAGGATGGTCTCCACTATGTAAGTGACTTTTTCCTTGTCTTGCTGATCCCAAGACGTCAGAATGCTGGTAGAAAACTGCAGCTCCACGAGCTCGCGAATCCGCTGTCACATCTCAGTCCCAACTCTATCCATGTCAACAGAACCATCTCCCTGTACAGTATAGAGCTTGGAGGCACTAGGATCGTGTGCCCCCCAAGGTGTCCGAGGTGTGCCAAGAGGTGTGTCGAGAGGTGTGCCTGGGTAAGATGGGGGTCGTGAGCGAGGAGGGGTCGAAGCATCTGTGGACCCTCCTCCACAGCAACCACCACCTCCACCTAACGATCGCCGAGATCGGCGAGTGCGCCTGTGCTGCGGAGACAAGGACGTACCCGTCTCTGCCCCACCCCTAGGTGTCGAAGTGGCCGTGATGGGAGAAGAAGGCGTCGTACCCATAGGCGTCCTGAACCCCGTCGGCGTCCCCCCCCTAGGCGTCGGTCCCTCGGGTGTGAAGCCCGGAGGTGTAGTACCCGTGCCTCTGGCTACCCAGTACTGAGAAGCCTCTGCCATCTGAGCAGGCGTCATCCGTGTAACGAAGCCCATGAATGCATCTGCACTCATGGAAGCAGGATCTGGAATCTCGTCTGCCATACTAAAGTCCTGCACAAAGAAAGTAAAATAAAGCGTCAGAACACAGTTGTTTAAATTAACTTTAAGCTTAATTTTAAATCAAAGTCTTCACACAAACACTTACAGGCTTAGGCCTCGACGAGTGAGGCATCATCGATAAGATCTTGCTCCGTATCATCGTTGATTATGAATGTTGTTTTATATATATATATATATATATATATATATACTCCTCACAATGTAAACTACCTCGCATTCTCTAGTCTTGCCCAATCTCCGTACACCTCGGTCCAGAGGTGTACGGAGATCAGGACCACCGGTCAAAATCTCATCTTTATTGGTCAAATCCTATATGGGTAGACACATACGTGCACTCCCAGGTGTACATGGCAATGCATGTAGCAGACAAAACCCCTTTGCCTCTTTTAGTTCCATAGTTTCTTCTCTGTCTACGAACCCACCTGCCTCCATTCCGAGGTAGCCTGTCAAAGAAAGCTTTCCAATGCCGCACTTGATGAAAGCACAAGCCATGGAAGTTCTCAGCCCAATGAAATTTTTCTACCTGATTGTAAACCGGACGGGGCCTCCATGTCCAAGCCAGAAGATAATGTGGAGATGGATGAGCAACTTGAGAAAGATTCACAAGCCTTGCATGGTTCTTGATCAAAAAAGCGATCTCGATCTCTCTTTCTCTCTCGATCTCACTCTCGCTATCTCTCTTTCTCTCTCTCTCTCTCAATCTCGCTCTCGCTACATATATAACTCTCTTTCTCTATCTCTCTATTTCCTCTCTCTCTCTCTCTCTCTCTCTCTCTAGATATATATATATATATATATATATATATATAACTCTCTTTCTCTATCTCTCTATTTCCTATCTCTCTCTCTCTCTCTCTCTCTCTCTCTCTCTCTCTCTCTCTCTCTCTACTTCCCTATCTCTCTACTAATCGAACGAGCGACTGAGCTAGGGAGATCTAGACGTCCACGACTGCGGAGGACTACACAACATCGACAGAGGTTGCATCAGAGGATCTAGCTAGGTCACTTTGGCTCGACATGCATAACGCCCGGTCAGACTACTGACCATGGAGGAGATTGATGAGATCCGCCAGCGTCAGCTGCTGGATCTCCTATGATCTACCTATCCCAGCTAGCTGGTTTAACCGTTTAGTCCATACCCAGCAGTTTAGGATTCCATAATATTTTATTTTGTCATCTTCTTACTCTGACTTTGTATCATATCCATCACATTGTAACTTTCTTGTCTCATGTCTCATAGGTCACTTTGGCCTTTCGAAGACGTTAATATAACATTTCATTTCATTTCTCTCTTTAATTATTTTTCTTTAATTTTAATTTCCTAAGCATACATTAATTCTCTCTCTCTCTCTCTCTCTCTCTCTCTCTCTCTCTCTCTCTCTTTCCTACACACACACACACACCGCGCTCTCTCTCTCTCTCTCTCTCTCTCTCTCTCTCTCTCTCTCTCTCTCTCTCTCTCTCTTTCCTACACACACACACACGATGTAGAGAGAGAGAGAGGGGGGTAGGGGAGGGGGCATAATACCTGCGCAGGAGGTGGAGGCCAAGATTTGAGCAGAGCGCAGGCGAAAATGGCCCCTGCTGCTCACGGGTTTCGCTTTTTTCCCCCAATTTTTTTTGCGTCGCTATAGGCGTCGATATATGCATGGGAAGTAAAGCCTTTCCACACGTATATCGACGTACATTGAGACGCGTATATCGACGCGTATAGCGACGCCCGCTAATTTCGTCGATATACGCGCGTCGATATCTCCATGTTGTGTTGTAGTGTATGCAATACATGATGGCTTCGGAGAGTAGCATATAGTCAATCACACTATCCCCATTATGTTTTCTACAAGTAAATCCATTGGTTCCACTCCACAAAGATACACCATTGGCAATGAGCATACCCATTCTATTGCACATGTGTATAAGTAACTTTCCATAGTGATCCAGCTCTATCATACAAGTGAATTTCGTCCAAGTCCTTTGAAATGTATGGCAAATCAAATTGTTGAGTATCACGTTGCAATGCTTTTGTACGAGCATTCATATCCCCAAAGGCAACAACATCACCTTTGCCTTTAAAATAAGCAATGTCCTTCTCTAAATAAAAAAATAGATGATCTCTATCCATTTAAGCATAAAAGGAGAATCATGATAAGGAATGTAGCAACTGGCTACAAAAATGGGTGATCTTTTTGTTGTCATAATTTTCAGCCATACATAACGTTTGTGCTTGTCATCTTTCACAATTGATACAAAATCTTCCAAACCTTTCGTAACCATAAATGCTACCCTCCTTGCCCTCTTCATTGCTTGAGATTCTTTGACCACATCAATGAATGTATATTACAATCTTTCAACCCGGTAATCCTTTGTATATCATGCTCCCAAGTTTCAACAAGAAGTACAACATCGGCTTTGCTTGTTAGTTCATCAATGCCAACCCCTTCATTCCATGGGTATCTATTGCAATTACTTTCAATTGTAACTTGGCCTCATTAGTTGCACATACCTATCTGCTTGAGGGACTTGCCTCCTCCTTGGGCACATTTTCTTCATGAGAGATCTCATTGTTTTTCTTATTTCTCTCCTCATATTCCTTGTGGCACATATTTTGTTGCTTGATAGTTCAATCTTCACATATAAAATGTTTTGTATTTCTCAAATATATCCAACTATTATCAAGGATAATCTTTCGTTTGGTCTCATCTAGCATGGTGCATACAATTGACCGTTCTCCCAAGCAAAGAGCTTCTTGCTTACCCACCAATCTACGTCTCCTCTATGTGCTTTGTAAACCATAACTTCCAACATGCCAAAGTGGATTTTGAAGAAACCTTCGATAACAATGGCAAGAGAAAGAGGTATCTCTAACTTCTCTTTGATAATTCATTGAATAACAATGTTCTTGGAAGGTCGCTCTTGTTTCTACAACTTCTCTACATCCACATTTGCAAGGGGATTTTTTATTTGTGAGCTTTCACTTTCGAGCTTTTGCAATTGAAGCTTTATTTTTTATCCTTTTAGTGCTCGCATTATACTACTGATATCTTAAAATATCATTATGGGGCAGAACAAAAGTCTCCACTGAATTGCATTCCTTCAATTACCAAACAATTAAATGTGACGTGCATGCATGTCTATGCTTGAGGGAATGTAAGCTTAAAGGACTCTCTTATTAGACTAAGATGGAAATTTAAAAAAAGAACCATTTGTAATTAGTTTTGAATGATTATCAAACTGTGAAGAATACCAAACAATACACGTAGTGTCAAAGTAACCTACCAAGTTAACTCAAGTAGTCCCAAAACCAAACTAGATTGCAAGTGGTAGTGCGACATGCATATCAAACTACATAGTAAACCTCCAATAACATAATCTAGTCACACAATTACCAAAATGCCATGTCCATATCATGTGGGCACCATGTACACCATGTGCCTCTTGATCAATCATCCTATTAGAGATACAACGTGAGCTTAACTTCATGCTTACTCAACGATTGCTATATGGTGATATTGGTGGTTTTCTCTTCTTGTCATCCTTCTTAGGTGCCATTATCTACACATCACATATTGACAAATAGTTTAAATCCATTTTAATATTACATATTAAATGTACTAGTTCTATACTTAAGACTATCATATTTCATTTATTACTCTACATAGATTATAAAAATATAATGTTATATATTATGTTATGTACATTATAAATTAAACATAATATATACTATACATATCAAGTTATATATATAGAATATATATTATATTATAGTATATATACTAACTAGAACATAATGAATATGTATACAGCATATAATGTTATATATATCATACCTTACAGTAATACAATATATACTATAATCTATATTATGTATATTATACATTATATAGTTTTTTATATACATCATACTATATATTGCATTATATATAATATATCATATACAATGTATTATATATTATGATATATATAATAGATAATCCCCATCTAAAAACACAAAAATATGGATTTACATTTTAGACGTCAAAAAGTTCAATGTTTGACTTTAAAAAATTGATAAAATTTATCAAATACCAAATATATAAATAATACACATTATTATAATAATCAAAACCATTTTGGATACAAAACGTATTATGAAAATTATGGCGATTGATAATATACATAGTATAATATATATAGTAAATATATCATATATAGTATGATATATATTCTACATAATAAAATGTATTTATAGTATATGTAAAGCTAGATATATTATAGTTATATATAGCTATATATATTTAGTGATATATAGTTATACGATATATTTATATATTGTAGTTATACTATATATAGTTTGGAATGAGCTGGTCTTTTCAGACCGCTATTCTAGTGTTGGGTTGCTCGAGTTAGTTGTCAGTTTAGACTACAAACTTCAACGACAGATCAGACATAGACATTGATATTGGAATAGAATAAGAAATAGTAACTGATTGGAAATGACAGAACTAGAACTTCTGTGGGACATATTGCTCTAGTGTTTGTTATGGGCCATAACCTTTTTGAGTTTCTCCTACATGGAGGCCATGGCTTTGTCAATCTTCTCCTCAACCTTTGAGATGGCATTACCCATGGACTCAAGATTTAATTCAAGTACCCTCAAGATGTGCAAGCGGCTCTAGGCTAAGCTAATGCAAAGCTTTGAACAAAACATGTGAGCAGTCATATAGATTATCGCCATGAAGAGAGAGAGAGAGAGAGAGAGAGAGAGATAGATTGAATTATTATCCACAGAGGTCAGATATGACCTATGGGATCAGAAGACAACGGATTACAAAAAGGTTCCATCTAAGCGAGGGGATTGTCAGATACATCTTAGTTAAGGACTGAGGGTCCAGTGAGGGGTGAACAAAAAAGACAAAACTCTAAAAACCTAAGGGGGGGTGGCTGAGAGGGGAACCATTTAAGGAGTGTGAAACTCCTAAATAATGGCTTTACCTTCTCGATAAAGTGCCCATTTTCCTGTCGTCCGTGCTGCTCTCACCTTTTGTAGTTCTACCTTCTTGTGCTTGAGTTGGCCGGAGGTGAGATCTTCTGCAAACCATGTTTTAGTGCCCTTGAGAAGCTTTGATTGCTCAAGGAATTTAATTCAGTCCCCTTTGGTCTTGAAAGTAAGAATCACATGATTGGTGCGATGCTCATGTGTGATGGAGTCGATTGTTGCTAGATCCCACTTTATCATGTGGGTTGTGGTTTGGATACTGGCGATGGATTCGCGGTTGAGGTCTCCCTCCTCTTTCCAGTCACTTGGCAGCCCACCAATGCGAGCATTGAGGGCGATCTCCTCTTGCCGATGTCGTTCGCGTAGCGTGGACGCTACACAATCGTCAACCTTGTCGGTGATGGCTTCGTGTACTTGATATTTGACCGCCTTTGTAAGGGTGGTCGCCACTTCTTCCTTTGTTTTGTCAAACTTGGTTTGCATCTGTTCCATTTCTTCTTCCTGACGGTTCTCCACTGCGATTAGCCGGGTCTCGATGGCGATGGACTTTTGTTTCAGCTTGTCATTCTCCTTGCGAAGCCTTTCAACTTCATGCTGATGGCGAGTAGTACTGTCCGTTTTAGGGGTGTTGTCACGATCCCCACAAAGGTGGGCTTACTTCAGGACGAGGCACGAATGGCCATTTGGGGGAACACACCCTTTTAGTGTTTGAAGGTGGGGTTTTTTTAAAAAGTTAGGTTTCAAAAAGAAATGGGCTGTGGGTCGATGGCACGGAGGCCGCGCTGTCAAGGAGGGTGGGTGGGTAGCAAAGGCTGAGCGCCGGTGGCGGGATGTACTGCACCACGACAGAGATGGTAGCGCTACGGCAGGGGATGCAAGTTGGCAGTGGAGACGGCTGTAGAGAAGGGGCAACAGCAGCGCGGACTATGGGCAATGCGGGACAACAGCAGGTTCAAGACTCGCGGGCTGTGGGCGATGCTGATGCAATAACACCCCGCACAGGGCCACCCTCGCCACCAGGTGGAGACGCACAGAGAGGAGGGGGCTTAGGGTTTCTCTGCGGGCTTAGAGAGAGAGAGAATTAAATATGGATTTTTTTATATATTGAGAAGTCTTCTAGGATGCACGTGATTTCTTATCCACATTTACTTGGTATTTGCACATAGGTGTCATACAAGTGTGATGACAATAATGATGATCATAATAAGTAGCAGTAGTGCAAGAAAAGAGGGGGCAATGAATTTGAAGTATGAAAATGAATTGCAAATAGCATTATATACTATTTTGAGAATTTCAATTGTTCTAAAGCTAACAAACCGGTAGCACATAGGTTGCAACACCTTCTGGCAGCTTATAAGTAATGACACTTCTCCCAACAGGCTTGTAGTAATCAACATGTGATGGGAAAATTCTATTTAATGCGAGAGAAGTAAGCTATAGTGACCCACTCGACAGAAAGGACTCAACAAAGTCATCCTACTTTTGTGTGTGTGTGTGTGTGTGTGTGTGTGTGTGTGAGAGAGAGAGAGAGAGAGAGAGAATTCTATTATCATCCTTGGAGGTCAAATATGACCTATGGGACCAAATGAACATGTCACATGGTGTGAGTGGAGGTCATAAGTGACTCGCGATGCTCAAAAATTGTTGAAAAGTGTCGCAATAGAGAGTCCACATCGTGGTTGGGAGAGGAAGGTATGTAGGGAGAGCTCATGGCTGAATATATGAGGAAAAGAAGTCCTAATGTGGTCAAAAGCTGAGCACTCAAATAGTGTGTGGTACTCACTCTCTAGCACTTGACGAGGGCATAAGGTTCAAAGTCGATGAGACTCCTCACCAGTGTCCCAATGTCGTGTCTTGTAGCGTAGAGAATGGGAGCTAAGACGAATGGTGGCAATGGTGCGGATCGCACTCAATGGGATGGGCTCAAGGATGTAGGGATGGGTTCGATTACCGCGTTCGGAGAAGAAGAGAGATTTATAGTTTGGGGCAATGTGTGTGGTGTAATGGCTGAAACGAGAATCTCCAGATTTCTCCCAAGCCATGATACATTGGTGTTGTAAGAAGGCATCATTAACTTGGGAGTCGATCGACGCATCCTTGACCAAGTGACATGCATGCCATCTTCCAAATCATTTCTTGATGTCAAGCATCCACCCCGGACCTAGTTTTGCTCTTGCATGTCTTTTGGACCTTTTGACTTGCTTCATATGCGATTCTAGGAAGTCAATAGAAAAGGCTACGTTGTGTCTTGTAACATTTAATGGCCTAATAACTTATGTGTAGCGGAAATTAGCATGAACATAGTGGGCATTTCATTAGAATAGATTCCTAATGAGAATTACAAGAGTGCTTGGGTGGAGAGAGCAACAAAAAGCATAACACCTAGTTAGATAGCATCGACAATACTTTCAAAAGAGAGAAAAATTAAGCTAATGACAACAGTTGAGGACCGGATTTGCATGGAGCCGGTCCCCCCTCCAAAAGGATTTGTATTATGGTTTCTCCCATCAGGAGAGACATTGTACGATACAATTCTTTGTGTTCCTTCAAGACTAGCTAGTGCAATGAAGATGAAAGCTTCATGCACTAAGCAAAACACTTAGCAAACACAACTTGTATTATCCCCATTCTCAGACCCAAGACCTCACACACCTTCGAAGATGGTGAGAGCTAGCAGGGTATGAGAGTAGATTGAGAGGAAGAAGGAGTATCTTACGAGAAAGATGTACATCTCCTCACATAATCACTCATATTAGCATAGCTTAGCTTAGTAATTAGCTTGGTAGAGGAGATGAGCATGCATTGAAGCTTGGCTCTTGGTTGGATTTGCATCCACATGCCAAGAGAGTATTGATGTAAGCTTCTATCTCACAAGCTTGGAGTAGGTGATGAGATCTCCATTAAAGCTTGGGAAGAGATAGTCTTCTTTGCTTCACACATAGACTGTGTGTGAGTGTGTGTGTGATAATGCCTTGCAAAAATCAGCCCCCTCTCTCTCTTGGGTGAGCCCTCTTGCTATTTGCTCTTGCTGAGCCCTCATTGGCTCTCCCCAAGTCAAGCCAATGACCATTAAGCAGCATAAGTGATAGCCTTTTGACATGTGTCCCCCTTTCCCCTTCTGTGAGAGCTTTAGGTAATTAAATAATTAAACTAAACTCTCATTGGAACCCTTTGCCTCCTGGCCAATAGGAATCAGGCAAGCCATTGGGCTCCTGAATGCTCATTGGACCCCTTGGGAGACTGCCCAATAGTCTTCTAGGAGACTTAATTCTCATTGGTTTCTTTCATTAAATGTTTTTAAATTAATTAAACTAGATTTACTCTAGCTTAATTCTCATTGGTCCACTTCAAGGGTCATCCAATAGAAACTGGGCACACCTTGTGGGCATCTGGCCTAGGGAGCTGACATGTGTCCCTCATTCCCTTTGTGTAAAGGGAGCCTGTGTGTGTGTGTGTGTGTGTGTGTGTGTGTGTGTGTGTGTGTGTGTGTGTGTGTGTGTGTGTGTGATTTTCTCTCTCATCCCCTACCTTTAGGGCTTGCCCCCTCCCATGTAGGGATAGGCAAATACTTTTTTTACACACACAAAGCATCCAATTTCCCCTAGGTTTGACCTTTGGACACAACCTTTGAATTTTGGAACCTTAGCATTTTGGAAGTCTTAATGGGCTGAACCTTAGGGTCTTTTTAGCCCATTGTTGCACATGGCTCTTTTGCAGATGCCCCCCCCTTTGGATCCCTATTTTCCCTCCTTTGGATCCCTATTGTGGCCGGTCTGCTAGCTTCACCAATATTCTAACCTTTTCTCCCCTGGCACTTCCCCACATTAAATGATTAGTTTAATATGAGAAAGTCATGATTGATTATTATGACATTACCTCTCTCTTGAAATCATAGTCGTCCTCGACTATGGTGTAGAGAAGATAAAGCATGTTCATGAGTCCTTTTCTTAGCGGGTAGAGGATCCCTATGTTACCCTACGACATCATTCCACAATGGATGACTAGTCCATTTGGCGCTTGAGAGCCTGAGGCTGCCGCAAGCATGTCTGCACATTAGTCCTATCAGTCTTCCATAGTAGAGTGACAAGCTCTACTTGGTGTTTGGGAGACGTCGTCTCCGCAAACTTGATCTAAGCATGCATACTACTTCATTTTTGTGCACAAATAAAGAAAAAGAGAGTCTTATAAGACAAAGACTTTGTTCATTTTTAACATTTTGTACATTTGCTGACTCTTGGGAAGCATTGTAAGCATTGACAAGGTTTAGGTTATCCTTTAATTGTATGCCTTGCATCCATCTGGCATCTTCAAAAGGATAATTCTTAAACTTAATAAGATATCGTCGGATAGTCTTACCGCCTCTTAATACCTTGTCTTCATGTCGGAGAATGGACTCGGGCTGCAGCACCTCCTCTTGGTCCTCGATCTCCGGTGGGTCTTTAATAGTGGGTTCTTGAGGTGGCTCTCCTTTGTAAGGCTTTAATAGCCTCACATGGAAAGCATTGTGTATGAGCCAATGATTGGGCAACTTGAGTTGATAGGCCATCTCGTTGATTGGCCTAAGAATCTGGAAGGGACCATAGTACCTTTTTGCTAGTTTAGCATAGTACTTTTGGTGGCCCGTAGGATTCTTGCCCGTCGTGTGCCTTAATCGAGCCTTGGGAAACTTTAACAAGACCCAATCGTTTTCTTTAAAGGTTTGGGCTCTTCTGTGCTTGTCAGCAGCAACCTTTTGCCTTTGCTGTGAGATAGAGATAGCATCCTTAATCTTTTGAAAAGATTCTTGTAGGTCTCGGCTATACTCATCTGCAGCGAAGATCTTCCCATGTACTTTAAGTAGCAAAGGACTTTTTGATCTTCCCTCAATTACCTCGAAAGGTTCTTTTCCCATGGAAGTATGTACAGTGTTATTGTAAGCATACTCCACTAAGGGTAAGTACTTCTCCCATTGGGATCTTTGATCTACTTCCGTTACATAGGCTTTTAGTAGATCGAGAATGGTTAGGTTAGCTGTTTCACTTTGGCCATCTGTTTGTGGATGATAGGCCGAAGAGAACTTTAGCCTTGTCCCTAAATTCTCAAAGAGACCCTTCCAGAAATTACTTGTCATTATTCTAGGATCTCTATCCGACACTATGGACATTGGCAAGCCATGGTACTTGAAGATTTGTGAAATGAAGAGGGTTGCCATTTGATGGGCTTTGATAGTCTTTTTGACAGGTATAAAATGAGCTTGTTTACTGAACCTGTCTACTATCGTCCATATATCCCGTATTCCCATGGATAGACTTAGGCAATCCAAAGATAAAGTCCATGGATATGCTCTCCCATGGTGAATTAGGGATTGGCAAGGGTTGAAGCAATCCAAGTTGCTTCCCTCTATCAAATTTTGTCCTTTGGCATACCACACATTTAGAAACATACTCTTGTATGTTCACTTTCATGGTAGGCCAATAGAAATATGTTTCAATTCCCTTTAAGGTAGATTGAATCCCTCTATGCCCCACATAAGGTGGAGCATGAGATTCATACATTACTTTCTCACGTAGTGAGTTAGTAACGCATAGTCTATTGCCATAGAGAAGATAACCATCTTGTAAGGTAAATGGTTCTTCTTTCTTTCCTAATGCAAGGGCTGAAATCACATCTCTAAAATCGGGATCAATAGCGTACTCATCTATCATTGAAGGTAGATCATTGTGAGTTGCTATGGAAACCGCATTCACTCTCGGCCGTCTTGAGAGTGCATCAGCTACTTGATTATGCTTGCCAACAATGTGAGCAATATGAAAATGAAATTGCGAAATGAAATTTGCCCACCTCATTTGTTTGTCGGAGAGCTTGGTCTGCGTCATGAAGTACTTAAGACTTTGGTGATCCGTTCGTAGAATGAAAGGAGTCCCCAATAAATAGTGCTTCCATGAGTCTAAGGTATGTAGAACTGCAAGGAGTTCCTTTTCGTATATGCCTAAAGCTTGCTCAACAGGGTCGAGCCTTCGACTCTCATAGCCTATGGCGTGCCCTTCTTGGAGCAAAACAGCTCCAAGGCAATCACCACAAGCATCACATTGGACCTCAAATGGTTTTGAGAGATCCGGTAGTGTAAGCACATGTTGAGAGATAAGCTTTTCAAAAGCATTGTTCTCCTTAGCAGACCATGTATACCTAACGCTTTTCTTTGTTAGGTCATGTAATGGTCCCGCAATTTGTGAGAACTTTTCTATGAAGCGTCTATAGTATGCACACATACCTATAAAGCTTCTTAGTTCATGAAGATTCCTTGGTTTAGGCCATCCTTTTATTACCTCTAACTTTGATGGATCCATTTGGATGCCATCTAGAGAGATAATATGACGTAAATACTGAATCTCTTGCAAGAAAAATTCACTTTTCTTTCGATTAACATAAAGTTTATTCTCTCTCAAAACTTGAAATATTACCTGGAGGTGTTGCTTGTGTTCCTCCAATGAATTAGAGTAGATGATAATATCATCAAAGAACACTCCAGTGAAGGTTCGATGAGGCCTGAACAGCTTCTCCATCAAGCGGTTGAATGTGGCTAGTGCATTGGTCAAGCCAAAAGGCATGACAATGTATTCGTAAAGACCAAATGTGGTGCGAAATGCGGTCTTTACAATGTCTTGATCAACTATCCTTATTTGATGATAACCACTTTTTAGGTCAATCCTACTGAAGTAGGTTGATCCTTGTAGCTTATCAAATAGGTCTTCTACCCGTGGAACGGGAAACCTATTTTTGATAGTGATCCCATTTAGTGCTCTATACTCGACACACATACGATATGTGCCGTCTTTCTTCTGCACTAATAGCACAGGTGAGAAAAATGGAGATGAGCTTGGCCTAACCATACCCTTCTCAACTAACTCATGCACTTGCCGCATAATCTCCTCTTGTTGAGCTTGAGAAACTCTATAAGGAGGTTTGTTAGGCGGTGAACTTCCTGGAAGAAGTTCAATTGCATGGTCATCATTACCTCGTTTAGGAGGTAGCTCACAAGCGATGTCGTCAATAAAAACATCTTGAAACCCCTTGAGAAAATTGGATAACTCTAATTCCTTTTGGTTGCTTTTATTTTCTTTTGCTAAAGCATTAGGTTCATTTTGAGAATTTTTAACAAAAATCATGTACACGGAAATAGAGCTCTTTATTGACTTGTTGAAAGCTGGTGTATGTACAATGGGGATAGTGTTACCCATTTCCTTAGCATCTATATACATGTCTTCTTCCCTGAACTTAAAGGAGATTCTCCTTTAAGGAAATTTAACATTGGCAGCCAGGCGGTCAAACCATGGTGCCCCTAGGATTACATCCTCATGCTTGAGAGGAGAGATAAAGAAGTCCTCTTTGTCCACATAGCCTTGGACATGAAGCCTCAATTTCCCGATTAAGGGAGTGACTGAAGCTTCTTGCCCCTTGAAGGCACTGTCTGCGGGTAGGACATCTCCCATCTCGTAGGATTGTATGCCTAGCTTGGTGGCCAACTCTATAGATATAAAATTGTGAGTAGAACCAGGGTCAAAGAGAATAAAAGCATCATGTTCTCTTACCTTTCCCCAAGCATGGCATAGAGGAGATCCTTTGTGGTGAGTTTGGTGAGTTTCCTCCTCTTGGATTTCAACCAAGGAAGCTCTAGGAGGATCTTGGCGGTTGTTCTTTTGGGGACAAGTGCGGTACGCATGCCCTTGTTCGCCGCACTTGAAACACCGGTTATCCTTACGATAACGCTCAAGCTCTTCAGGAGAGAGTTTATTCTTACCTTTGTAAACTCCCTTCTCTTAAGCTTTGTTGGAGTTGCCCTTAGGAGACTTTTGGACATTGTCCTTCCCCTTAGGCTCATTGGAACCCTTGTTTTCCGGGGGCTATTATTTCTTTTAGCCCCCATTTGGAAATTGATTCGAGAGGCCACCATAGTGTGGTGTATTATTGCCGATATGGTACGTGGCCTTTGGGAGTTGACATACTCCGCCATTTCTTTGGTTAAGCCCGCACAAAATTGTTGCTTTTGCTCTCCAAAATCCAACTTTTTGAAGACAGTGGCTTTGAGTTGTAGGTCCCAAAACTTGTCTACATATTTGTGGATGGATTCATTGGGAGAGAGCTTTAAGCTTCGCCATGCGGTGAGTACTTTGTCTTTGGCATCGGCGGCCAAAAACTGCTTCATAATGGAAGCTCTTAAAGTTTTCCATGTTCGTGGAGCTTCACTGTTGGATCGTAGGCTAGACCACCATTGTCTGGCGGACTTTTGAAAGTGCATAGCTACATGGCGTAGCTTAGAGGACTCTGTGAAGACCTCATCTCCAAACGCCGCATCGAATTGTTGGATAAAGGCCAAGACTTTGTCCGTAGCACCAAAGGTACCATCATAGGTAAGGAAAGAGATGCTCTTCCCTCCCTCTTTGAATTTCTTCAGCTTGGATGACCTCTTCCATGCGGCATAGGATTTCCTATGGCCTCTTCTTTTTGATGGTTCAAAGGTTGCACCATCACTTTCTTCAGAAGGTGAAGAATTTGAAGAAGGTGGAGAAGAGGGTGACCTCTTTCTCGCCTTTTTCTTGTCTTGATCTTTGTCGTCTTCACCATAGCTTTCATAAGAGGAAGAGGATGAAGAAGATGGAGAAGAGGGTGTCCTCTTTCTCGCCTTTTTCTTCTCTTGCTTTTATCATCCCTCTTTGAATTATGGCGTGGAGAAGAGTGTGATGGTCTTCTCCGCTTTGGTGGTGATGGAGAGCGTTTAGCCCGCCGTCTTTGTGGAGCCATCTCCGCCGAGGTGGCGGGAGACTCGCTTCTTTCTCGTTCCTTCGGTGGAGGCTCTTGAGTTCTCCTTTGGGAAGGAGATGCATCATCAAGAAGTAAATTCTTGAGCCCTTCGTATGGATTCTCTTCTTCTTCCCGAATCGGAGAGAGACCTCTTTTGGTAGTCTCACAAGGAGGCTTCCTAGGTGTTCTCTCGTCATGGTGATGAGCTTGGAGAATCCCGTGAGCAAGGAGCTGCCGTTGCACTTCACTTTGGAGAGACGGATTGCCCATGGCTTGTTGAAGTCTAGTAACAAGATAGTTAACAAGCATTGAAGCATCATTAGTAGCTTGCTCATGAGCAAAATCAAAGCTATCAACATTAATTTCACTCTCTTTACTATTGTCAGCCATTCTAACAACCTTTAGGTGTAAACTTTTTAGGTGTACTTTGGCACTTCAAGCCCTAGTTGCTACTCCTCTTTACCCCTTTAGAAAAAGCACTCAAGCTATTGTACCCGCGGCTCGAATACCATTAATTGCAAGGAATAGAAGAGAGGGTCTTTCGACACCAAAACAGCAACGGCTCCTATCAAGCTTCTAATAGCTCAATAGTGGTTAAGCCGTAGGCAAGCCCCGTAGGACTCCACTATTAAGACCATATCTCTCGACGGTGATGCCCCGTTAACTGCACGAAGGCAGGCGCACTGCAAGGCTGAAAAATCCCTATTCTACTTACTCACAGGCAATTAATAATACCAACCATTTGTAGCTAGCTTGAGGACCTCCCTTCTTGAGAAAGAAAAGAGAAACCTTGAGCTCTGATACCAATGTAACATTTAATGCCCTAATAACTTATGTGTAGCGGAAATTAGCATGAACATAGTGGGCATTTCATTAGAATAGATTCCTATTGAGAATTACAAGAGTGCTTGGGTGGAGAGAGCAACAAAAAGCATAACACCTAGTTAGATAGCATCGACAATACTTTCAAAAGAGAGAGAAATTAAGCTAATGACAACATTTGAGGACCGGATTTGCATGGAGTCGGTCCCCCCTCCAAAAGGATTTGTATTATGGTTTCTCCCATCAAGAGAGACATTGTACAATACAATTCTTTGTGTTCCTTCAAGACTAGCTAGTGCAATGAAGATGAAAGCTTCATGCACTAAGCAAAACACTTAGCAAACACAACTTGAATTATCCCCGTTCTCAGACCCAAGACCTCACACACCTTCGAAGATGGTGAGAGCTAGTAGGGTATGAGAGTAGATTGAGAGGAAGAAGGAGTATCTTACGAGAAAGATGTGCATCTCCTCACATAATCACTCATATTAGCATAGCTTAGCTTAGTAATTAGCTTGGTAGAGGAGATGAGCATGCATTGAAGCTTGGCTCTTGGTTGGATTTGCATCCACATGCCAAGAGAGTGTTGATGTAGGCTTCTATCTCACAAGCTTGGAGTAGGTGATGAGATCTCCATTAAAGCTTGGGAAGAGATAGTCTTCTTTGCTTCACACATAGACTGTGTGTGAGTGTGTGTGTGATAATGCCTTGCAAAAGTCAGCCCCCTCTCTCTCTTGGGCGAGCCCTCTTGCTATTTGCTCTTGCTGAGCCCTCATTGGCTCTCCCCAAGTCAAGCCAATGACCATTAAGCAGCATAAGTGATAGCCTTTTGACACGTGTCCCCCTTTCCCCTTTTGTGAGAGCTTTAGGTAATTAAATAATTAAACTAAACTCTCATTGGACCCCTTTGCCTCCTGGCCAATAGGAATCAGGCAAGCCATTGGGCTCCTGAATGCTCATTGGACCCCTTGGGAGACTGCCCAATAGTCTTCTAGGAGACTTAATTCTCATTGGTTTCTTTTATTAAATGTTTTTAAATTAATTAAACTAGATTTATTCTAGCTTAATTCTCATTGGTCCACTTCAAGGGTCATCCAATAGAAACTGGGCACACCTTGTGGGCATCTGGCCTAGGGAGCTGACATGTGTCCCTCATTTCCTTTGTGTAAAGGGAGCCTGTGTGTGTGTGTGTGTGATTTTCTCTCTCATACCCTACCTTTAGGGCTCGCCCCCTCCCATGTAGGGATATGCAAATACTTTTTTTACACACACAAAGCATCCAATTTCCTCTAGGTTTGACCTTTGGACACAACCTTTGAATTTTGGAACCTTAGCATTTTGGAAGTCTTAATGGGCTGAACCTTAGGGTCTTTTTAGCCCATTGTTGCACATGGCTCTTTTGCAGATGGCCCCCCCCCTTTGGATCCCTATTTTCCCTCCTTTGGATCCCTATTGTGGCCGGTCTGCTAGCTTCACCAATATTCTAACCTTTTCTCCCCTGGCACTTCCCCACATTAAATGATCAGTTTAATATCAGAAAGTCATTTAGGAGAATTAGATATTGATTATTATGACATGTCTTAAGCATGTACTTCACAACCCTTTGCATGCCCAAGACCTCAATGGGAAGCGATCCAAACTCAAGAAGTAAGAGAATATAGGGTGTTTGTGTCTTGACTTGGAGAAAGTTGGTGAGAAAACTCTTTTGGACATTCTCAAACTCTTTCCAAGTAGATTTCCCGATGCTACCACCCCACGACTCCACTCCATAAAGAAACACCGGTGTCACCAATGTGTCAAAGAGGTACTTTTTGAGAGCCCAACGCTTGATCTCTCCAGCATTGCACATGTTCTCAAATGCATAATAAGCACTCTTTCTGGCTTCCAAGTGACACATTGCGCAATCCTTCCATTTATGATTGGATGGAACCTCATGGCCAAGGTACTTGAAGCTATCTACCACTTCAAGTTGCTCATTGTTGTATACAATGCATGGATTTTTGTCATTGAGGGTCTTTACAAGCATAACCTTGGTTTTGGATCCATTCACGATCAGCCCGCTATGCCAGTCAAAAGCGTTCCAAGACACTCATAAGCTTTTGTGCATCTTCTAAGGTATGTGCCAAGAGCACTAAATCATCGGCACAAAGCAAAAACATGATCACCGCATTTCCGATCTTAACCTCTTCTATGCCTTCTTGTTGCATAAAATCAAGAACCATGCATTCCAATTCATCAATGAGTAGCTCAAAGAGGGTTGGGGAAAGTGGGCATCCTTGTTTGGCACCAATGGTGCTTGCAAAATATTTTGAAATTCCATCTCCCATACGTAGTCGACATATCACTTTTGGTAGATGCGAAAGACTGCATGCATAAATTCTCTCAGCACTTGAAGGCTTTGCATACATCTCCAAAGATTTCCTCGTTGTACCATGTCAAAAGCTTTCTTGAAATTCACAAAGCAACAATACAACTTTTTTCCTTTCAATCGAGACGCTTCCATAAGAACTCGAAGAGTGACAAGGTGATCAATAATGCTATGATGCTTTCAAAAACCTGCTTGGCTAAGCGCATGTTTGGCGTTTATGGGACGCATGTCTAACATCACCATTCTATCTTATTGCACTATTAGCGAGAACCACAATTAATTTGTCAATCCATGGGACGAAGCTGACTTGACTAGTGCATAGAGGCTACAAGAGGTTGTCAATCTCTTGGAAAACAACTAACAACTCACATCTAACTCAAGCTACACTCAAATGACTGAAATCACCAAAAGCCAATCGCTCAGCGACAAACAAATCACATCCGTTACAGTATCAAATGACATCCAAACGTAACGAAACTTCTAGGACATGTTTATAAGATCTAAGCACACATGCTGATGGTCTCATACCCCACTTTACGTCAAGTTCCAAAATCGTAATTATATACAACAATGGAATTTCGACTTAGTCGTTTTTGACCCATAATGCATCTAAATGCTTAGCAATGATGTCCCAATACCCCGCCTATGCTTAGTTTTTGATTTGGAAGTGTAAATTCCTAGTTATGATGAAATTAGGCCACGGGTCGGCGACGCCAAAAGCTACAAATTACTGTGTTGTGCTTACGTCAATGCATAGAGCTCTTACCTGCGGTTGCAATGCAACAAATGCGACTGCAATGTGACAACCGGGGAGGGAGTAGGAAGCGCAAGAAGGAGAGGAGTGAGCGCCGTTAGCTCATGCTGTGTATTTCCTTATCCAAAAACTTGAAATTAACTTACAAAAATTGGCTTTTATACCTTAGCCAAGGTTTTTGGTGGTCAAACTAATAATTTGGAAGTTCTACCAAAGCTGGGTAATGATAGGTTGATACAATCTGGAAGCTTGTAGCCTCGGCTCATTAATTACATAGTTTATCCAAGAAAATAGGAGTTACAATATTTAATCAATGATGCTCTCCAACTAAATGATGTCTTGGAACTGCAAAGAGAAATGCAGAGGGTCAAGCTCTGTATGGGACAATGGAAGATCCAGCTTAAAGGTCTCACCAAGATCACAAATCAGCTGCTTCAACTTACTGTGGAGTCCTCTAAGATCCCTGAAAAGGATATTACAGCTAAACCAGGTATGGGGCCACAATATAGACAAATGGCTGAGATCCTCTTTGAAGCTAGGATTAAAACAAGTCGGCTTCTCTCGGAAGGATGGATCCACACAGCTTCGCATTGTCATAAATTGGCCAGATGCCGTCTCACAAAGGGTAGACGCACACTGTATGATCCTAACACCAAAACATATAATCCTCTTACGCCTTATGAATTGGAGATGTTCACTGCAAGGCGGGATCAGCTTGAGCAGGAGGCCATTTATCGACTTATCTAGAAGGACAATGCTGGCACTGAACTTCTGAAGCACCAGCACAGAAGAAGGGCAAAGCACAAAAGAAGGGCAAGAGGAAGGTGGTTTAGTGGAAGGATACTAGGTAGTTCCATCTCAGAATCAAACGGTGGATTTTTCCAGTAAGGCGCTGGAATTTCTTTGGCTGGGCACCCTTGGAATTACAACTATAGGGGTGTCAAACACTCAACAAGCATGATGTATGGTATAAAGCTAGCAATACCAGAAGAGCTAGCAACTCCACAGGGGTACTATCATGAGGAACATAGGCCAACTCAGCAAACAGACAAATGAGTTTAGGGTTCAGGGTTTGGGCCACAATAGCGAAATCCATATGGGTTCCTCAAAACCAATTCAGAATCAGGCGGTGGATTTTATTTTTCAAAAATTTTGGAGTTATACTAAAATTCAAGAAAGGAGGGAAGGATGTAGAAGGCTAAGACAGTCCCAGTAGGTGGGAACTATCTCCTAGAAAGCCGAACCGTGGATCAGTCACACGTCAGTTACTACAGTAACTTTTGGAAGGCTATAAATAGGACCCATTACATTGTAACCGGGCTTCTTACTTCTTAGTTCTCTTGGATTTAGCTTTCAAGTACTTTCCGAGTTACAATCTCTTCGCCTGTAACTTCACCTTGTAATCATTACTGTTGTAATCATTTGAGCTTCAAACCGTTACACCTTGTACTAATTGTCCCTGAACTATGAATCTGAAACTGCAAACACTTTTCCAATTGTCCAGTATGTCTCTTATTTCAATATACTATTTCAGTTCAAATAACTATTTCAGTCCCCAGTCTCCACTCTCTATTCCAGTTTCACTGACTGAACTGACGACTTACCACTAGCTTTAAATTCTAACACTGGAATCAACTATCTGAAGAGATCAGCTCCAATTCTAGTTAACTAAAGATATGGATCACAATGGGAAGCAGAGGGGTTGAATGATGGTAAATAAAGAAAACTAAAGGGTTGGGGGGGGGGGGGGAGAGAGAGAGAGAGAGAGAGAGAGAGAGAGAGAGAGAGAGAGAGAGAGAGAGAGAGATTTGGCCTTCTTGATAATTATCAATTGTGGGTGGCAGGTCTATAAAGATTACAAAATAAGATTTCTTTTCTCAAAATAGATTTGTTAGAGTGAGTAAAAGCAATGGCCAAGCCACCATGTGCCAAGATGAAACTTAAGTATATTACTATACACAATGTAGTTTTGCAAGGTTGATTTTTTAAGTAGTTCTAGTGTAGTTGTGCAAGGTATGCACAAAGGTACATATATCCACAAGTTTTTAAGTATGATTTTTGGCACAAAGATGTTATAGAATTGTTCAAACGATGCACAAAAGCTTGATGATCGACATTTATTTTCCCTCTATACAATTTTTAGTATATTTTTGGATGCTAGATAATTTCTTTCCACAACATTTTGTCTCTATAGACGAGCAAAAACTCATTTATGGTTGAGTTTGGCTATTCTCTATGCACATAAAAGATGATGTTTTATCTTATCTACGACTGATTATCACCTTAGCAAAGTGCTTCCACATGGGTGACTTTTTAAATGAAAATTTTACCTCTAGCAACGTGCTCAAGAAGCTTTTTTTTGGGCAATCTATAAACCTTATGATGGATGTCAATTTAATAAATCTTATATGATCATTTGAATAGTCTAGGCTTTCTCCTTGAGCCTAGCCGGGCCATTCAAGTTTCACTGAGCAAGGCTATGTATACGGTGTGTGTCAAGTTTAACCTATGCTAGTAGCAAAGTGGTTGTTTGCGTCAATCTTTCTCTTTGTGATATATCGATAGTATGGGGCATTCAATGTGTTACAATTAAGTGATATTGTTACAAAATTTCCAATTTCTTTGTAAGTACCTATACGAGGTAGTGGAGCAAAAGGGTGAGTATATTGCTTGCTAATTGTTCAAACCAAGATACATTCTCATCCAACTAGGACACTATGAGTATGCAATTTTGTGTTTAGCCTGATCATTCGTCGATCATTTTTTGTTGTACTCAGTTAGCAAAATTTGCAACCATATGAGTGTTGTCATTAATAAAGACGTATGAGGTGCTACACATATTTTTATTAATATATGGCTATGAGCACGTACAAGATTGTGGCTAATTTTGAATTTTCTTATTAACATAAATACAACACGACACTACGAGTGTGCAGTTTGAAGTTAACCTTGATCATATTTAGGATCATGTTTGGCTACTCTAGTTAGAAGCAATGTGCTGCCGTTAGGGAACATAGTTTAAAGTAGAGGGATGTTAGTGCAATCCTTGTGCAACATGATTGAGCACACTTCAACATCCATAAGTTTTAAGGATCCCATTATGTTAAGGAGAGATACTCCATATACCGCTCTTCTTCTTTAACGAAGAAATGCACCTTTTTTGGGATTTACTCTACATGTGAAGAGTAAATGCACCCACGTACTTAAACACACGGCACCAATATTTTGTCGTGTCAATCACAGGCAAGTCCAAATGCTCATCAATCTCTTGACCGATCTGCATTAGAAAGAAGCATTCCAATTTTTGAAAGGAATTGCTTGAGACGAGTGAGTTAACTTTGTTCCATTAGAGCGTCTCCTTTGAGGTAGGCCCTCCATTAGTAGCAACATACAAGTGGAAAAATGAGAGTAAACCGTTAGAGCATCTTGCTTGAGGTGGACTCTGCACTTAGTTACCGAGTAGGATCAATAATCTTGCTTAGTTTGAGTATCTTGTTTTTGTGGTTGATGACCTTGGATAAGTTGAAGAAAGGATTGGCCGCTCCATAGATTCAATCGACGTAGCCTTAGTAGCAGGTTGTGCATAAAGTCAAAGTGACTTGGCTGTAATAGCACAAAGTACGACACCCTTCAGATCGTGTCACTGGTGGGTTTGCTATTATATTGTACAGGAATCTTTTGAGATCCTACATTGTAACTCATTTCCTGGCTTGCGTACACAGAGCAACAAAATTCAAATCCGTTTTAATCCGATTTGAACTCTGACGAACCGGGTGAGCAAAATTCAAACTAACCAATTCAGCCAGCCGTTTTTCGTGAGTTTAAATCGGACCTCTTATTTTATATAAAAAATCTTTTGACCTCTTCCCAGGCCCTCGTCCACCTGCAACGCCTGCGGCTCAGCTTCATGCCGCCAACAAAGGCTGAACGTACAGGAGGAATGCTCGCCTAGCTTGGTGTTGAGGAGAGCGCCGGCAGAAGCAGCATCGATTGCTTTTGATAGCTGCGCATCCTCTCAGATTCGATATAATAACGATTTTTTTGAAATCGTAGGGACATACTGGTGGGGGTGCGGGGGTGGCAAATGACCAAGAAAATTTATCGAGTACTAAACACTAGTCTGTAACAAATTCACAGGCGTGACTGTTAATACTCAGTAGCATGGTGGACTGGTGGTGGGGGGTGATCGCGGCTGCCTTACCAGCGGCGGCCGTGCAGCATGTGTGGAGGGTGGGGAGGAGACGGAAGAGAGGGGAGCATCAGAAACAGGGCAGCAATGGTATTAGAGGCCGCGACAAACCTTTAGCTCCCTCTTCTACAGCCGTGTTTGATGATAGCAACATCTTCGTCTGTGAGCGCGTGTGTGCGTCTAAGAGGTTGCTCAACAAGCTTGGGGCCTTTTCCAAGGATCCAAATCCATCAAACACCTGTGTCACGGTTTGTGGTGCGTCTCAAGTTGATGCCTGCTCCGATGCTTGTGCTGGTGCTGTCTGTTCCAATCAGCACCACATTTCCAACTGGAATGATATCTGCTTGCGCCGTTGCCAGAATCAATGCCTCCAGCTTCAGTCAGCCAGCCCTTGAGATCAAGTAATTTCATGTTATCTTTTTAACCCAGACATTCAATGTGCACATGCTGGCTCAACCCCTCACTTAGAAGGGACTAACACTAGGTCCTTGTCAATTGATGTGATCCATTGTTGTTCAAAGTGGCTGCAATACACAAGGGGTTCATTCACTTGATACCGCTTATGCTCTTTTTGCAAGTTCATGCTATCTATGATTGAGAAGGTAAGACACAGGTTCAGTTAATTTAGCCAGCTTGATAATTAATTGAGAGTGCAGTTTCAATGATTGAGGTACATGATTTAAGTGCTTGTATATCATCCTTTTCAGAAAAGCAAGTTTGGTTGATTGTGAGTGTTTGTGTCTTGCTCTAAGTGTATTGTCGATTGGTTTTAAGTTTTTCCATATTGTCAATTTGACTAAATTGATTTGAGACTGAAAGGAGGTCAAGAGTAAGTTGATCTAAAGATATTCAGTGAAGTTAGGAATTATCTAGCTTTGGATGCCAGGTGGTTGGAGGAGGGAGACTTGACAAGTGTAACTGTAGTTGGCACGTGGCGTAGAGAAGACCACGTGCCAACTGAAAGATAGAACTGGAATAGACTTTAATGCTTCAACACAACCTGAAACTAAGAGAGAGGATCCACACGGTAGACACGGAGTCAATATGGCCAAAGTCTACCGCCACGTCATCAGTGGATTTTCCACCGCAAAATACGGAAACATGCCAGGTTAGCAGTATGGACTTCCCACGCCAGCTCAGTAGGATGGACTTGACACGTCAGCTTTGTTCGGACATGCATGTTGTCATGAGAGAGTCTAGCCTCACAAGGTCAAGCATAGCCACAAAGAAGCCCTCACTCCCAAGATCTTGACATCAACAAAGGAGATGATCCATCAATACTCTTAACACCCCCTCTTAGATCCTTGGTGTGCGCATAGTCCAAGGAGCTGGGCCATAGAGTAATGTAGGTATTTAACAAGTCAAGTCAAAAAATAGAAACCACCATATTAACATGCAGCATAACAAGCTGCTCCCAAAAGTAATCCTAGCAGGGCACCATGTTAGACAATTTTCTCCATAAATAACAAATGTGTAGTTATAAGGGATCCTAAAACTGCCATCAGTGTCTATCAGGCTTAGAAGCATGTGCAACTATATAGACTAGAACTCCACTGCTTATTTCGCTTATGCCTTTTCTAAAAGCGTTTTGAAGCGAATAATGGTTTGTTTTTTATCAAGTTTTGTTTAGTATCAAATAAAGTGATAGTTTTTCCTTTTCTGTTTTCTTTTGTCTCTTGCTTTTGTATTCTTGAGAATATTCGTAAGTTCAGACTATTGTGACATTATGAGGGTAGATATAGAACTCCACATCACACTGTGAGACATGTCATCGATAGCTGTAAGTAAAAAAATGTGTAGGAGGCCGATTGAACCTCCAGCGGGAGTGGCCTGAGCATGGCCTGAGCAAACATACTCCAAAGGTACGCTCACTATGCCAGAAGCCAACATGATGCAAATGTCTTGTGACTGAGGATCAAGAAGATGAACAATCCTCGCCTCGTCTACCACAACATCCGCAAAGAGCCGAATAGGAACTCTTAAAGCTTTATCAAGGAAGCTGAAGTGACACTTCATGAGCCTACTGCAAAGGGGATACATTGAGCCTATCCACATTCAAGTCTCTAAATGCTAGCTTGGAACCCCCTTTGGAACTCCAATACCATCTACAACGTGAGAGAGAGAGAGAGAGAGAGAGAGAGAGAGAGAGAGAGAGAGAGAGAGAGAGAGAGAGAGAGAGAGAGAGAGAGAGAGAGAGAGAGAGAGAGAGAAATGAAATGAAATGTTATATTAACGTCTTCAAAAGGCCAAAGTGACCTATGAGACCAGAAAGTTACAATGTGGTGGATCTGATACAAAGTCAGAGTAACAAGATGACAAAATGACAGAATGACAAAATGACAATAAAATACTATGGAATCCTAAACTGCTAGGTGTGGACTAAGCAGCTAAACAACTAGCTGGGATGGGTAAATCATAGGAGATCCAGTATCGGTCGCTGGCGGATCTCATCAATCTCCTCCATGGTCAGTAGTTTGACCGGGCGTAGTGCATGTTGAGCCAAAGTGATCCGAATCCTCTGATGCAGCCTCCGTCGATGCTGTGTAGTCCTCCGCAGTCGTGGGCGTCTGGATCTCCCTAGCTCAGTCGCTCGGTCGATTAGTATGCCTCTGGTGTAAAGCGACGGGCTCTGCTGTGGTAGTAACTCCTCTGGGTGTCTAGTGGCAGCTCTAAAGAAGTCTGTGATCTGTCTCTGAGACTGGCTAGCCTCTCCTCTCATCAGGCTCTCTCTGTGTCTGCGCAGCTCGAGCAAAAACAAACCCAGGCATCTCTGATCCTCGTACCGCATGACTCTAGCGAAAGGTCCAAAGCCCTCTCTGAACAAGAAATGGAAGCGGCCTCGTATCTCGTAGTAGACGGGGCAGTGGCATGTGTAGTGCAACTCTGTCTCAGGCTCGATGTCACACAGGGGACATGTCTTGGCCTCTGCTGGTATTCCGTTGTATCTCCCGGTCTCGATCCGCAGCTGGTGTGAAGATGTGCGAATCTGGCCAATAGCACATTGTATTCCATGAGACAAGTGGGTGTCCATGTAGTTGGGCCTCGTCACAAAACCATCCTCCGTAAGCTGGAGGAGATGCTCTCTGTAGAAAGCCATCTTCATGCCTAGCTCTTGTGCTGGTTGTATCCATGTCCTCTTGGCGTCTAGCTGAGTCAAATCTTGGCGAATGAGCCTGGCTACCTCGGACTGTGTAAGAGTCAGAGAGGGCGCATCCAGTGAGTACTGGAAGGGGGGCAATCTGTCTATGCTGAACCCATGCATCTGAAACCATGATGTCGTCTCCCCGTATCAGCATGCTGTATCTCCTTGCATGGCTAACTGTCGAGAGGACTCAAGTGCAAGGCGTGCATATCTGTCTTTGGGAAGTTCCCATATGCGGTGCATGAAGGAGACAGATTTGGTGAGCGCCTCAACCACTAGTGGGGGGGCAGCTAGCTCTGCTCGTACAATAGCACGTGGTACTGAAGCCTTGGCTCTAATGAGCGGCGAGATCATAGAGACCAGAGGCTTCTCCATGTCCCCCCATCCATCCCTGCGGCCCGTCCTCCCATGATGATCCAGTGAAGGTCCCAAATCTCAGCTCCATAAAGCAATGCAGAAGCCACCAGAGTGTCAAAGAGCCAGAGCTTTGTCCGAGGCTCCTGAAACTGAACCTGTGAACACATCCTTTCCAATCTACCCAATGCTGCATGGGCTCTGGTCAATCTAGTCTCTGCTGCCCTCCTTAATGAAAATGCTGGCCCACTAAAAAGCACTCCAAGGTAAGTGTAAGCATCTGTATACTCCACCTTCTCCTGGCCGTATGTGAAGGCACGTGCTGATCTCCTAATCCACTGTGGGGTGGTATTAAATACCATGACCTTGGTTTTACCAAGGTTTACGGACAGACCACTTTCTTGGGCAAACCTATGCAAAGCATCCAAGTGACGTTGCATCCCCTCCGGAGAGTTGGAGATCAACACAATATCATCAGCATATAACAATAGTGGAATCCATGTCCCTGCGAGCTGTGCACCTCTACCACCATCTCTCTCAATGTAGTGAGAAGCCTCATCTACATACATACCAAATAGAGTAGGAGAGAGCGGGCAGCCCTGCTTCACCCCAATAGTGGAGTAAACCGGTGTGGATAGACCCTCTGGGGTGCGTACATGCCCCACTACTGACCTGTATAATGCCATGACCCTCCAAATGAGCTCTTTGGGTACTCCCATCTGTTGTAATCTGCGCATCAGTCTAGCTCTGGGCACGGTGTCAAATGCTTTGCGGAAATCCACAAAGCTACAATAGATCCGTCTCCCATGCGCTCTGCCCTCCTCAATGATGGCTCTGAGTGTCAAGATATGGTCCAGAGTAGAAAAACCCCTCCTGAAACCTGCCTGCCCGGTTGCGCGTATCCCCTCCCTCTCTGCCCATCTACTCAGCTGCTGCTCAAGAATAGATGCGTACAACCGTGCCAATGTGTGTCCAATCATGATAGTGCGATAGTTCCCAAGTTCCATGGGGTCTCCCGACTTGAAGATGGGTACAATAGTAGATAGGCTCCAAGTATCAGGCAAGCCCTCACACATGGCACGGTTAAACATAACTGCTAGACGCTCTGCTAGTAAATCTCTGGCATGCGTGAAATGCTCAGCCACTAGGCCATCATGATCATATGCTCTCCCAATCCTCATCCTGTCAATGGCCTTCCTCACCATCTCAGCGGTGAAAAAAGCACATGTGTGTGGGCATGGATCGGGAGGGGTCGGGAAGGGGGGGCTGCTCAGGAACTGTGTACAAAGATGATGCATACTGGCCCCACGCCTCTGTAGAAGTGATGGCAGGGGGGGGGGGGGGAGTGCTCATGAAAGAGCCTCCATGCCTCACGTGAGTCCTGACTCAAGAATAGCTGGTATAGATCCTACTCTAGGCGAGCCAAAAAAGCTCTCTTCTTCCGCCGCACTAGGCGTCGGAAGTCAATCTGTGACTGCCTGTAGTGATGTCCCCCAAAAGCACCTCCTTCTGAAGTCTAGCTCTAGTGTCCCGGCATTCCTCATCATACCAGCTGTTCTGGGGCATGCTTCCCGAATGGCTTCTCTGCTTAGGCTGGGTATGTGGGTATGCCTCTGCTGCTGCATCATGTAGTGTCTGTGTCAGTATAGTAGTAAGCTCCTCCAAAGGTCGCCCTGGATCCTCTGTGCACAGGCGTCTGTAGATCCCATCTATGTATACAGAGTCTGTCTCCTGTGTAAAGGTGTAGCGAGTAGGGGCTGCTGCCCGTCGCTTGTGTGCTACACTAAACTGAAAAGAAATGGTCAGCGACACAAGAGCATGATCCACTGCCACACCAACAGGTCTGGGTCCAACTGTAAGGTCCTGGATACTAGAGATGAGGCTCAGCTGTGCCATGACATAATCCACTGTGCTGGCTCCATGTCTGTGTGGAAAGCACGTAAAACCCCCCGCAGCGGGAAATCTCTGTAGGCCATTCAAGATGACCAATCCATGTGCAGTCCCCATGTCTATCAAGTGTTGTCCATACTCAGTGTGTTCTCCATCCTGTGATAGTCTGGAGAGGCCCGTCTCTGCAACATCCAACTCTCTCAGCATCTCCTCTGAAGTATCATAAAATAATGTCTGATGATGGGCAGTCCTAGCATTGAAATCCCCTAGAATGATGTCACCATCTCTAGAGAACTCCCATATGTCATCATCCAGAATAGAGAAGGGGGACTGTCCTCTGGGTGGTGCATACACTGACGTACTCGAGGGAAAGTAGCAAATAGCAATGTAAAGATATCTGCCTGTCTCCGCTCTCAATCTCACCCACATGTACCTAGCTTGCTCATCCCTGCGGGCTATATGTATCAATGGCTGCAACTCCTCCCTGAATAACACTGCCACTCCTCCTGAGCCCCGCCCTCTGTGTGCTGATCGTGTCTCCTGTCTACAGGCTGTCTCCCATCTATATCCACTAATATGAGGCATAGATTGCCTCGGTGCCTGATGTGTCTCAGAGTAGAAGACGATGTCTCTTCCCGTAAAACTATCCTCAAAGGCACCCACATCAAGGCGCATAGATCCATTGCAATTCCAGGTGGCAACTTTGAGTGTGGTCCCATAGGTCTCGCACCGTCATGTGGAACGCCGCTCTATAATCACCACTCGGCCATCTCTGTAGAAGGCCGTCTTTCCCTTCTCCCTTGCCGCTTGAATCTTTGGCATTACCTCTCTCATATGCGCGAGCTGTGTGAGAGTGAGGTCATCTCCAAGGAATATGCCCGTTTTCTTTAGTGTAGGGCGCTTCTTCAAGAAGTCCTTCTTTGCCTCCATGGATGGAAAACGGATGATTAAAGCTCTCCCCTTTGACGTCTCCCCATTGCCTTGTGTCTTCTTCCCTACCCTCCACGCCTTTGTATGAGTAGCCTCACTACCCATCATGTGGAGAAGTTCTTCAACTTCCCCTTCCACATCATCTCGGTCTATTAGACCGGTTACTCTTATATGCAATGCTCTAGTTTTCCTTCGCTGTTCTTCCTCTAGAGTCATGTTGATGATTGTAGGAGTGGGGACGGATGTGGTTTCTTTCCCTTTCCCTTTCTTAGTGACTTCTATCCATTTCTCGGCCTCATCCGCCTTCTTATGTCTCTATGTGATCACATCCATCCACGAAGATGTCTTTACCACCTTCTGTTTCTCCTCCTCTGTGATCATCCGTACCTGCTCCTTGATGACCTTGATCTCGTCTATCACCGAGGGCTGAAATTCCCCTTCTTCTAGTCCACTGCTTACTCTATCCGCAAGTTCTCGCTTGAGGGCTGTGACCTCTTCTCTAAGTGCCTGTGAATCCGCCTTAAATGCTTGTAGCTCTGCGTGCAAGTCCTCTTTTGAACTAATTGAGTGCTAACGAAATTATTCGAGCATTCGTTGTCCATTGGAATTTCTTTTACGGATTTGGTTTCTTTGGACATTGATACCATCTATGGTCACCACCGCAAATTGTACATAAACCATCCTTCTTTGAAGTCGAAGAAGCATTTGACGAAGAGCCTTGCTGAGTATTTGAACGCCGATCTTGAGAAAAATCACGTCCTTTACCACAATCAAGTGGAGCATTTGAAGAAGATCTACTTTGAGATTGTCTATCTTGAGAATAGAACCTTGAAGTTGAATAAGGCGCTATGGCTTGCTGTCTGAACTGAGATTGTTGATGTTGACTTCGGCTATAGCTTTCTCTGTGATCGCGCTGTGAAAAGCGAGCGCTATTGACGATCTCTCACCAGGGAGAAAATTCCGTGTAGGGCGCCGTTTATCGCCAAGACGCTCCACATAGGCAATTGCATCATCCAAGGTGGCAGGGTTGTATTTGTGCACATCGTCCTTCAGGTTGGGTTCGAGTCCGTCGATAAAGCTGTGAAGTTTATAAGAGGGATTAGGGTCTCTATCTCCAGAGTTTGCCTTTGGAACTATGTGATGTACTCGGCCAAGGAACCTATCTGTCTAGGCGGCGAAGAGAGGACCGGGCATGAAAATCCGCACTGGCAGGCTCGAATGCCTTGCGAATAGCACGCCAGAATTTCTCCTAAGAAGGTGTGTGTTTACCATCAGCAACCCGTCGTTGCCACCAAAGAAATGCTATGTCCTTGAGTAGATGTCACGTAACACATCCCAACCCTATGTGTCTGTGGACAAGCTACACCACTGCAGGGTTCAGTCAATTCAGTCAGGTCTAGATTAGCAGTGATCTGACACTTTTGTGAGTCTATTCGTAGACTGTGCATGCCCAGTCACTTAGCATAGATGCATATCCTCCGGTTGCACACAGCATGATCATCGGAATTCCCATAAGAATCCATTAGCATCAGTTAGGGGAATTTTCCAGTGCATTTAGCCTATTTTCCTGTTTATTGGTATTTTCACTTATTATTTTTAAGTGACTTTCCAACAAAAGTAGGTAGGGCAATTTTGCTAAGTTAATATATAAGCAAACCCAAGTTAGCACTTTCTGGCAGAAGAGGCAGCAGGAGTTCCCGCTCAACAGACAACTTCTCAGCAGTACCCCCCCTCAGCACCCCCAGCAGTAAGCATCGCCACCATCACCCTCTTGGCGTTTTCCTTCCCCAGTGGAGCCTCGCCATCCACTTCTGGCGTTTTGTTCCCCCCACAAGTAGCCCTACTTCTGGCGTTTTTTGGTCGCTAGCAAATCAGCCAAGGCCAGCGTTTATGACTCACAAGAACCAGCGTTTTTGGCAGCAGATGTCCAGCTTATAAAACGCAGCATTATTGGCAGTTCCACAGCGTTTTTGGGAGCATGTAGCCCAGTGTTTTGACAAGGGAAATTCAGCAGGTCAGCGTTTTTGAGTTTCTCCCCAAACCAGCAGCAGATACCTAGCGTTTTCAGCATTTGACAAGTAGCAGAGCAAACCCTTGAAGCATTGTAAAGATCCACTGATTTTCAGCCAAGAACCATCGACAAAAACAGTCATTTTCAGCCCAGAAACAGCCACCGAATTCAGCCCATAGAAGATCACAGTTTTTAGCAACGAAGTCGTCGTCGTCATCACCGTCGTCGTCATCGGCATAGTCCCATTGCATCAGTCCATTGCATTCGCATTGTACACCTTTGTGCAATCAAAGTAGACCACTCTCGCCGACGAGAGTGAGGCCTTCGGAGGAGGGTTTTACAACCTCTCGGGTGTCGTATCTCTTCTCTCTCCTTCTCTCAGTCTCATTCACTTGCATGCACAATATCCACTCACTTTGTTCGTGATCATAGCACTCTCCATAAGACAGAAAGCTCTTTCTTTCCCTAAGAACTAAAAGGAACCTTGAGCAATAAAGATCACTAATCTTGAGAAAATACAACATTCATTCCGCTGCACCTAACATTGGTATCAGAGCTTTGGAAGTGTTCTGCATCACTCAAGGAAAGAACCACAAGAATTTTTTTGCTTGTTGCGATCGCACGAACCCAAGTTTACTTGGGCGTGGTGATTCCGAATCGTGTTTTGTTGAAGAGTGACAGGAATCCCAAGAAAGAAGGGCTTGTCCTGCCTCCCCTTGTGTCTCTTTTCACTCACTGAGAGCGGACTGTGCACTTAGCGGCCGGCCAATCGACGTGAGGTGGGAAGCGCAAGGCCGCCAAGGGGTGCGCCCGCAGAAAAGAGTAGAACTCCGGTGAAGAGAAGATCCTTCTCCAACGCGATTTGCAAGCGAAAGAAACCTCAAGAACCTCAAGAATCCAAGACCCGCAAGAACCCAAGTTCCTCGTGAACTTAAGAACCCAAGACCCCGAAGAACCCAAGTTCCTCGTGAACTTAAGAACCCACAAGAACCTACAAGAACCCACGACTTCAGAATGATCATCACTCGAAGCGGAATGGATACTTCACTCGGAGGTGATGAGCATGAAAGAGGCGAAGAAGAATTTTCCCCACCAGGAGGTTTTTCCGACCCTTCCTCGTCTACGCCAAAGATTGCACCAGATCCTATGGAAGCTTGGTGGAAAACAATGATGGACAGGATGGTACGACAAGGTAGACAACGAGAAGTGTGGCACGAAGAAAGAATGGCATCCATGGAGCGTGAGTGCGAGCAAGCACGCTTGGCCGCCACAGAAAGAAACGCAGAATTAGATCGCGAGTCCACAGAAAGACTAGCTGAATTGGCTCGCGAACGCCAAGAAAGACGGTTAGAGCGTGAAGCGCAGATAGATCAACGCATGCAAGAGTTTGTTCTACTATTCTCTAATGTGCATGCGCCGATTGAAGAGAATCAGGAAAAGGAGACTCTCTCAGTCTCTTCTTCTCCCAGGCATGACACACAGGATTTGTATGATTGTGTGAAGCATGATGATGATTTGATTGACAATGACTTGCATGATGATTTGAATGACAATGATAAGCATGATGATTTGGATGCCAATGATTTGCATAATGATTTGGATGACAATGACAAGCATGATGATTTGCATGATCAAGATGTGATTTCTCAGGAGCATGATGATTTGCATGATCAAGATGTGATGTCTCACAAGCATGATGAGTTGCATGAAGAAGATGTGATTGTTCAAAAGGATGATGTGTTAGTGGATGCTTTTTCTAGCGAAGCTAACCTTGTTGTAGATTCGATTATTCAGGAAGGATCGATCTTGGCTCTCGAGCCTTGGTCCAAAGAACCCTCACAGGAAGTACTGTGTGTTCGCATGATTGATACGCACGCATTGTTTGAGTGTTTCATTCGTGAAGGTTTCCTGTATTTTAGTAAGCATCGTTATGTGATCCCTTTTCCTAGGCATGACATATTGTATGTTGAGCATGTTTCTCTCATGGATGAGCACGAATGTATGCGGATTTTTCGTGAAAAGCTGAAAAGTTTGTATGTAAGGAAGTCGCATTCCATGTCTCTTCCTTGGCATGACACAGTTTCCGAAAGAGCACATGATAGTATGAGCACCAAGCATGGGCATTTCCATTGTGATTTGCCACAGTTGATTGATTTTGATCAAACAAAAAAGATTTGACCTCATTGTGTGCATGTGTTTGATGAACGGGTTGTCACTCTGTCTATTTGTTCATCTACATTGCATGCACAGTCTTTAGAGAAGACAATATTTTTTTCCTTCACTTTACATGGAATGGGTATGTTCATGGTTTTGTGTTGGAGATTGTTTCAGGAATTTTCAGCCATGGAGATTCTTGAAGAAGAAAGAACCACGACTCTAGACGAAGTTGAAGCATCAAAGGAGCCACAGAAGACTTTGAGTCGTTTTCGGCGCGGCCCAAAGAAGCAAGCGTTGCAGACGTTTATGAAGTTCAAGTACCGCTCGACCCACACAGCAGAGTAGGCCGGCGAAGAGTCCCTTCCAGGATTCCCGATGCTGTTGGCGATCTCCCTCGACGCCATACAGTTCGGTACCAGTACCTCACTTTGAAAAGGAGGGGATGACACGTGACACATCCCAACCCTATGTAAGCTACACCACTGCAGGGTTCAGTCAATTCAGTCAGGTCTAGATTAGCAGTGATCTGACACTTTTGTGAGTCTATTCGTAGACTGTGCATGCCCAGTCACTTAGCATAGATGCATATCCTTCGGTTGCACACAGCATGATCATCGGAATTCCCATCAGAATCCATTAGCATCAGTTAGGGGAATTTTCCAGTGCATTTAGCCTATTTTCCTGTTTATTGGTATTTTCACTTATTATTTTTAAGTGACTTTCCAACAAAAGTAGGTAGGGCAATTTTGCTAAGTTAATATATAAGCAAACCCAAGTTAGCACTTTCTGGCAGAAGAGGCAGCAGGAGTTCCCGCTCAACAGACAACTTCTCAGCAGTACCCCCCCTCAGCACCCCCCGCAGTAAGCATCGCCACCATCACCCTCTTGGCGTTTTCCTTCCCCAGTGGAGCCTCGCCATCCACTTCTGGCGTTTTGTTCCCCCCACAAGTAGCCCTACTTCTGGCGTTTTTTGGTCGCTAGCAAATCAGCCAAGGCCAGCGTTTATGACTCACAAGAACCAGCGTTTTTGGCAGCAGATGTCCAGCTTATAAAACGCAGCATTATTGGCAGTTCCACAGCGTTTTTGGGAGCATGTAGCCCAGTGTTTTGACAAGGGAAATTCAGCAGGTCAGCGTTTTTGAGTTTCTCCCCAAACCAGCAGCAGATACCTAGCGTTTTCAGCATTTGACAAGTAGCAGAGCAAACCCTTGAAGCATTGTAAAGATCCACTGATTTTCAGCCAAGAACCATCGACAAAAACAGTCATTTTCAGCCCAGAAACAGCCACCGAATTCAGCCCATAGAAGATCACAGTTTTTAGCAACGAAGTCGTCGTCGTCATCACCGTCGTCGTCATCGGCATAGTCCCATTGCATCAGTCCATTGCATTGTCATTGTACACCTTTGTGCAATCAAAGTAGACCACTCTCGCCGACGAGAGTGGGGCCTTCGGAGGAGGGTTTTACAACCTCTCGGGTGTCGTATCTCTTCTCTCTCCTTCTCTCAGTCTCATTCACTTGCACGCACAATATCCACTCACTTTGTTCGTGATCATAGCACTCTCCATAAGACGGAAAGCTCTTTCTTTCCCTAAGAACTAAAAGGAACCTTGAGCAATAAAGATCACTAATCTTGAGAAAATACAACATTCATTCCGCTGCACCTAACATTAGAGAACTAGCAAGTGCAACTTTTTTACTCTTTACTAAGTCCCTGTTGGACAAGTAGACCTCCATTTTGAATAGCCATTGGTCTAGCGCGCGCTTGTCGCGGGGCCATTATACGGCTCGGGCAGTTTGACGTCCGGTTTCTTCTTCTGTGCAACATTAAAAATTTTATAAAGTAATTGAAGTTCGCGATTGTCTACCTCATCAGTTGGATCTGGTTTGTTTTGTTCGTCCATTGAAGCTTCGGAAGAAGGTGGTGTGGAAGATGTAGCATTAGTCGTCCGAGAAGACGTAGGACGACTCCGAGAATTGTTTTGGGGTCTGCATCTCATGCAAGCGAGTGTGAAGTGACGCGAGACTTGTGGAAAGTGTGGCCGTCTGCTCCTTGTGAGTAAGAGCATCGTCAGATTGACCACCTCCGCCCTAAGAATTAGACATGGTTACGTCTCAAAGGGAATAACGAACAGGTGCAGGTTTAGGTTTTGGGACGGGTACAACTTCTGGGACGGGAGCACCTACGGGAATTGGAGCGCCCTCCGGGACTGGTTTTGGCTCTGGTGAATTGGAAATTATGATAATTTCGGGTTCGGGAGTGTTCGGAATCACGATCACCTCGTGCGGAGGAGGATTTTGGGTAAGAGTTCTCCGGAACTGCGTCTATGTACGAGATGAAGGGAATCGTAGAAAGGGCTGAATTCTGCCAGTGTTGGTGGATGGTAGAGAGATCGCAACGTTGGGAAAATGCAAGCGTTGACTGCTTGGCATACTGGTTACGCAAGTTTTTGCTTTTTTTTTTTAATGTATTGAAAGGGCATTGGCCGGCCACTTGGGACATTGAAAGGGATAATTTAAAAACCTTGCGTTGCTATTGTTGTGCGTAAATAAACTCTAGCGAAGAGGTGTTTTAAGCGTTCAGCGAAAGGGTAGCCAACAAAATGTTCAGCGAAAGGGCAGCCGGCAGAGCATGCACCAAGGAGTAGCAAGCGAAGAGGCACTTTCAGCGAAGAGGCGCGCAAAGGGAAGGGACATGCCACCGGGAAGGGGTGTGAGCAGGCACACACACATCTAGTTCTAGTTCGCCTTCATTCACGTTGTTGACTCCATAATCTCTTATCTGCTCTATGTATACGTTACAGATAGTGTAGGATAAGAGTTACCTCATAGGACGCTGAAATAAGGACGCCATCGTTCTTCTGCTGTCATACAACTCCGGGGAGGGTTAGCGCGTAGCGACGAGGGTGAGAGGCTCACAACCTTCGGGTCCCAGGAAATTTTTTTGCTCTGATACCATTGTGAGGATTAGTGGTGCTAATCCTATAATTAAGACTTAAGACTTCATACTTAAGATCAAACTGAGACTCAAGAGATTGAATGTATGCTTGATTGATTGAATGAATGCTTGAAAACTGAGTACAATAGGCTCCTTATATAGGAGACGAAGAGACACAAATGAAAAGACACTGTCTCATGGTGAAGAGACGCGACTTTAGACGTAAAGACACATCCTTTCGGCGAAGAGCTGCTGCAAGCATTGGACGAAGAGTCGCAACCGTAGAGCGACGGGGTGTGATTAGTCGTCAAAGGAGTGTGGCTTTTGGCGAAGAGGCATGTCTCTTGAGCGAAGGGTCGTGACCATCCAAGCGTAGGGGTTCTCCTTGGCATGGTACTTTGCGTATCTACAACTAGGAGTAGATGTAACTCTGCAACATAGTCACAATCGTGACAAAGATGGTGAAGTCGACGACGGTTGTGCTCGTCTATGTCGACGAGGATGATGTTGATGACGATGACGATGGTGATTGTGATGATGACGATGATGGTGTCGTCGTCAAGTCTAGGATCTGCGATGATGATGATGAAGGTGTTGTCGTTAAGATAGGGATCTGCAATGATTGATGGCGATGGTGTCGTCGTCAAGATAGGGACTTCGATGACGATGACGATGGCGACGACGACGGCGTCAAGGCTGAAAACGGAAAATGCGAGGTGTTCTTCGGGGGATTTGCTACTACAGCGATACTGTGGCCTAGATCTGCTGCGGCTTCGCCGGGCTAGGACTGAAATGCAAAAACACTGGTTGATCCAGCTGAAATCTGAAAATGCTGGCTGATCTACTGAATTCTGAAAACGCTAGGCTGATCTGGTACTAGATGGGGAATCTGGCGAGGATCTGCAACTTGGTGGGAGCGGGTTCTTGCGAGGCAAAGGCTGAAAACTGAAAACGTTGGGCTGATCTGGGTCTTCTTCTTCTTGAGAAAACACTAGGGCTCCTGCTGAGGTGCTGCCTGCCTACCTCCTTGTGTCCTTGCTTCTTCTGCTTCTTGAGTGCCCAATGGGTTTCTTTTATAGATCTTTAGCAATTTGCCCTACCTAATTTTCCAACAAACTTACAAAAAGAATTCCAAAAGTCACTTTTAATAGAATGACTTATAAGAGGTGGTTCATGCGGTAAAATACCTGCATGATGAAATGAATGTTCTTGTACAAGAGAGGGTATGCAAGTGTGACCGGCCTGAGCATGCACTTCCGCTAGAGGCTCACAAGGTGCCAAGCTAGGTCCTACGCTAAGACTGACGCTCGACTATGGCAGAAGCGTGTCCACGTGGTGCAATTGAAGTGCGCACGTAATAACACACATGTAATACCTCAAGTGCAGACTCTATTGACTCGAATGGGGAATGTCTCCACAGTAACTCTTCAAAATGAAGCACCTCCGTGCTGAATTGATACACCTTTGGATCCATCTTGATGAGGGGTTTCTGATGGCCACCAAGGGGTAGATCTTGGGTTAATTTGCACTTTGGATGTGAGAGAAACCAAGGGCTGAAAGCTGGCCGCAAAAACGCAGCTGATCCGTCGTGTAAAGCAGGGCTGAAAACGCAGATCTTGATGGAGCCGATGATGGGGAGCAATGGGAGCACTCGATGCAGCGAGGGAATGGCCGAGAGAGATCCGTCTCAATGAGGGGTTGCTGATGGCCACCAAGTGGTAGATCTAGGGCTGATTTGCTCCCTATCTGAGAGGAATGAAGGGCTAAAAGCTGGCTGAAAATGCAGCCAATCCGTTGCATAAAGCAGGGCTGAAAACGCAGATTTTGATGTGGCGAGGGAATGACCGAGAGGCTTAATGGGCTGCCGAAGTACCGGACCGCAATGGGAAGACCGGCGAGGACAGATCTGATCCTTTTCGAGGTGGGAAAGGGGCGGAAATCTGAAAACGCTGGCTGATCTGCTGAATTCTGCGAGTGCTAGGGCTGATCCTTTTCGAGGTGGGAAAGGGGCGGAAATCTGAAAACGCTGGCTGATCTGCTGAATTCTGCAAGTGCTAGGGCTGATCTAGCAAAAACACTGGCTGTTTTGCCTCCCAAAACGCTAGGGCTGATATTGGCATGCTCCCTTTATAGGTGAATTTTGGAGGTTATAAACTCCTTAAGGCTTAGGTAGTGCAAAACCTCTATCAAATTCTCATAAAATAATCATTAAAATGATTTATTAATAAGTTTGACCAGGGCTCAGTTTCTGGGTGAAACTATCGCACATCTACCGATCCAGGAATCCGATTGACGGGGGGAATGGCTCATTGGATTCCTCTAACCTAAAACTACATGCACGTCATGCCAGATGCCCATCGTAGTGTAACAACACTTGTCAAAATGCTTGTACAATCTATTTATGCAAGAGAGTCCCAAAATTGGAAAACCTAATCTAATGGACTCATCGGTTCTGCAGGTCCTGCGAACAAGCTCACAAAATTGTCGGTACTAATCCTCCTAGGATTCTATATACTCCTATCTAGGGATAGGTGCAAATTGGTTGTGGAAGTCGACGAAGCATGTTCATGTGGCACATAGCCATGTGCATGTAACAGAGCCAGAGGAGCAGCCTGAAGTGGAAGAGAGGAGAATCTCATTCCAGAATAGGTCTTGGCTTACAAGGAAAGGAAAGTGAAAGGTAAGCTGACACGCCCGTATTTAGTCAAGTTCAGGAACTATCCGGCTTTGGATGCCAAGTGGATGGAGGAGGAGGACCTAGTAGATACTCCTCAGATATTAGAGCTTTACCTTGAAGCTTTTGGTTTAGCATCGACTATTCTAAGAGTTAACGATGAATCAATCGGTTAAATCTAGTGCGGTGCGGACTGAACAAGAAGGGAATAAATCTGCTTCTTTTGAGATTTTAGGGATACTGACGGGCTGATAGTATTCTGCTGAATGACTTTATGTTCGAAGTACTTCGAAATGGGAATTCCTAAAATGAATCCGTTATATGTGTTCTCTCATGTATCTCATGTATTTTTTGCTTAAGTGCATGTTTGAAAGACAAAATGGCTGCAACAATTGATCTTGTTCATCTGAGGGGTGATGTGGATATAATAGTAATGAGATTTAGTAGATTATGACATCGTGAAAAGATCAGCGCGGTGTGGATGTGATTGCTAAACAAGATACAATGATCATGATTCTCATCTAAGATCTCGACAAGGATAGTGATGTGAATGTTCAGTGACTGTCGACTTCGTGCAAAATATGTGGTCTAGTATGTCATTACTTAGAGTCAGTGCCTGTTGAACTAGTTTTTGTCCTATGTTTGTTTTGCAGGCGTAATCGAGGGCGATTACAATTCTTTCAAGAGGGGGGTATGTCACAAAGTGATGATGTGGCATGGCGTATAGGACCGCGATCGGACAAGAAAGGGGCAAAGAGGCAAAAGAAGTTTTACCAACTTATAAAACTCCTCCGAGTGACTAGAGGGGTTATGAATTAAAAACCCTAACCCCAAGCCGTCTAACTTATGGCACCCGGATTGAGGGGCATAAAACCCTAAAAATAAAGCAAGGCCAACTTCCCCAACTACGTAGACCCAGTGCTGATGTGGTAGATCGTTGTAGGAATTTCCACAAATCACATCGCAAATCGCATCGACAATGTCGACATGGCACCGTACGGAAATTCCCCCTTTTACGAAACAGCCTAAGGGACACAAATTGGCATTTAGGACCTGATGCTTTTGAGTTAGAGCTTTTTCATTAACCGCCTTTGGCCAGGGGCCTTTAAAAGTGTGCCAGGGCCTCCTCTTCTAGGAGATTTTCTTGGGAGCACTGCAAAGAGAGAGAGAAATGAAATGCAATATTAACGTCTTTAAAAGGCCAAAATGACCTATGAGACCAAACGATTACATGTGAATCTAATACCAAGTCTGGGTACAAAATGTACAAAGAACTGAAAAGAAAATAGTGGGTAGGGGTGGGGTGAAAGCTGATACAAATGGAATACAAGGGTGAGTTGATACAATGGAGCTCTCTGACAGTCGAGGCATCATATACATATACATCAGTATCCAAAAGGCTATAGAGATTCAATGTCCTCCCAGGTAGGCACTCTGTCGGGATGGCTCCTATATCGCGCAAGTATGGTACGGATCCTCTGTCGCAATCTGTGTCGATGTCGAGAGGGTCCCTCATCAGTGGGCGACGGGACCGCCTCAACTCTATCGCCCGATCAAGCAGTATGCCTCTAGTGCCTCTGGTGTTGTTATGCTGTTGGGGCTGCTCGGACTCCTCTATCTGTGACTGAAAGAAATCTGTAATTTTCCGTTGTTGCTGGATCTCTCTGGTTGTGCCTCTCTTCAAGAGGTCCTCTTTGTGTCTGCGAATCTCTAGTAAGTATAATCCGAGGCATCTCTGATCCTGGTATCTCATGACTCTAGAAAGTGGCCCAAAACCCTCTCTGAATAGACAGTGAAAGCGGCCTCGTATTTCATAGTATACTGGGCAGTGACATATGTAATGTAGCTCTGTCTCTGGCTCTATCTGGCACACCTGACAAATCCTGGATTGAGCGCATACTCCTCTAAATCTGCCTGTCTTGATCTCTAGCTGATGTGAGGATGTGCGTATCTGACCAATAGCACATCGTATCCCATGGGATAGATGAGTGTCCATATATCTTGGTCTGATCACAAAACCATCCTCCGTGAGTTGGAGAAGATGCTCTCTATAGAAAGTCATCTTCGTACCTAGCTCATTTGTAGGTTGTATCCATGTCCTCTTCGTATCCAGCTGAATCAAGTCCTGTTTGATGAGCCTGGTAATCTCTGCCCTAGTGAGGGAGATGGAGGGTGCATCCAAAGAGAACTGAAATGGGGGTAGCCGATCCATACTAAAGCCATGTAACTGAAACCAAGACGCCATCTCTGCATAGCAACATGATCTGTCTCCCTGCAATGCCAGCTGTCGCGAAGACTCTAGTGCTAATCAAGCATATCTGTCTCTAGGGAGAGCCCAAGTGCTATGCATAAATGAAACTGATCGAGTGAGTGCCTCCACTACCAATGGAGGAGTAGTGAGCTCCGCCCTAATAATGTCATGTGGTACTGAGGCCTTAGCCCTAATCATCCGAGAAATCATAGACACCAAGAGCTTCTCCATACATCTCCACCCATCAGTACTGCCAGCTCTGCTATGATGATCAACTGAGGGGTCCCATATCTCCACTCCGTACAGCATGGCCGAAGTGACCAAAGTGTCAAAGAGCCAAAGCTTTGTCCGAGGTTCCTGGAACTGAACCTGCGAACATATCCTCTCAAGTCTCCCCAATGCTGCATAGGCTCTGGTCAATCGTGTATCTGTTGCACGCCTTAGGGAAAATATTGGACCACTGAAAACCGCCCCAAGATAAGTGTATGTATTTGCATATTCCACACTCTCTCAACTATATGTAAAAGTGGGGGCGAACCTCCTTATTCATTCCGCCGTGGTGTTAAACACCATTACCTTGGTCTTACCAAGGTTCACAAACAATGCACTGTCCTGTGCAAATACATGCAATGCATCCAAATGACGCTGCATCCCCTCTGGAGAATTTGAGATCAACACAATATCATCAGCATATAATAGCAACAGAATCCATGTCCCTGCAAGCTGAGCACCTCTATCACCCTCCGCTTGTACATAATCTGAAAACTCATCTATGTATACCGCAAAAAGAGTCGGAGATAGGGGACAACCCTGCTTCACCCCAATGGTGGAGTGAACCATGTCAGACATGCCCTGAGTAGCGCGTACCTGTCCTACCAGTGTCCTCTATAAAGCTAAGATCCCCCAGATCAGCTCTGTGGGCACCCCCATGTCTTGCAATTTGCGTATGAGTCTGGCTCATGGCACTGTATCAAAGGCTTTGCGGAAATCCACAAAGCTACAATATATCCTCCTGCCATGGTGTCTACCCTCCTCAATAATGGCTCTGAGTGTCAAAATTTGGTCAAGCGTGGAGAAACCTCTCCTGAAACCTTCCTATCCTGCTGCCCGTATGCCCTTTCTCTCTGCCCATCCACTCAGCTCATGCTCAAGAACTGATGCATATAGCCTAGCGAGAGTGTGACCAACCATGATGGTTTGGTAATTCCGGGAAGCATAGGATCTCCCGACATGAAGATAGGCACAATATTGGACATACTCCAAGTCTTAGGGAAACCCTCGTACATGGCTCTATTAAACATCATAGCAAGAGGCTCTGCAAGCATATCTCAGGCTGGATAAAGTGCTGTGCTACCAGACCATCATGATCCTGTGCTCTTCTTGTCTTCATCTTGTCAATGGCTTTCCTTACCCTCTCAGCAATAAAGAAAGTACATGTTTCTGGGCATGCCTCTGGAGGGTTAGGTAAATGTGGCTGCCCCGATGCTGTATAGAGAGATGTAGCATATTCCCCCCATGTCTCTGTGGAAGGATGGCTGGTGCTGGAGAGTGCTCATGAAAAGCCTCCATGCCTCACTAGAGTCCTGACTCATAAATAGCTGATATCGATCACGCTCTAATTGAGATAGGTAAGCCCTCTTCTTTCGTCGCACTACGCGACAAAAGATAATCTGTGATTGTCTATGTGTAGTAGTACTCATGAGCACCTCTCTTTGTAATCTGATCCTCGTCTCTCTATACTCTTCATCATACCAATTGTTCTGAGGCATGCTCCCAGATCGTCTGCGTGTAGGCTGGCTGTGGGGATATGCCTCTGATGCTGCATCATGGAGCGTCTCTGTCAGAATTTGCGTGAGCTCATCTAGTGGTCGTCCTGGCTCGTGAGGGCATAGCTGCATATATATCTCATCAGTGTACACGGGATCCGTCTCCCTCGTGAAGGTATACCGAGTACGTGTGGAGGCCTCTCCCAATGGAGCTGTGTTGAACTAGAACGATAGAGTGAAAGACAAGATAGCATGATCGACTGCTACCCCAACTGGCCTAGTTCCCACCATGAAATCTTGAAAGGAAGGAATGAGTCCCGGCGGAGCCATAACATAATCCACTGTACTAGCGCCATGCTGATGTGGAAATCATGTAAAACCACCTGCTGCAGGGGATCTTTGTAGGCAATTCAAAATGGCCAATCCATGTGCAATCCCCATATCGATCAAGTATCTGCCATACTCGGTGTGCTCCTCATCCTGTGATAATCTAGACAGGCCCATTTTTGTAATATCAAGCTCCCGCATTAACTCCTCTGAGGTATCATAGAATACTGTCTGGTGATGGGCAGTCCTAGCGCCATCTCTGGAAAACTCCCATATATCATCATCCAAAATAGAGAAGGGGGGCTGTCCTCTAGGTGATGCATATACTGACGTACTAGGAGGGAAATAGCAAATAGCGATGTAGAGATATCTGCCTGTCTCTGCTTTCATTCTCACCCACATGTACCTAGCATGCTAGGTACATGTGGGTGAGAGATATTTGCCCGTCTCTGCCTTCAGTCTCACCCACATGTACCTAGCATGCTCATCCCTTCGAGCTATATGTATGAGAGACTGTAGCTCCTCCCAGAGAGAGAGAGAGAGAGAGAGAGAGAGAGAGAGAGAGAGAGAGAGAGGACCCTCCGACATTGTACTTATTGAAGCATAAAAATAAAGAAATATCTCTCAATTTTGTTTAGTTGTTCTAGTTTCTCTCTCGCGTGTTGCACTAGACCTTTGGCTCGGGGTATTTAGATGCTCACAGGCGTTAGATCTATAATACCTTGCTATGATCAATCCACCTCGAGTTTAGTCTTATTAGTTTCGCTTTAAATAGATATCATGATTGTAGGTTAACCCTAGTAACTTTATTTGCTGGCCATTATTTGTAAATTGTTTATTGACGGTAGTGATCTTAGAGTGCTTTAGGCTATGATTGTCTAGTTTATCTCTAGAAAATCCCGCATAAATTGTGAATGGAAATTGGAAGTAAAAGTGCCTGAGCTATATGCTTAAGTTGGTATTAGAGACTACGAGTCTTCCAGCTACTTTCGGCACATTCATTCACATCAACTTTTATTTGCCATATTGGTTCAAAAAATGGATAAAGCTAAATGAAAAGAGTCATGCACTCCCAACTGGCTTTAGGGAGCTTCCACAAGAGCTTTCCCTTCGCAAATATGACCATACAACAAAAAGCTCTTAAGAACAAAGAAAGAGAAAAAAGAAACAAAAGACACACACATACTTCCTTGCACTTCATTTTTATCACTCATATGTGGTCTGCGACAGGATAGCTAGTCCTTAGAATTCGACAAGTATTACTAGGGCTGACTACTAATGGACCATTTTCAATTCGAGTTGGTAGATCTAGTACTTGGTTTAGCTCTGGATCATGCTTAGCTCACTTTGAGACACTCTAGTAGGTCATGGCTCGGGTTAACGAATCACTCCTTTAATGTTCTATGTTGGCAACGTAACACGTCATAATTTTTTTTGCCTTTCTCTCCCTTATTCTATTCTTACTATTCCCAGCCGGTCTATAGAACCTCAATTTAAAGTTCCTCGTTATTTTGTCCCGGTATTAAACTCATCTTCGAGGGCACATAAGCAACTTGTAAAATTGAATGGATTGCCGGTACTGAAGTTGAATGTATTATGGCTGAATGGTTGATCTGTAGGCTATGGCTAAGGTCTTTATATGAATATTTGGTGTAAGTAATGGTTGAAAAGTAATTTCAAACAATAACAACATGTTTTCACCCATCAAAAATTGATGAAGATAATGGTACGGTTTTATTGCTTGACACCCAAGGAAACAAATAAATTTCGACACTTAGTTAACAAGCTGGACGAGTGTGAGGCTTTAAAAGACCTAAAGAGGGTCACAATAATCATTTTGAAGAAAGCAATGAGCCGGATTCTACAGACTAAATGAAATGTTGACAAGAAACTCAACTATTTTGGTGTCATTAAAACCACATTGGTGGCTAGGCTCCTTCAAGGTTTGCGACATAATTCAACGATGTTCTCAAATTGAGAATTCTTGTGTATATTGTATACATGTGACATAATTTTTTTCCTTGTATTGATTTTAGGTCGAAAACAAAGCCAACCGTATCTTATCAAGTTTTTAATTGGATTCACTCCGACAACAAAATGGATGGTATGTTGTTTCTATGTATGTTTTACATTTTTTCTTAGGTTTCAAGGATGTGAAATAGACAAATGAGAGAATCTTGTGGAAGCATTAGAAATAGGGAAAACGGAGAGCAAAGGTTTATTTGAGAAGATAAGCATTCAACGATTCAGCCACAATACATTCAGCTTCAGCCTCAATACCGACAGTCCATTCAATTTTACAAGTTGCTTATGTATCCTAGATGATGAGTTTAATAAGGGGACAAAAATATAGAGGAAATTTAAATTGAGGTTCTATAGCTCCGTTGGGAATAGAGAAGGAGAGAATCACATGGAGCCCGAATAGCCGATGTACATCATGTCCTAGCCCAACAAGGTATGCCAAAAATAGTAAATGGCAAAATATAGTCTATGCAACTTGTGACTTTTGACGTGTGTTAGCATCTTTTAGCATTCCTCTCCTCCTAGACTAGTGTACGTCTTCGGGCGTCGCAAGTGAAGTTGGATAGCCGAGGTACAAGGCATATGTCAAGGTGAGAGTGTTTGCAAAAGAAGCAAATATTCTTGAAAGCACAAAGTGCAACACATCGTCAAAGGAAAATGGCATGTAAACATGAAGCATACATGTGGTCAAGTGTAAAATATTGAAGTCAATCTTGCCTTGCCAAACTATAAAAGCATATAAGTTGAACAAGTTTGAACCATTTCAAAGACAACATTATTAACTAAGAGCCGAGTCGCCCATTGCATCAACGATAAAAACTACTATATTATGGTCACACTCTATGAGAATTGATTTAGTAGTTATAAGGAGACAAGCCCCTGAATTTTAGTAATGTTACAAATGCAAGCTTTTTCGTGAGTATTACCTTGATCTTTGGGTAACTAACCAATGGAAAATCAATCCTCTCCTCATGTCATGGAGAAACTTTTGGAAAAGGTAGGGGGCTCACCCAAATGAGAAAAGAAACTTTTGAAGAAGTCATGCAACCAATGGCGTTTCAATCTTCATTGAGCAAGATTTACCGTTAAATTTACTAATATCATTAACCCTTTTGTGAGACTCGGTTCTAAGCCACCAAATCAAGTACTAGGGTTAACCTAAAGTCACTATGGCTTACCCACTTAAAGGCATCAAAATAAAGCTACACTTCAAGTCAATTAAGTAGCATAAATCAATAGCAATGTACGTTTACATACTCATTAATTAATTGGTGAAATTATGACTTCAGACATGCACAAATGATAATAAACTATCAAAAAATAGCAATGCAAATGAAGTACAATGCACAATACGTTCCCTCTACACATCTCTACCTCTCTCTTTCACCAAAAATCTCCTCAATCAAAGAACATGAGCACATGGTTGCTTACGGACACTGCCCAGGAGGACGCAACCTACTTTGATGCCAATTGTTGGAATTAAGGTTGCAAAAATACACCTCGGAAAAGAAGAAGAAGCTTGAGGCACACAAAAAAGAGTGTATAACTTAGTGTGCAAGTATAAAGATAAGATAGCTCTAGAGTGATGGGTGTATATGTAATGCATTAGCGAAAAACCTCAAAACAAGGGAAAAAGTGTCCTTATTGTTTTAACTTTATTCACACAATCACTATCATATATATAATGCATTGGTGAAAAACCTCCTAACAAGGGAAAAAGTGCCCTTATCGTCCTGAGTCTGTTCACACAATCACTACCATATACATGGTAACAAGCAGTTCTACTGTTACTAAGACACAAAGCAACAATGCTCAATGAAGCACATGCTGGATAGAGTGGATATAGAGATCTACAACGTTGAGAAATGACATTACAAACATACTTATCTGCCTATGTAACTAACAAAGACTCAACGTGAGAGTAAGAACAAAAATAGACTTCTTGCATTACTAAAACTGCCCTCTTTTACCACATAGACGGGTCGCTCCTTTATACCTAGTTAGATTGTTACAATAGGCCAAGAAGTGCCTCTCAAGTGATTGTGTTACTTCCTTTTACATCTGCATTCCAAATTCCGAATCTGACTAGTAGAGTAATGACGAGTTCCCCATGCAATCAAGATTATTAGTGATATTTTTTTTACGAGTGATCATACACAAGAATCAAAATGTGAAGTAAAACAACATACATGCTAAATGTGGATGTTAGGGAAAGTCATGGGTCTTTCTTTAAAAGAGCTCTAGAATTTTGCGATCTTTTTCCTTCGTTTGCCTTCTCCTTTTCGAAATGCAAGCAAAAAGGCTTGTATTTAGAAGATTTCTATCCTTACGGGAGTTGTCTCCTTAAGCTATTTAATATACAAAACACTATGGGTGACTACTCAGCATTAAGCTATTTAATATACAAAACACTATGGGTGACTACTCAGCAAAGGGATCATATTAAAATCACTATTTGTGCTGATGTGCTGCGGGATGAGAAACTGCAAGCCTAGCCCTAACACAGGCATAGCCCGGTCTTGCGTGACTGATCCGGATCCACTAGGTACCTACCTCTTGATCCGAACAAAAAGAAGGCCAAGAAGTTTTAGGCAAAAAAGGAAATAAGTTTAAGCCAAAACACTAGACTGCTACACTTGCAGAGAGTGAGAAAATGGGCCAACCCCATCCTTCTTCAATTCCGCAGCCATTTCTACCACAGCAACTTAGCCGATCTCTGCTCGTTCCTTCTTCTCCGTGCTGCTTAAGACCGCAGGTCCATCTTCTTTCAACACTTCTCCAGCTTGCTGCACTGCCACAGGCTCCTCAGCCATTACTTCACCGACCACTTCCTTAGAAACATCCACTATTCATTCACTCAATCCCATGATAAATTAAGTCCCTCAAATACCCCCCAGTTTGCCCCGTCAAAACCTTCCCAACATCTGTCATCACATCATCCATACCAAACTGTTGCACTCTGCACCTTGCCTTTATTCTTTAAGCACTTCCACACATTCTACAGACAATGGTGACTAACAACTTTTAGGACTATAGCCTTGGCTAGCTCCTCACTCAATCTAACATTCTCATCTGTAAGCTTGCGGTGAGAACTTTGGAGAGTTCCTACTTCCTTGGTGTCCCTATTGATCTCTCCATCCTCGGCGGTGAGGGATGCTAGCAATGCTTTGAGGATTCTGATTTGTTCCTTCATGTCCCTTTTCCATTGGACCTTCCTTCTTCCATGTCTTTTTCTTCTTTGTTAAGTGCTTCCGTGTCCTCCTTTGAGCTTGGAGAGCCGGGTGATGATGTTGAGGGATGTGTCCACCGTCCTCTTATTATCAATGTGACAACCGGTCAGAAAAAGTATTCCTACTCTAAAAGGTGCTCCATATTTATCTCTAGATCAAATGCAAGACACTAAATATTTTTCTCTTTCTAACGATCTAATTCTCTCTCTCTCTCTCTCTCTCTCTCTCTCTCACACACACACACACACACACACACACACACACACACACACACACACACACACACAAGCTAGCATCTCCTCTCAACAACCTCTCTCTGTGTCTTCGTAGCTCCAGGCAAGAACAATCCCAAACATCTCTAGTCCTCATACCCCATGACTTTGGAAAGCTGTCCGAAACCCTCTCTGAACAGGCAATGGAAGCGACCTCGTATCTCATAGTAAACTGGGCAATGGCATACATAGTGCAACTCTCTCTCAGCCTCCGTATGACATAGGGGACATGTTCTGGCCTTTGCTGACACTCCGATGTATCTGCCAGTCTCCACCCGAAGTTCGTCTGAAGATATGTGTATCTGGCCAATAGCACACCGTATCTCGTGCTACAAACGAAAGTCATGGCTACCCTACAGAATACTCGAAACAACATACTGCTAAACATAAATGAACGAATCTGCATACATGACGCCTCGCATAGCACATAATCAACGATGTACGTGAATAGAGAGTGACAGCGAGCGAGAGAGAGGAAGAGAACATGCGCATGCGCACCTCCTAGAGCGGAGTGCTACGTCCAACACGGCGAGAGAGGAGAGAAGAATGAGATGGACATTGGGTGCAATCTCCCCCCGTGCAAAAGTGATCATTTCCTTCTTGCACGTATTTACTTTATAGATTTCTTAAATGGTCAAAGTGAGTACAAATTGGCCGACCAGTCATAAATGGCCAAACTCATAAAAGAGCACTTGAATAATAAAATGTACATAAAATATAATGTCCTTTTGCAGTAGCGTAGCTCGGTCAAGCCTTTTCCACCTCTCAGCTGCAATAAATAGTAAAATATCAATTCCATAACATACCACTCCGTTGGAAAGCAACTCTCCTCAATTGCAAAGATAAAAAATTTGCAAACGATATTGGTAAAAAAACAGTGACTAGAAATCTGTGTAAAAAAATTAGCGTACAAAATATTAAAACTAAACAACATTGCTTATGCCTGCCGTCATCCACATACTACCTATTCTAGTGTCCCATACCACTAGAATAAGCAGTATATGTCATATCCTGATGAATCAGGATATCATTGGTCACACTCATCGTTCAATAATCAATTCTCATCAATCTCAAGTTCATCATATATCCATTCCAAATCCAAATCGAAATATCCTTCCTTTTGTATACCTGGGTAAAAAAATCACACCAGTGACAGTGGTGGCCAGCCACTGCAGCATGATTTTGTGATTGGTGTTGCCTAAATCGGTGAATCTACACCAAAAAGACGTGTTGCCTAAACCGGCGAATCTGCATTAATGCTGCCTAAATCGGTGAATCTACATTTGGTATTGTTTAAAAAGTGTGAATCTGTAGTTTGTTGTTGTGCTGCCTAGATCGGCAAGTCTGCACCAAGATGAGCATTTACACATTGCCTAAATCGACGGATCTGTGTGCACGTGACCAATGGACTAGAGCAAGTATAATAAAACAACATAAATTACCTGCTTGATATCAAATTAGAGTAGACTGTAGTGTTAAACCATGTACCAAATGGAAATAATTATCCCAAATCAACATGGCTCATGTAAATAGCTGTCTGATCATGTTATGTCAGTGTAGGTTGCAATGAATATAAGTACAATGACAACTTGTAACACAATTGAAGTAAGTGAAGTGCTCTGTTGTCAAAAATTGTCTGATGATACCCAAGTTACTTGTCGTAAAGGTGGGTGGGTATGAGAATATATGTAAAAGTGATCCCTCAAAAGACATTAACTTGAAAAAGTATTAATTTTGTTCAACCTAAATTATACTGGAGGATTGTCATATAAGGAGATGTAGGGAAAGGTGGAAAAAATTGGAGATGCCAACATAAGAAAGTACGTGGAATAAGGACTGGGGTGGGAAATCAGGTAATATTGCATTCAAATTGAAAGTTATATAGGGAGGGAGCTTACTTATCAGGGAGAATTTATCTAGAGGGGTGTAGTCATAATTCATACCTCGAGGTTCTCTGATTGTAGCAATGTATTTGAACGTTATCTGCAAAAGTATTACTAAAAGACAAGGCACCAAAATTAATTAAACCGCACATTAATGTTGTAAAAGTTGATAATGGTAAAATGGATGCAAAGTTAGGATTGAAAGTGGAAAACTTTAACTACAAACAGGCGAATAATGAAGGTCCTAAATGAGAATACCTAGCAGTCAATTGTTAGCGTTGCGAGCCTTATACAACGGTTGAGAAATTACAATAGGAAGAGCGACACCTACTGACATACATATCTAAAAAATTCTTGCAAACATGATAGCATGCTAATTATTAGCTTCTTATGAAGTATCGTGTCCTTGTAAGGACTTGGAGTGAATAGAGTAGTGAATGTGGGTGCATTTGTGGATGATTTTACAAAGAATTTATATTAGCTTGGACAAACCAATAACGTCCTTTAATATTTTGTGGGACACGGTGTAAATTTAGAGAATAGGAAAAAAAGTGGGACATCCTAGGAAAATGCAGAAGCGTCACATCAAACACCCTAGGTTTTGCTTATCTAATTCATAGCCAGTTTAAAAAATCATTTAATTTAAAGAAAACACTGACCGTTACTGTTGATACAGTGAGATTTTACTTTTGTGAGCAGTATTGTTTTGATTACGCAAGAAGTAGTTGCACTGAATTGTTAGCAATAGGTTTCAGAGTGCTTATAGAAGTACCTCGATTGTTAGTTAATGAACACATTCTTAAGTAAGTGAAGCAGTTATGACTAGTGTATTCCACACATGGCCTGTACACCGAAGGAGACTATGATTACTTGTCCAACACTTTATGTGCTTAGTAATTCAACCCACAATTTTAAACTATTGGGCCTAATGTCAATTGATAAAGCGAGCTACATGCAGTTTTGAGAGACATAAAAGCATTCAAGCAATTTATTTGACTCCAATAAAGCGACACGTTTTGATTCCATATTTTACAGGTTTTGTTCAGATAAGTCTGCAAGAGTCACTGCTTCCAAATCTTGGGCGGCACGGGTTCTTGATAAGAATGGAAAATTCGGCAATCATCTTGCAATCAGGCTAGACGAGGTGGAGTTGTCTCGAATACAAAAGTGGACCCTATAATTTGATGTGATATTCATTGTGATTGAGCATCGTGAGAAACAAAATGGAATGAAATAAAATGTTATATTTAACGTCTTCAAAGGCCAAAATGATCTACAAATAATAGTAGCAAACTAATACAATGTTTGTGGATTTAATCCATTGTCTGGGTGTAAAAATAAAATGAATTACAATGAAAGACTAAAACTAAAAGTTTGAAATCATTAGATGAAATGCAGCTGCATCGTCGTGAATGCCCAAGGATGCCCAACATCGTGCAATAGTAGTGGGACGGGGAAGAGAGAGAGAGAAGAAATGAAATGTTATATTATCCGGCTTCAAAATGCCAAAATGACCGATGAGACTAAAAGGATACAATCCGTGTGAATCGAGTGCAATGTCTGGGTACAAATGAAAATGAAGTAAAGGAAATAATAAGCAAAGTCATCGTGAGCATAGTCAATACCCGCCTCTGTAACTAGGTGAGGTGTTCGTTGGCTTCTTGTTTCTTGACCTTGTCGCTATTGACTGCTGCTTACCATCGACATCACCCACTTATCGCCACAAGGTTTTCGTGCATGCCATGATCAGCTGCGTCACTTTGTAGAACGAGTCGAAGCTATCGCGTACCTCAAAGTGTTGGAGCATGGGCGAGGCACGCTCAAGGTCTTCCCACCCACTAGGTGCAGTTGCAATATGGTGGGTGAGGACTAGAGAAAGAGAAATAGGTTTGGTCTATTGAGACCGGAGAGAGAAAGAGAGATATAGGGAGATAACGAGACAACGAATGCTGCTCCGTACGTCGAAGGTGTGTGTGGTGTGTGTTGTGAGTTGGCAAAGAGGCAGATGTGTGTAGCTGGATGGCCGCTAGTTGATATTGTGCATGCAGAGGTGGTGGGTAGTCTTGCATGCAGTGGCGATAGTAGAACAAGGGGAGACAACTCAAAGAGAGAGAACGAAACATTCGTTGGTGGGAAAAGAGAGATATCTTATGGTGGTTGGCAGCAACAAGAGTCCAGAGAGACTGTGCGTGTGTGGTCGTCACTACAAGCAAACGAGGGAGAGAGATTGAGGGTCAGGTAGCTGCATGAGGGTGAGAGAGAGAAGCGGGTGGTTATAGAGGTAGTAAGGGAGAGATAGATTGTGAAGAGCCACTGCATGGGGTGGGTTGGTTGGCGGCCGTAGAAAAATAGAGAGAGAACTGACCTTTCGTTTATGTGGTGGTGAGAGATGAAAATAAGGGTCGCTGTAAAGAGAGAGAGAGAGAGAGAGAGAGAGAGAGAGAGAGAGAGAGAGAGAGAGAGAGAGAGAGAGAGAGAGAGAGAGAGAGAGAGAGAGAGAGAGAGAGAGAGAGAGAGAGAGCTTGCAGATGTAGGTAACTCGAAGAGCGAGTGAGATGACTCAGGTTGACGCAAGAAAGATTGGAGAGAGAGTGTGTGTACGTGTATGTGCAGTTGTAAGAGAAAATGAGCGAGCCAGACTGCAGAGGGAGCTGGTCGACTGCAGCTTGTGTGTGTGTGTGTGTGTTGGTGGTTGAGTAATGGCATGCAGTTCCTTCCAAAATGGTGGTTGAGTGATGGCTAACGCGTGTTTCTCCTCTGCTTATCCTACGTACCATGCAGCCCATCACATGCGAAATCCAGTTTTCCCACTGTCGTGTGTGATCAGGAGTTGATGTGTGGGTGTTGATGAGGAAGATGGGCAAATGGGGGCCATCCCCGGTCTTGGAACGTTGTTGAGGGAAACGTCGACCTCTGCACGCCTTCCTTAACTATTCCTTATCGGCCGCATTCTATTGGTGTATGGGATGGATTCCCATGGATGATTCGGATGGTATCCAACAAATTTATTTATTTTGTTGGAACTAAGCACTTATTCGAACATTCTTTGATGGCGACCAGAATTATTTTAGTGAAGTTTAAAGATCCATCTTTGTCGAGTCTTCTATCAATTAATATCTCTTACCTTAGGGTAATACAGAGGACTTTCATCTGATTCCTTCTTCTTCATCATCATCAAACACTCTAAATGTACTCCTATGTTTGAATACCATAACTAATCTTGTTCAAAGATGATCAATTACCCATCTGGTAGACTCCTCTATGATCGAAAAAAAAAAAATCCTCTATGATTGAAAAACTTCTCTATTGACTTGCTTAATCTATCTATATACAAAAATGATAGTACCATTGCATAAATTAATTCTCTATCGTATGCAAAACTTTCATCCAAGCACGAACATCTAATGACACATGCAACCTAGAATGTTCAATTGATACCTCGAGATCGAGGAAGTTTTAAGGAGAGATGCAACATAGCTATTAGAAAAACAAACTTCCAATACAAAAAAAAGTGTACTTAGCTTTGATACATGAGAGTGATATTTCCTTTTCTTTGTCATGATTTGAGTCCTTGTTTGGAGATGCTCACTCTGAATAAGCTACAGGAGCCTAGCCTGTGCTCTGATACCACTGCTATAAACGGAAGGCATGGCTACCCTGCAAAATACCCGAAACAACATACCGCTAGGCATAAATGAATGAATCTGCATACCTGACGCCTTGCATAACACATAATCAACAATGTAGGTGAACAGAGAGTGACAACGAATGAGAGAGAGGAAGAAAACATGCGCAGGCGCACCTCCTAGAGCGGAGTGCTACGCCCAACACGGCGAGAGAGGAGAGAAGAGAGGAGAGAAGAATGAGACGAACACTGGGTGCACTCTCCCCCTGTGCAAGAGTGACCATTTCCCTCTTGCACATATTTACTTTATAGATTTCTTAAATGGTCAAAGTGAGTACAAACTGGCCAGCCGGTCATAAATGGCCAAACTCATAAAAGAGCACTTGAATAATAACATGTACATAAAATATAATATCCTTTTGCAATAGCCTAGCTCGATCAAGCCTTTTCCACCTGTTTGCTGCAATAAATAATAAAATATCAATTCCATAACATCCCGTGAGATTGGTGGGTGTCCATGTATCTGGGCCTCACCACAAAACCATCCTCAGTGAGTTGGAGAAGATGCTCCCTATAGAAAGCTATCTTCGTGTCCAACTCCTATGTCCACTGAATCCAAGTCCTCCTAGTATCTAGCTGAGTCATGTGCTGGGGAATGAGCCTGGTGATCTTGGATTATGTAAGAGTCAGAGAGGGGGCATCCAATGAGTACCCAAAGCAGGGTAGTCTGTCCATGCTGAATCCATGTAGCTCAAACCATGATGTCATCTCTCCATACCATGTTTCGTGTCTCCCTGTAAAGCTAATTGTCGAGAGGACTCAAGTGCTAAGCGAGCATATCTGTCTCTAAGAAGGTCCCACAAACGGTGTATAAACGAGACTGATTTGGTAAACACCTCAACCTCTGTTAGGCATTTTTTGGATGAGCATAAAGCTAATAGATTGTGCCAAAAAGCTTGCTAACTAGCCTCGTGTATATATGTGTACATTGTCCTACAAGTCTTGGGAGTGACAATGTGAAAATTCATGTACAAAGGTTTGGTTTTGCCGGACTTGTGTACTGGTGTTTTAGGTTGTTCGAGTCCTCAAGTCATGGTTTCTAATAAATATTTTCAGTCGTACTTTATAGCTCGTGAATCGGACTTGTACATCATGAGTTATGTGCATCCGAAGTGGGTGGTCTCAACTTAAAAAGTTATTGCAGATGCATGCGACAAAGGCAACTGGGCCAACTTGATGATTTGAATTAGAAATACTGAGATTTGAAATTTCGAGAAGTAGCCGAGGTGATGCGCTCCAAACCGTACTTTACGGTGTGTCATTTGGTGACCGGAGCAACAAGTTATGCTTCTAGAAAGTTGTCCGGGAAGTTCTCTAACATGGAGGAGGAGCTGAAAATTAACTTGGGCATGAGGGAGTTGGGAGGATTGTGGAGAAAGTGTTCATGTGGCATGGGAATTATCCCACATGGAAAGGGGTAAGGAGAGGATGGGGGTATATAGGGCAAGTGATGAGCTCCCTTTGTTTGAATCATTTGGCGAGGAGCTTGGGGGAGAGAGCTCGTGGACTCAAAGGAAATAGGGGTGCCATTTTCCAGCTGCTCACACTGCTTGCCCAAGCACTTCCTCCCCTTTTTGGTCCTCTGGTGCCACCCCTTCCCTTGGGTACAAAGGCACCGACTTGGTTCCATGCTTTACCAAAAAAGGCTCAAAATGAACCAATGAAATGAAAACCCCAAAAGGCCATGTCGGCCGAGGAAAGAGAGAAGAAATATTTGATTAAAGAGGATAAGAGGAGCCCCGTTTTAATAGCTGCAACACCTGCACACTTTCTAGAGAGCTCATTTTTTAGCAAGAGAGAGCACCCCCCAACTTCGGATGGCCATATCTCTCAAATTTTTCCTCTGTGTTTAGTCTATGGATACTCTACGGACATCTACTCAAGATGATCTACGTCATGAAGTCCTTGGTTTCTCCTAATTGCAAGTGTGCTTCATGCTACAAGGGTTCTTCATAAATCTTTACAGGTGCTTAGCACATGTGGTTTTGGCGGTGCAATACTTCTTCCTTCCGACGGTGTGACTTGTGCAAGGCTATAGAGGCACTCGTTTTCCTTGTTGTTTACATGCTAACATTGTTTTTAGTGCCCCTACTGAGGATCAAGTGCTCTTGTGCTCCAATTTTTGTGAAATATGTCTATTTTGCAGGCAGAGAATGTAAAAGGGATGTGGGTCCTTATGGACAACTGCCTATGTATGTGCAAATTGTGGACAACACTTAAGGCGGTTGTGTAATTGGATTGCAGCCTTTGGAGGGTCGTGAGATTTTGTGAAGCCAAGCATTGGGGGTCCGGCTACCTAGTGTGAGGTGGATTAGGTACTAGAGTGATCCATCGACATCCCTTCAACTTTTGACGTCACATGTAAGTGTTTTTGTGGCAATCGAACATGGTGGACGAGTTTCCACAATTTCATGGATTGCCTAATGAGAATGTACGGACTTTTATAGAGAAATTGGAAGTCAATTGCTTACTGCAAAATATACTAGATCAAGTTATATTGTTGCGATTGCTGCAATACAGTTTACACGATTAAAGCAAAAGTTTGGCTACAAAATAATGAAGAGTTTGTGCAAGCACAAACTCCAGGGGTGATTTTGGACTACAATCATGTGACGCAGGCTTTTCTTGCACAATACAGGAGCATCGGAGTACCTGATGAAGTTTGGCATGAAATTTTGGGGTACACTCAGAAGGTTAATCAAAGTGTTGATTTTGTCACGCAGTTCACCCGTTTATGGGATAAATGAGCCCGAGCTTAGGAAATGAAATCCCTCTAGCCATGTTAAAGAAGGGTTTTGTGGCAAACTTAAAGGAAATTTTGAAGTTCAAAGTGTTGGGGTAAAGCCCCATGTGGCCGGTTAGGCCAGATGCCCGCTCACTATACTTATTCATTATGTACATAATAGAATAAGGGGGCTCACATGTAGAGAGTGAGTTTTAGCCCCTGAAAACACAAGGTCTCCTCTTCTCCTCTCTTCTCCATCGCTGCACACACTCACACAAGCTCTTGCTCGCGCACTTGCATTGGTATCAGAGCTCAGGGATTGGGAACACCATTGGGAATTAGCGGGGAAGCAGGCAGAGAAGCAAAAAATACTATAGCATGTTTTTGCGGATCTGTTTTGGCCTACCAAAATGTCTTCATTCACGTTGATTCTCGCACAGCCTGACCGGTTTTTTGTCCTCTTCAACTATGTAGAAGAAAGTTTCCTCCAAATCTTCACCAATTTTGAGATACGTCACTCAGACTGCTTCCACGTCTAGGGTACACAAGTGCAAATTTTTACAGATCTCTTTCGACTTGTAAAAACAACACATTTCAGGTCCATTCTCTATCTTCCCAACCGTTTTTGTGTGGTCTACAACTTTGCAGAAGGAAGTTTCTGCAAATTCTCAACGGTTTGGAAGATATGGGCTGACAGGCTGTAGGGTATTCGGAAAGTTGAAGACTATGTATGCCTATTGTGATGATTTGCTACATTCAGAGAGCTCGGATTGATCTTTGTCATTCTCTTCGTTTGCGCATTGATGTTTTGCTCTCAGTGAAGAGAGTGTGCGTTGAGATTTTCAAGAAATTTATGCGCACACATTGAGAACACTTCGTGGATGTATGCATTCTTGTGGACTATAAGGATTTGAGAGTCGGATTCATCACAGGTTATCTGCATTGACTTGTGCAATTGAGTAGATTTCAAGAGTGTGGTGCATATATTTGCAAAGAGTTTTGCAAGCATTTCTGGCATGATTGGGAGCTGAATTTTCAGCTGACTTGAATGCTTATTTGCTACACATTTGGTACATGCTTGATGCTCGTTTATATTGCCATGTGGATGCACATGATGTGCGCTTTTTGGCGGATGATATTCTTTGCCTTGCAATGGAATATGTGGACGGATTTTTAGCTGTTTTGAACATCAATTTGTGTCATATTTTGGTTGGTTTGCATCCAAGTTTATGCTAGTATATGCCTCGCTTGTAGAGTGCGGTTGATGCACTTTGTGTTTCGGATTACAGGATTGTTTTCCAAGTTTAGGGAGTTGAGACTTTGGGGCAGATCATGTATGCTTGAGTGCGGATTTTGCGCATGATTTGCTCATGGTTTTGAGCATGTTTATGGCATGTATGGTTATTATGGTTACATAGCCAAATACTGCCGAAACTCTGTCGGATTTTTCTTACGAGTTTATTTGTTTATGCACATGGTTTGCAATCGTGTTTTGATTGCATGTAGCACTTAGTGGTTGCTTTGCCATAGTGTTTTGGCATCGCATTGTGAGAGTGTTTGCTCACCAGATTATGTCATTTGACATACATGTGGTAATCTCTTCAGGAGGGAGATTGTTGATGATAGTTTCATCGATTACAACATAATGCTCTTGGATTAGAGTGGGTTTTTTTTGGGCATCATTTGAGCGGTCTTGCTCATATTGTTTCGTTACATTCATCGCCATATTTGTTAACACTTCTCTTAGACAACGTATGCCAGTTCATGTTGTATTTTGACAGTACTTGGTGTATGAGTTAGCCAGGCTTTGGCTATTGTCAGTTGATCGATTTGTGCTCGGTCTTGTCACAGGTTATCACCATGGATTTGGCATGTACATCATTCTTAGGTTTTGTGCTTTTCTATAAAAAGTTTGATGGTTCAAACTTTGAGCATTGGAAAGCAGGTATGCATGATGCATTGACTCAGTTGGGCCAAATGTTGCCACTATAGGGCATGGATACTAGGCCAGAGTCTATGACTGACGATGAGTGGGAGGACTTGGATGAGCTTGCACGTTTGAAGATCATGTTACACCTTGGTGAGTCTATCTATCGCATTGGTTTAGATGCATGTACAACTAGAGAGTTATGGCAAATATTGTGCAATGATTTTGGTACAAATGAGTCTAGAGAGATGTCTACATTCAAAGGATGATCTTGCAGACATAGAGATGTTGTGTATTGGCATTGTGGTCATACAGGGCATGTACGTAGGCGTTGTTTTTGATGGATGAGACAACGCAGGAGACATCACAGGAGGGATGCTATCACTTTGGACGATGTGGGAGCAGATGTAGCGTATGTGGTTACGCATGACGGAGCTTTGCTTCCATGTTTACTCTTGACTTTCTTATGTCAGCTTTTGATGACACATTACCTTTGCATTAGATACTAGATGTGAGTGCTAGGTTTCATGTCAAGCCGAGTTGTGAGTGGTTTAGCACATATGCTAGTGGTATGCTTGGACATGTTTGTCTAGTTGATGGTTCAATGCATGACATAGTTGGTGTAGGAGATGTCAAACTATTGTTGCCGAGTGGTGCATCATACGTGTTGCGAGATGTATGCCATGTGCCAGGTTCAACGCAGAACTTGATCTCTGTGAGTCAGTTACGAGACAGCAAATGCCAGGTAGTGCTAGATGAGCACAATTTTAGATTGCATTATGGACAGCTAGTCATAGCGAGAGGTGCTAGTGTCGGCACGATTCATGCATTGCGAGTGCGTCATGTACGAGGCGACGCAATCTACGTGAGTACGCATCCATGCAGAGATGTGAGGGATGTCTCCTTCTTCAAATAACAACTCACAATGATTCTTTCAGAGAGAGCAATGTTCTAAAATCCACCTCGAATCTTACTTACCCTACTCCTAGGTTCTCATGCAATGGGGTTGTGGAAAGTGTCCGCAAACACTCGTTTTCTTTTTTTTCTTTTTTTTAAAGCATTGATCTTGAGACTTGTCTCGCCTATCAATCATCCTCAAAATCCTAATTCAGTTCTATAATCCTACAATCCTAAAGGCACTCGACAAGTACAACTTACCTCCAAGCTATCTCTACACAGCAAAAGACAAAAATCTTAAGCTATGAGGTTCTAAAAAGAAAGTTTTTACTCTAGGAGATCATAGAGGAAGGTAAAGGATAGTTTCACAAGACCCTCGTGTTTTTTCCTAGTTTAGGTCTCTTCGATCCTCGGCACAGTGGTGCCAAATGTGGGAGGTGTCTAACCTCACTCCTATCTTATTGTTGCAGCAGATTTAGCGAGGACCACGATTAAATTGTCAATCCATGGGACGAAGCTGACTCGACTAGTGCATAGAGGCTACAAGAGGTTGTCAATCTCTCGAAAAAAAACAAACAACTCGCATATAACTCAAGCTATACTCAAGTGACTAAAATCACCAAAAGCCCATCGCTCATTGACAAACAAATCACATCCGTTACAACATCAAATGACATCCAAACGTAACAAAACTTCTAGGATAACTTTACAAGACCTAAGCACACATGCTTATGGTCTCAAATCCCACTTTAGGTCAAGTGAAAAAATCACGATTATTAATAGCAATGGATTTTTGACCTAGTTGTTTTCGACCCATAATACATCTAAATGCTTAGCAATGATGCCCCAATACCCCGCCTATGCTTAGTTTTTTTTTTGTGAAATGAAATTCCTACTTATGATGAGATTAGGCCGCGGATCGGTGACGCAAAAAGTTACAAAATACGTGAAGTGTTTACATCAATGTGTAGATCTCTTACCTACGGTTGCAATGCAACAAACGCAACTGCAATGTGACAACCGGAGAGGGAGTAGGAAGCGCGAGAAGGAGAGAAGTGAGTGCCGTTAGCTCACACTGTGTATTTTATTATCCAAAACTTTTAATTAACTTACAAAAATTGGCTTTTATATCTTAGCCAATGTTTTTGGTGGTCAAAACTAATAATCTGGGAGCTCTAACTAAAGATGGGTAAAGACAGGACAATCTAGAAGCTTGTAGCCCTACTCATCAATTACAAGGTCTATTCAAAAAATAGGAGTTACAATATTCCCGATTTATGAAAATAATAAGTGTTTTTACAATGAGAGCTCCAAAAAATGGTATCCAAGTTAGCTTCCTGCTAACAGTGAGTGTGAGAAAAAAGGTTTGTGTGTATGAAACTAGGTAGCAATATCAGGTGTGTACAAAAACCTTTGCAGAGAGCTCTCGGACTTTTGTGCAGAAGAAGAGAGAAAAATTGTGATCGTTTTATACTCTCTCTATCACATGCACGGAATTTCGGTGCTTTAATTTTGGTTTGCCAAATTCCATATATTGCCAAAGTGATACTTAATCGATAAAGGTCATTTGGTGCAGTTATCTTTTGTTTGCTAAAAAACCATATGTTGCCAAATTTACGTGGGACCATATTTGGTGCTTTTCTTTATGTATTATGTGGCATACAAGGTTATAACTAAGTTTACATTTAGTTTTGTTCATCCCTTTGATAGAGTAGAGAGAGAGAGAGAGAGAGAGAGAGAGAGAGAGAGAGAGAGAGAGAGAGAGAGAGAGAGAGAGAGAGACACTCGTATTGATATATTTCGTGCGAAATTTATGACATCATCAAGACCATTATATTGAGGTATGGAGAGAGAGAGAGAGAGAGAGAGAGAGAGAGAGAGAGAGAGAGAGAGTGAGAGAGAGGTTGAATTTGATATCCCCTCTTACAGAACCATATATTGACACTTGACCAAAATAGACAAGAAAAAAAAGACAACAAAAAGAAGACAAAATTATTCATTTCATGCTGGTACATCTGGTTCTGGTAGGAGAACAATTGAGCCTCAAAACCCATGAAAGAATAGACCTATACGTGTCACCATCCAAACAAGCAGCCAGATAGAACATTGGCAACCTTGATGGGAAGACGGGTATCCAAACAGCCTATTCTACTTGTTATTGATGTCTGATAGCCTTAAACACCTTCACTCTCCTTATATACATTTCAAGAGAGTTTTTTCTTTGCTTCTCTATCGGGCATGATCTGTTTTGTAACGGTACTTTCTACAATAGGTTTGTTTGGTAGATTTTTCTCTATCATAGTTTCAATTGGTACAATGGTTGTTTCCGGTTTGATGAGAAAGACTGGTTTGCACCCTTTTGAAAATTCGCGTATGGTGGAGGACGTGGCTTTCCATTGGAAAGGTAACATCTCTTGCAAGTTTTAGGGCTCGCATCCTCAAAGGATGGTATAACCCCCCCAGGTGGGCTTTCGATAGAAAGCACCATACCCTATAGTACAATTTCATAAACCAAGTATTGTCTATTAGTGGTCTATGTTGGAAATTATATCTTCTCAGAATAGCAGCAGACAAATTAGGAGGGAAGCAGTGTTTTTGTACAGAGATTATATGTGAAACTAGAAAACCTACCCCACAGGTGGATAGAGTGAGAGTGTGAGAGAATATAGAGATAGAGAGAAAGAAAGAGAGAGAGGGAAAGAGATCAAGTTTGGGGGCATAAAATCTGTAGATGATCTTTTCAAAGGATAAGATGTATATTATCTTTAATCTAGAAGTAATGTATTTTACTAAAATTTTGGCAGAGTTTTGTTTGTAAGTAGACCCATTTTTCAAAAAGTAAACAGGCCCTCCTTCTTTAGGAGCCTCACATGAGGATTTAAATGATAAACCCAAAAATACTCGACAAAATTAATCTTAATACGTATCTCAATTTATGGACACGGTTATGCAAGACTTGACATTTATGTAAAAAGCATCTAGAAATGTATTTTCTATCTTGCCAAAATTTTGGCAGAACTTTGTTTGTAATTAGATCCGTTTTTCAAAATAAACATGTCCTCCTCTCTGAGGAGCCTCACATGAGGATTTGTTTTAAATATACATTAAAAAATCTTGGAAACCTCTTCTTCAATAAGCATACCAATCAGCATATCATTTCCACAACAACTTTCTTTACAAGTTCTTAGTTCAATCCTCAAGATATAAAACAAACCCTTTCCACTGTTTCAAGACTAATTCTTCTTAATGCTCAAACCTATTTATTATAGTATCTAGAAAACCTAAAAAGAACCTATGCCAAATTTTGGTTGGACATCCTTTCAGTAGACAGAAAGTCTACCCAAAAGCTCGAGGTTGTCATTAGTAGGATTTATGTTGAGACTGCACTTTATCCAATGTAGGGCTGCCAAAAATTTCAAAAAGGCCAATTCCTGAGCGGATGTTTACCATTATATGACTTTCAATCAAACAAGGTTCACATTTATATTTTAAAAAGTCATTCAAGTAAGATATACGATGTATATATCTAATTGTCAAGTCTTCTCAAGATCATATGTACTACCTTACATAAAAACCAAGTAAAAGAGATGCATGATTGTAGAATTATTACTTCATATCATACAACGTTCCAGATTATGCATACTCTAGGTTTTTTATATTAGCATTTTCCTCCTCTCTTATGTTTGTAAAAATACACAACCGGTATAACACTTTGATGCAAAATCTAGTCTTTACGTCTAACCGATCATAAGTTACTGTATATGTATATCACACTTCCAAATCTACCAAAAACAAAACATATAAAAAACGTCAAATAAATGTCTGATTATCGTTTGTGTAGTAACTCCAATGCCGCCACCAAAGGATGTTATAGCTTGCGATTCTGGGTGATTGCTGGCCGATTGTGTGTTGGGTTTGTTTGCCGCCAAAGGTGTACGATTGTGTGTGTGTGTGTGTGTGTGTGTGTGTATGTAGCTTGTGTATGAGAGAACCGGGCAGTCACACCCTCACAAATGTGTGTGTGTGTGTGTGTGTGTTTTATGTGTATGATAAGACCCAGCAGTGTGCGCATGTATGATGGGGGTTCATAGAGCAATAGGTCACCATGAGGGGAGTAATATGCTGATGTGTAGGGAGTTTAGGATAGGATTACCATGCACCGTGCTTGCATTTTTATATGTGCAACACACCGCATCCACATGCAGTGCCTTCACTGCTCTCATGTGCTCAAGAGAATCGAGTTAGGCTGCCAACTATTCTGCCTTAATCAGGCATGCCCAAATCAATGCATTTCAAGATTTTTAATGATTTTGTTTGTCTATACCTACGTTAGGTGATTAACCTGAGTGAGGTTTATTTTGTCTGGACCTTTATTATGCATGATCGGGAGAGAGAGAGAGAGAGAGAGAGAGAGAGAGAGAGAGAGAGAGAGAGAGAGAGAGAGAGAGAGAGAGAGAGAGAGAGAGAGAGAGAGAGATAACAGGAGGGAGGTAACCATACTTTACCCCAGAAATTTCTTTTCAAATAGTATTGAATTATAATTTATTTTCCAATATCTTGACAAGGATTCCCCCCACTAGATAGATAGAGCCAGATAGAGAGCGAGAACGAGAACGTCCTTCCAATTTTTTAGTTTCTCTTGAGGTGTTTTTTTTTTAATTGTACTGTTGTTCAATCATAATCTACTCTATAGAGAGAGAGATTGGGAAAGAGAGATGTAGAGAGGGGGTTTTTTTGTAGGGAGGTCAAAAACGGAGGTGTTGGTTACATTGCTAAAAAACCGGGACTCACAGAGAGAGAGAGAGAGAGAGAGAGAGAGAGAGAGAGAGAGAGAGAGAGAGAGAGAGAGAGAGAGAGAGGCCCACGCCCAACCCTAGGAGTATGCCCACTTGGTGGGGGATACCCCACCAAGTGGACATATTCCCCGCCAATAATTCAAAAGATGAAATTTGAATTGTCAATTATGAATTTTTAGCTCTTCATTCTTAAGTGATCTGTTTACCTGAGATTGTATTCATCTTTCCTATGTTTACCAAAATCCGGTGCTTGGCAAAATGTACTTTATGCAATAATACAAAGTATGCATGACTATGCGAACCATAATACCCATGATTAGTACTACAATACATCAGGTGACAAGCTGTCTTGGGATGTTTATTACTTAGGAAAAAACCTTTTTACATATGTCTTGTTACCATTTCCATTTTTTAAAGTAATTATAGGGGTTTATACAAAACTTTTCTTTGAACTAAAACAAAAATTGACTCATCTTAAAAAATGAGTTATAGATGAGATAAAAAGATGCATCATGTTGTGTGTTGAAATGGTATGTCTATCCGCCATTCTTCCTTTTCATTGTGTGTCCTTGCTTTGTGGATTACTATCATGCAATCAAACCAGTTGTTTCAAAAATATATATCGTAATATTACCAAAATTATTATATGCTCCATGTTCCATTTCTTGTTCGTTGTCAAAGATTTGACCTTGAATCTGATACTAGGGAAATTACCTTTTGAGAGAAACTATGTGATTAATGTTTTGATGCGGTTTTTATTGAATCCGTTAGAAGTAAACATAAAGCTTAGGCGTTGTAAATCATTAAACGTTGTAACTACGCATGAAGCATTATACATGATGGGTAAGACCTGTGACACACACACTTTGTATGCTAACTATGTAGAGCGATTGTTGGCTGCTTGTATGAAGGATACTTGGTGTCCTGGTAATGTGTTACTTTTCCATGTTATTTCCGTAGTGTATTCCCTGATTAAAGGTCTTTGTAGAATTATTTTGGTGTTCATTGGTTTAACTAAAACGATATCCAATGGATATATTGTAAAGGGGTCCTCAAGGGACAGAGGTTTGTTGTGATTCATGCATTGTGTAATATATGTGTTATTAATGAATAGATATATTGATTAGAGTGTATGAAAGCTAAAAGCATATCAGATTTTTTTAGTCTTGATAATTTTCTAACATATTCTAGCTCAAACCAAGCAAGGTATAGATTGCATCATAAAGGAGAACATGAGTATCCCATTGGGACTCCTTTAGTTTGTCGGTATATATCCGACCCTAACCTTGAGAAGCAATTGTCTAACACAAAAGATATTTAAATCATCAAAGAATTCAAAGGACCATTTTACTTCTGATTACTTTTTCGTAAGGATGATTTTGCTTCTAGATGGTTTAACCTTTATAACCTTGACTAGTTATTAATATTTTAATGTTTCTCAAAGACTCCATCAGGCTATGCTTTCCATGGTTAGGAATTGCTTCATAGCAAGCTTTAATATCATATGTATGGATAGAATAAATTAGTTTAGAAAGGTTTATTAAAGCTTTGTACTGGTTGTTAATGATCTAGTATGCGTTTGTATTAACCTTTGAGAAGGTTTAAAGGTTTTTTTGAAGTTCTCGGTATATTCAATAAGCCCGTTAGATAAACCTTGCAAAAAGTTAGTGATCATACTAGCCACAAGGGAGAAAACACAATCATGGGCGTTTGTTGATCCAACGAAACTCCGATTTGTGAATTTTATAATTTCCCATGATGTAGGGAAGACCCCTATCAGGAGAAGGTATAACATTAAACTCCTTGCATCGTGAATTAATGAGTGAAACGATGGTGTTACTGCATTCGTGTACAGGCATGAATTTTGAAGAATTCAATATGTTCTTTGCATGCAATCTAATGATTCATTTACAAATAAAGACAGGAGTTTGGGCCGATTTGTCCAAACCGCAAATAAAAATGTGTTTTTGGATAAACTCCATTTCATCTATGATATCGTTTTCTAAGAACCAGGGAATTTGGTTATGCCTATAGTTTGGGAAGGTGGATTGGAAGGTTTTTTCTAGTCTTTCTTCATTTAACTAAAAGTGAGAAGGTGTACAATTTAGATTCAGCAATTGGCATAATTTTGCCCAACCCTTCTTAAACTCGACCTTAACTGAATGCAAATGTATAGGGACAAGGGGGATATGGTTGAGGCCTTTGGATAAATTATCCCTTAATGTGTGGTGTCTTATGAAAGATGGCTGAGTAGTAAGAACATGCTCACCAAGATGACCAAAATTTTCCAAGAAGTTTTTAAATCGTGTTTGGGTATGGCAAACACAAGGTTCATTAAGATCAAAAGGCTCAGCAAATGTGTCAAAGGGTTTATATAAATATTGGCCAATATTGTTCATGTATTTCCATCCAAATTTTATGCGAAAGTGCTCAAGATTGTTTTTGATTCCAATATCCTTTAACAAATCCTCAAAAAAAGTGTGAGGGTATAAAACTCCATACATTTATTTGTGGATGTTCGATGAATTAAACCGATGTCTACTTTTTTTACCTTGTTTAAACCATTGTAAACGATTAGTTATAGTAATTAAATGTTGTACCTTGTCATATGTACTGTATTCTAGCATTCTTGGGGTTTTGCCAAAGTCCTCATATCCACAAAATTGTCGAGATTGTTTTGAGGATGATGCCGTATTGCTTGGTGTGCTAGCAATACGCTTTAGTTGTTCCCTACTTCTTGAGGGTTTGAAGATTTTGTTAATGGTCAGACCAATTGGGTGATGTTGAACTTGAGAGAGGAATGGATTCCCTGGTGTATACAACACTAAACCTTTTGCTACATCAATCAGATATTCATGAAGAGTGTAAAAAACCACTACTACATGTCGAAATTCAATGGGAAAGGATGTTACCCATCCAATAAAATCATATACTTGTGTGAGTCTAGAGGAATAAGGAAAAAACCTTGGGAGATGCATTGTTCCACCACATCAGACGGCACACTACAAAGTAGAGCTAAATACTCAATTGTGAATAAAGCACATTGATTCAGTATCTCAAAATCCTAGAGTTTGTTTTCAAGACAAATAGCGTCAAGCTCAATTTGTCTGAAAGGGAGTAGTGGGATGACTTCAGAAAAATGCGTGGGCATAGACCTTTCAATTTTTTGACAAGAAGGGTCATCAGTTAGGCCTAGGGCCTCCTTTTCTTCTTGATCTAGGATCTCTAGATCCAAAAGAGGGTTCCCAATCTCTTGAAATTACCTAATTGCAAGAGGAAGGATAGGGAGATTATTAATGAAATAGAGCTTATTAGCTATAGACGGTAGTGATGAGAAATAGAAGTCTAGATCAGAGCAGTCTTGAGCATCAATAAAGCATAATAATAATAAAAAAGAGCTTAGTGCATTAATTATTTGTGCGGGATCTTTTCTGGCAAGGACTAAGAGTTTTAACCAATCATTAACAGAAGCTGTTTTTAAAGATGAAAGCTCTTGTTCGTGTATTGCCTTTTTCTCATAGTCAAGAAGACTTTTATGAAAGGCAGACCCCTTGAAGCAAGAAAGCAGACATTGTGTACCAATAGGAGGGATATGAATCCTTTTATCGTCGGAGTACCCAAAACATGTAAGAGATACAATCTAGCCAACCTGAAGGATGTTTAAGAGACAAAATTATAAACAGTTTAGAATGAAGGCAAGTTCACTATATGGTAGTTGTTTGACCAAGGACAACTCAGAAAATAAAAAGAGAGAGATTAAATTTGATGTCCCCTCTTAGAGAACCATATATTGACACTTGACCAAAATAGACAAGAAATAAAAGACACTAGACAATAGACAAAGACAAAATTCTTTATTTCATGCTGGTACATCTAGTTCTGGTAGGAGAACAATTGAGCCTCAAAACCCATGAAAGAATAGACCTATACCTGTCACCATCCAACACAAGCAGCCAGTTAGAACATGGGCAACCTTGATGGGAAGACAAGTATCCAAACAGTCTATTCTACTTGTTATTGCTGTCCCATAGCCTTAAACCCATTCACTCTCCTTATATGCATTTCGAGGGAGTTTTTTCTTTGCTTCTCTATTGGGCATGATCCATGGTATTTTCTACAATAGGCTTGTTTGATATATTTTTATCTATCATAGTTTCAATTGGTACAATGGTTGTTTCTGGTTTGATGAGGAAGACTGGTTTGCACCCTTCCAAAAAGTTGTGTATGGCGAAGGGACATGGCTTTCCATTGGAAAGGTAACATCTCTTGCGAGTTTTAGGGCTTGCATTCTCAAAGGATGGTGTATCCTCCGCAGGTGGGCTTCCGATAGAAAGCACCATACCCTGTAGTACAATTTCATAAACCAAGTATTGTGTATTAGTGGTCTATGATAGAAATGATATCTTCTAAGAATAGCTAGAGACAAATTAGGAGGGAAGCATCATTTTTGTACAGAGATTATATGTGAAACTGGAAAACCTACCCCACAGGTAGATAGAGTGAGAGCGTGAGAGAATATAGAGATAGAGAGAAAGAAAGATAGAGAGAAAGAGAGAGAGGGAAAGAGATCAAGTTTGGGGACATAAAATTTGTAGATGATCTTTTCAAAGGATAAGATGTATATTATCTTTAATCTAGAAGTAATGTATTTTACCAAAATTTTCATAGAGTTTTGTTTGTAAGTAGACCCATTTTTCAAAAAGTAAACAGGCCCTCCTTCTTTAGGAGCCTCACATGAGGATTTAAAGATAAACCCAAAAATACTCGACAAAATTTATCTTAGTACGTTGTCAAGAGTTTTTTGGAGCAAGGGATTGCGCATATGTACATATACATGCATGGTGCATCAAATAAAGGATTGCCCATTTTCCTTAGCCAGGTGGTTACGTGGGGCCCACATGTGTACAGGTAGGACAACATGTACATAGTGCAGAGATTTTCACTATTACCAGTACCAGTGTGTTTTTTATACAATAATGAGGAGTTGGTAGCGCGTAAAACTTCTCAAGGAAGCTATCCGTGGGCCGACGACGTGAGGTCAGCAGGTGCATCAGATGGCATCTAGTGGCGTCAGGAGGGCGAACGAGGTCAATATTTGCACGCAGATGAGGACGGACACAACATGGGTGTTTTCTGGTGAGAGTTATGCAGAAAGGTCATCATTAGGACCACTTTTTGGGGCCACTTCACGTGGTGGCGAGATGCATTATTGGAAAAAAGCTGAGTGCCAGGTGTGCGAATGATGCAAAAAGGTGATAACTATGCACTGCGAGGTCAGTTTTTGGCCTGTTCGGGGTCCGTTTGAGGTCATCTAAAAGGCCAAGGGTGCCCAACTAATAAAGCTAAGTGTGGGAACTGAAAAAACAGGGAGAAGACCAGAAAAAACGTGGAGAAGAGAGGAGGAACAGCCGCAGGTGTGTTTTTGCTCATTTTGGATCTTGTTTTGGCCGTAAACTGCTCATCCGAGGTCGGATTTGAGCACTTTGACATTGTAGACTGGGGTTTTGGGCCGTTCCGAACGCGATGGCGCTGTCCATTTTGCCAAATTCCTCACTCTTTTTCTGCTGTTTTTCTGTGTAATCTTCTCCGGTGAGTGAAGCTTCTTCTCCAATTTGTGATTGTATCTGGTATCTTTTACCCATATTGTGTGAGCTGTTTACCCCATTGGTGTTGGCCCAAGCTCATTTGTATCTAAACATCAGAAATTCTCCTCTTTTGAGCTGAGTTTTTTGGGTGTGTGTGTGTGTGGATAGTCTCTTTCCTCTCACTCCAGAGGTGTGTTCCCTGTCTCGGCCAGGTGTGTTGTGTAAGCCGAGTGGTGTCCCATAGTGTGTGTGTGTATCTTCCCAAGAGTGTGTGTTGGGTCATTATAGAGGCGCTGTGTGTGTTTTCATCCCGCTCACATTCTTTTGGCGCCCCCACGGAGGATCTTCTTCGAGTACCTTCTGCTTCGAGCTTCGGGATTACAGATTACAGGTTACAGGTTACAGGTTACAGGGACAGGTACAGGTACAGGTGATTCACACAGGTACAGGTAGCTGGAGTACAGTGATATACTAGCAGTGATGTCACTTGCAGTTGTTGTGGGTATGCATCACTTGGCGCCTATTTGAGCGCATTGTCTGCTGGATTGTACGTTACTTGTGGAAACTGCCATTGTACACATTTGTGGAGCCATACTTGGTTGTATTTGGCAGTCCCAACCATTTCTGAGACTTGGTCTGGAAGATAGTCATTTCTGAGACTTGACTATACGCGATTTGCATTATCCTTCGTGTGAGGGTCGATAGCGTGAGGTTTTTATTGAGCTGGGGGATTCTCAAATGTGGAGATCCTTTCGGTGATACAGGTAGCTGGAGCACCCTTTTCGTGACCTCGCCATAGGCTATGCACTAGTGAGTCCTATTTGATGCTCGGGTTCTATTGTTGGCAGTTTATGCATACAGATACAGTCTATATTTTGGGTTCTCATTGCTCTACTTCTGGGCAAACTCTGTCGAAATTTTCCCAAGTTATGATGGCTGGTTTTTTGGTATTTTGAGCCATTTATGCTGTTATGCTGCTGAAATTCTGGCAAAATTAGAGGTTGAGTCAGGAGGGCCTTCTTGGGAGATTCATGGTTGGCTTTAATGGATGATCAAAATGGCCCTCAGTTCACTCCTTTTCATTTAACTCAAAGAATTCAGATTAATGTTCATGTGTCCAGGAAGATCTTTTTCCAGCAGCGCATAGTCTTTATGTTTGGGCCAAGAAGATTGAGAGAGATCTTGGAATGTCCTTTGCCTGTTGTAATTCCGATGATCAACTATGAAAACTCATTTGATGTGCATGTGTTTGTTCTCATCTAAAGCTGAGCTCCATTGAAGTTTCTGGGGATTGGGTAGTGAAAAGTTTTGGGTTCTTGCACGTGTGTTTGAAGGGGTTCTCTAGCCATGGTTTTCTCTTATCCGGAGTTTCATGGAAGAAGTGATGAAGATGTGGAGGACTTTCTGGAAAAGATAGAGGTTGCCTGCATTAGCAACCAGATTCATGACCCTACGCAAATGTTACGCCTTCTCCAAATTTGTTTGAAGAGTGATGCACGAGCTTGGTCCAAAGCATTTGAAGAGGAGTTGCGTATGGCTGATCCACCTATAAGATTGAGTTGGGACAATCTAAGGCATGAATTGGAAGTGGAGTTTGTGAAGATAGAAGATCCTGACAAAGTGTGGCAAGAAGTACAAGCTTTGGTACAAAAGGAAGGTGAGCCAGTAGATGTATACATACGAAAGTTTTCATTGGCATGGGAGCGAATGTGCAAGGCTTTAGCACCACAGGTACCCCCGCCTGACATGATGAAGAAGGACAGGTTCTTAGCTGGTCTTTGGGAGAATATACGTTGGAGAGTGGAGCTAAAGAAGCCTAGGACATATGAAGATGCACTAGAGGTAGCAAGGAACAAGGAGTGGAAGCTGAGGAAAATGAGCCAGTTAGGGGTGGAGTCTTTGCCCATGAGGTCTGAATTTCAGCCTATGGACTCTTTACAAGGTCGTATGTCAGGGGTTCATCATGAACTAGTGGTTCCTGTTACTACTCAGGTTATGCCAGCAGTGGTCACTACAGCAGTGCAAGATGATGGCCTAAGGCAAGACATGAGGCAAGTGGTTGATTTGATGAAGAATCTTAGCCTAAACATGCTAGGTCAAGTGGGAAATAATCAAGGTCGAGGGAGGTTTGCAAATCAGCCAGGAGGTGAAGAAAGGCCTAGGAATGGTGTTGGACAAAGCAATGGTAGGTTTTGGAGGCAGACGCCCACATGTTATAATTGTGGAGAGTTGGGTCACATCAGCCCGCAATGTGATAAGCCACCAAGGATGGGGGGAGACATGTATCCATTGCCAAGACAGGTGCTAACTAGGTCAAATGATTATGGAATCGAAATTAAGGGAGACGAAGGAACCAGTGGACCGACCCAGGAGGAAAAAGGAAAGACAAAAGTGCTAAGTGTAGTCACCTTGGAGAAGGCATCAAAGCTAGAGGATACATTAGTGATGCCTATTGGGAAGAGGACCACAGAGGAAAAGGAAGGAAGAAGTGCCCCAGGTCCTAGTAAGAAGAAAGGAAAGAGCCATGAAGGCGAGGATGTCAAGGCCAAGAGGAAAAGGAGAGCTCGTCGAAAGTTTCAGGTTTCAGATTTCCCACTAGGGGATGGGCAATTAAGCTATGACTTGAAGGAGGATCTGACGAGCAGGAAGGCAGATGTTACTTTTGGGCAGCTTATAGAGATGGTGCCTAAGCTAAAGCGACAGTGGAAGAGGATGGTTAACCCAATGGAGAAAGAGCCAGAGAGAGGTTCAGTAAAGGTGTTGGCAATGGATGAGCTACCAGACATTTGTCCAATAGTAGATGTGTGGCATAAAAGGAAAAATTTGGGACAAGGTTATGTGGATGGTGGAGCCCAAATATGCGTCATAACACACTCATGCGTTTAGAAGATGGGTCTCACAGTGGCTGGGGTGTCAGGGTTTCGGATCAGATTGGCAAACCATCAAAAAGTAAAATGCTTGGGTGTTGTAAAGAGCTTAGAAGTGGAGGCATATGATGCAAAGGCACTGGTTGATTTTCATGTGATGCCAGCAGGGTTGGGAGCATATCCTATTATACTGGGCAGACCATGGTTACGTGCAGTGGGAGCTGTTCAGGATTGGCGACATGGTACGATTAGCCTCTATGGAAAGACAGGTACCAAGAAGCTTTATAATATGGACACAAGGAAACGATTAGAGGAGCTTTATGAAGATGAGGATGAGTCTAGTGATGAAGACTCTTCCACGGTGACAGATGAGGACAGTGATAGCACTACCAGCAGTGATGAGGATGCTGATGTTGCATTTCTTTTGATGGACAAAGAAATCCAGGAGATTGGTTTAGTTGCATTTGCGAATGAGGTTGAAGATGAAAGTGAAGGGCCTTATGAAGTGATTGAAGGGCTGATGCAAACCAAGGTTGAGTTGTCAAAGAAGCAGGAATTAATGACGCAAATGATTAGTGGAGACCTCTCAGCTATGGAGAAGGATATATTTTTGCATATGCTGGCTGGTTTTCCTGATTTGTTCATTACTTCATATGAAGAGATCAGAGGGTTCAAGGGTGAAGAGATGCATATAGAGCTGAAAGAAGGTGCTAAGCCAGTGCGACAAAGGCTAAGAAGGATGGGTCAAGAGAAAATGGAAGCCTTGCGGGTAGAGGTGGACAAGTTATTGAAGGCAGGGTTCATAGTTCCAGTGGAGACCACAGAATGGGTGAGTCCAGTTGTAGTCAGTCCAAAGAAGGATGGGAAGTGGAGAATTTGTGTGGATTTTAAACCCTTAAACGCAGCCACTAAGAAGAACCCATATCCTCTTCCATTCATCGATCAGATCTTGGATTCAATGGCAGGTTATGAGAGGTACAGTGTGTGTGATGGTTTTTCAGGCTATTTTCAATTGAAGATTGCTCTTAAAGACCGCACAAAGACAACTTTTATTACGCCATGGGGCTGCTATTGCTACACAGTATTGCCATTTGGGTTATCAAATGGACCTTCCTTTTATCAAGAGAGAGCAAATTGGGTGTTGGAACCATTCATTGGTAGTTGTGTTAAAGCTTTTATGGATGACTTCTGTGTCTATAGCAGTAGGGCTGATCACCATGAGAAGCTGCAGATGGTATTGGCTCGATATGATGAATGTGGAGGACAACTAAATCCAAAGAAATGTCATCTAGCATAGCCAAGGGTGAAGTTATTGGGCCACATGGTGTCAGAAAATGGCATTGAGGCTGATCCAGACAAGGTTAAGTCTATTATTCTTCTTCCATCACCTACGAGTACGAAGCAATTGGCAACCTTTATACACAAAGTGAAGTACATGGCACGGTTTATTCCATTGTCTTCGCAGCTTCTTTATCCATTACAGCAAGTGGCAAAGCATGATCCATTGCAATGGGATGACAAGTGTGAAGAAGTGTTTCAAGAGGTGAAAGAGGTGTTAGGGGGGTTGTCAGCCATGCAGGCTCCTGATTGGGAGAAAGTTTTTTATGTAAATCCATCAGTAGGGGATGATGCCATTGGAGCCATGCTATTGCAAAAGGGGAAGGGCAGCCATTATATGAGGCCAGTGTATTGTGCAAGCCGAGTGAAGTTGGTAGCGGAGAGAAAGTTATCGGAAGTAGAGCTAGTGATGGCCGGTGTAATATTTGCTTGTCGACGATTTTGTCATTACTTGCTACCACGGCCTTTTGTTTTCTTGACGAGTTATGCCTTTTTGCCACAGTTAACTAATGGTACTAACATGTCAAATGTGGTGAAGAAATGGGTAATTGAGCTGTAAGAGTTTGAGTTCTCTTTTCTAGTGGAAGATAGTACAAGGGCTACCCTAGCTGATTTGTTGACCTACAAGGAGAATCCCCTTATTGTTAAGGAAGAGGTGGTGAGAAAGGTAGTTGAAGAAGTTCCACAGATCAACAATGCACATGTGTTGTTCTTTGATGGTTCATACAGAAAGAGCCATGATGCAGCTTCAGGGGGTATAACACTTTATGATCCAGAGGGGAAGCTAGTATGCATGAGAGGGTTCGAATTGGATGCACATAGTAACAATGAGGCTAAATATGCTACATTGGAAGATGGATTACACATTTGTTTGAAGCATGGGGTTCGAAGGTTGAGCATAAAAGGTGATGCCTTGTTAGTGGTGAAGCAAGTGCTGGGTGTGTGGAAGAGCAAGAACACCTCATTGAAGGAAATGTGCTTTAGAATTAAAGGCCTGTTAAAAAAGTTCGAAGCATGGAGCATCAGACACATTGAACGTGCTCTAAATGGAGAGGCACATGAAGCAGCTCAAGGCATGATTGGGGAGCTATTCGTGTTGAGGACCACTTTACCTCTTTATCATGGCCGGGAAACTTTGGCTCAAGAAGAGGAATTTTTGCTAACAGGAATCATTCCAAAGGAGATTCAGAAGTCTAAGAAGTATGGCTTTGTGCGTAGAGCATACAGGTACAAATTGATTGGTGATGTCATATACATGAAAGGGGCTGATCTCGTGTTGAGACGTGTACCTTGGCGGGAGGAGCTTTACAGAGTGTTGGAAGAGAATCATGAAGGCGCATGTGGTGGCCATTTTGCGCTAAAGATCACCTTGCATAAGATTTTGCAAGAGGGGTATGTATGGCCTAGTTTGCACAAGGATGTTCACCATTGGTGTAGGTCTTGCAATAGATGTCAAGCATTTGGGAAGAGAGTGTTGAAGCCAGAGCTACGAAAAACCATTATGGCATTTGATGTGTTTGAAAAGTGGGGGATTGATGCAATAGGCCCGTTACCTATCACAAGCAGGGGCAAAAGCTATATCTTGACGGCAGTGGACTATCTCTCTAGATGGGCAGAGGCTATAGCAGTAAAACAGATCACTGCAAAGGATGTGGCAAAATTTGTGTATGATGAAATATGTTGCAAGTTTGGGGTTCCACTGGAGCTACTTTCAGATAAGGGGCCTGGCTTTAGAGCTAAACTGCTAGATTTTTTATGTGCAAAGATGAAGATTAGGCACCAGCATACCACTCCTTATTACCCACAGTGTAATGGCTTAAATGAAAGATTCAATGGTGAGTTGGTACAGATTCTTTCGAAAGTGACAGAGCACCAAGGAAAGAATTGGGATTTGGAATTGCCTAGTGCATTATGGGCTTACCGTACTTCGGTGAAGACAGGTACAGGATTTACTCCATTTCATTTGGTGTATGGAAAGGAAGCACTATTGCCTGTGGAGGTAGAGTTGCCTGCGGTCAAAATGTTAGAGAAGTTGCTTGGGCCGCCTAGTGATGCATTCAAAGAGAGGCTCTTGCAGTTACAAGAGGTCCAGTTGGATAGGATGAGCGCATTGGAGCATTATGGGCAGATGCAGGATAAGGCTTTGACAAAGATAAATGAAAAGGTCAAAAGTAAGGGTATCAAGAAACATGACTTGGTTTTGCGCTACAACAGTAAGCTGGACAACACCTTCCAAAAGAAGTTTCAAATTAAGTGGGAAGGCCCTTTCAAGGTAGTAGAGTGTTTTCCAAATGGCACATATCAGCTGGCTAACTTGGATGGTGTTTTACATAAGTCAAGGGTAAATGGATTGCGTCTTAAATTGTATCATGCCAGGTTGATGATGGTCGAGCAGGATGAGCTATATGTGGATCAAGGAGTGTTGGTGAGGGATGAGGAGACCTGTGATGCGGCGAGTCTCATATCTCTCTTTGCTGCTGCTGATCATGAATGATCTAGCAGGCTAGGGGATGGGCAAATTATGTCAAGAGTTTTTTGGAGCAAGGGATTGCGCCTATGTACATATACATGCATGGTGCATCAAATAAAGGATTGCCCATTTTCCTTAGCCAGGTGGTTACGTGGGGCCCACATGTGTACAGGTAGGACAGCATGTACATAGTGCAGCGATTTTCATTATTACCAGTACCAGTGTGTTTTTTATACAATAATGAGGAGTTGGTAGCGTGTAAAACTTCTCAAGGAAGCTATCCGCGGGCCGACGACGTGAGGTCAGCAGGTGCGTCAGATGGCATCTAGTGGCGTCAGGAGGGCGAACGAGGTCAATATTTGCACGCAGATGAGGACGGACACAACGTGGGTGTTTTCTGGTGAGAGTTATGCAGAAAGGTCATCATTAGGACCAATTTTTGGGGCCACTTCACGTGGTGGCGAGATGCATTATTGGAAAAAAGCTGAGTGCCAGGTGTGCGAATGATGCAAAAAGGTGATAACTATGCACTGCGAGGTCAGTTTTTGGCCTGTTCGGGGTCCGTTTGAGGTCATCTAAAAGGCCAAGGGTGCCCAACTAATAAAGCTAAGTGTGGGAACTAAAAAAATAGGGAGAAGACCAGAAAAAACGTGGAGAAGAGAGGAGGAACAGCCGCAGGTGTGTTTTTGCTCATTTTGGAGCCTGTTTTGGCCGTAAACTGCTCATCCGAGGTCGGATTTGAGCACTTTGACATTGTAGACTGGGGTTTTGGGCCGTTCCGAACGCGATGGCGCTGTCCATTTTGCCAAATTCCTCACTCTTTTTCTGCTGTTTTTCTGTGTAATCTTCTCCGGTGAGTGAAGCTTCTTCTCCAATTTGTGATTGTATCTGGTATCTTTTATCCATATTGTGTGAGCTGTTTGCCCCATTGGTGTTGGCCCAAGCTCATTTGTATCTAAACATCATAAATTCTCCTCTTTTGAGCTGAGTTTTTTGGGTGTGTGTGTGTGTGCGTGTGTGTGTGTGTGGAGTGGGCAAGTGGATAGTCTCTTTCCTCTCACTCCAGAGGTGTGTTCCCTGTCTCGGCCAGGTGTGTTGTGTAAGCCGAGTGGTGTCCCATAGTGTGTGTGTGTATCTTCCCAAGAGTGTGTGTTGGGTCGTTATAGAGGCGCTGTGTGTGTTTTCATCCCGCTCACAACGTATCTCAATTTATGGACACGATTATGCAGGACTTGACATTTATATAAAAAGCATCTAGAAATGTCTTTTTTATTTCGTCAAAATTTTGGCAGAACTTTGTTTGTAATTAGATCCGTTTTTCAAAATAAACATGTCCTCCTCTCTGAGGAGCCTCACATGAGGATTTTCTTTTAAATATACATCAAAAAATCTTGGAAACCTCTTCTTCAATAAGCATACCAATCAGCATATCATTTCCACAACAAATTTCTTTACAAGTTCTTAGTTCAATCCTCAAAATGTAAAACAAACCCTTTCCACTGTTTCAAGACAAATTCTTCTTAATACTCAAAAGTAACTTTGTTTACAAACCTATTTATTATAGTGTTCAGAAAACCTAAAAAGAACCTATGCCAAATTTTGGTTGGACATCCTCTCAGTAGACAAATAGTCTACCTGAAAGCTTGAGGTCGTCATTAGTATGATTTATGTTGGGACTGCACTTTATCCAATGTAGGGCTGCCAAAAATTTCAAAAAGACCAATTCCTGAGTGGAAGTTTACCATTATATGACTTTCAATCAAACAAGGTTCACATTTATGTTAAAAAAAGTCATTCAAGTAAGATATTACGATGTATATATCTAATTGTCAAGTTCTTCTCAAGATCATCTGTACTACCTTACAAAAAAACAGGTAAAGGAGATGCATGATTGTAGAATTATTACTTCGTCATACAGTGTTCCAGATTATGCATCATATACTCTAGGTTTTTTAGATTACCGTTTTCCTCCTCTCCTATGTTTGTGAAAATACACAACCGATATAACACTTTTATGCAAACCCGAGTCTTCATGTCCAATCGAGCATACGTTATTAGGTATGTATATCACAGTTTCAAGTCTACCAAAAACAAAACGTATAAAAAATGAAAAAATAAATGTCTGATTATTGTCTGTGTAGTAAATCCAATGCCGCCACCAAAGGATGCTATATCTTGTGATTCTGGGAGATTGCCGGCCGATTGTGTGTTGGGTTTGTTTGCCACCAAAGGTGTACAATTGTGTGTGTGTGTGTGTGTGTGTGTGTGTGTGTGTGTGTGTGTGTGTAGCTTGTGTATGAGAGAACCAGGTAGCCACACACCCTCATGTGTGTGTGTGTGTTATGTGTATGATAAGACCCAGCAGTGTGCGCATGTATGATGGGGGTTCGTAGAGCAATAGGTAACCATGAGAGGAGCAATATGTTTATGCATAGGGAGTTTATGATAGGATTACCATACACAGTGCTTGAGCTTTTATACGTGCAGCACACCGCATCCACATGTGGTGCCTTCACTGCTCTCATGCCCTCAAGAGAATCGGGTTAGGCTGCCAACTGTTTTCCCTTAATCAGGCATGCCCAAATCGGTGCATTTCAAGATTTTCAACGATTTTGTTTGTCTACACCTACTTTAAGTGATTAACCTGAATGAGGTTTATTTTGTCTGGACCTTTATTATGCATGATGGAGAGAGAGAGAGAGAGAGAGAGAGAGAGAGAGAGAGGACCATGGCTCAACATGCTCCTGTGCCATGAACGTTAAAGTCTAAAAATAAGGTTGCCTTAGTGTTGAGTCTTTACTACTAACCCGATTTCCTTTGTCTCTTTTTAAGTTTCTTACTAATATTGGCAATGTATTTGCCAATCCTTGACACACGAGAACGTGGAGCCTTGTTCCTCTCTCTCTCTCTCTCTCTCTCTCTCTCTCTCTCTCTCACACACACACACACACACACACACACACACACACACACACACACACACAAATACGTTACAACCCCGTTACAACACGACACACAACAAGTCGACATGCCGCATGTCTCAAGAAGAACGAATGACTCATATATGTATAATTGAAATTCTAATGATGCAAAAGAATTAGATCACTATGGAAAGTCACTTCTACAATCGCTTGCCTTTCAACCGACTTTCCTCCATGAGAACACGAAGAGTGACAAGATGATTAATGGTGCTATGGCATCGACAAAAACCCGCTTGTCCCTTTGCACGCTTGTCATTATCTTCAGCCTGTTATCGTCAGCCCAATCACTCAATTTCATCTCCATTATGCACCCAAACAACTTTCCCATAAGAGACCCAATCATTATAGTCTGGTAGTTGTTTACATTCTTTACAACCCCTCCTTTATACAAAGGCTTAACCCAAATAGTGTTCCAATCATAAGGCATACCATGTTGAAGTGCAAGGCTGAACATATCACACATCCACTCATGGGTAAGATCTCACGTCCATTTGATCATCTCCGGTTTGATACCTTAAAGTGTTATAGTATTGATATTTTATTATTTATGCAGCTGACAGGTGGAAAAGACTAGACCAAGCTAGGCCTATGCGAATGGAAATACATATATTGTACATTTTATGATTCAAGTGCTCTTTTATGAGCTTTGGCCATTTATGACCAGCCATGTTATAGTATTGATATTTTATTATTTATGCAGCTGACAGGTGGAAAAGACTAGACCAAGCAAGGCCTATGCGAATGGAAATACATATATTGTACATTTTATTATTCAAGTGCTCTTTTATGAGCTTTGGCCATTTATGACCGGTCGGCCAGTTTGTACTCAATTTGACCATTTAAGAAATCTATAAATGAAATACGTGCAAGAGGGAAATGGTCACTCTTGCACGGGGGAAGATTGCACCCAACGTCGTCTTATTCTTCTCTTCTCTCCTCTCTTCTCTCTCATCGTGCTGGCGTAGCACTCTGCTCTAGGAGGTGTGCCTGCACGTGCTCTCTCGCTCTATCTCCCTCTCCGTCTCTCTCTGCTCGTGTGCAGCTTGATTATGTGCAAGGATGGTTACCAGGTATGCAGATTTTTGTGTTTCATCGTCTATAGTATCTAGTTTTGGTATTTTGTAGGGCTCTCCGCGCTCCCGTCACTGCTACAAACGGGAGCGCGGAGAGCCCTGCAAAATACCAAAACTAGATATTATAGACGATGAAACACACGAATCTGCATACCTGGCAACCATCCTTGCACATAATCAAGCTGCACACGAGCAGAGAGAGACGGAGAGGGAGATAGAGCGAGAGAGCACGTGCAGGCGCACCTCTTAGAGTGGAGTGCTACGCCAGCACGACGAGAGAGAAGAGAGGAGAGAAGAGAAGAATAAGACGACGTTGGGTGCAATCTCCCCCCGTGCAAGAGTGACCATTTCCCTCTTGCACGTATTTCATTTATAGATTTCTTAAATGGTCAAATTGAGTACAAACTGGCCGGCCGGTCATAAATGGCGAAAGCTCATAAAAGAGCACTTGAATAATAAAATGTACAATATATGTATTTCCATTCGCATAGGCCTAGCTTGATCTAGTCTTTTCCACCTGTCAGTTGCATAAATAATAAAATATCAATACTATAACATAAAGATCTCCCGCTTTGCAAGTGGCTAACTTTTCAAGCCCACCGCATACATCCTCAATGGTAAAAAAAGAAGGCATACATGGGAGTGAACCATAAAATGACATTTTTTCAGCATTTTCTTGCTCATATAATTGCCTACAATGCGTGTACATATCCACAAGACTCAAGTTACCAAAATTCTCAATCCGCTTGCCCCTCAAGTTTCTCCAAAATCTTCCACATGCATGTGCCTTTTCTTGGACTTGAAAAAGTTATTGCTTTACTTCCCATCTTCTTCTTTTATTTTGAATCAATGCCTTGTATGTATGTAAATGACTTTGATAGTTTTCTTTGTCCATAGTTGCATCAAGCTTTATCAAGGACTTTCGAGCATCTTGACATTCTTTATCAAATCACCTTTTGCGTGATCTATCTCTATTGATACCATGGAGATGCTTTATAGCAAAGAATTCTTCGGCACAAGAACAAATAACTTTCTTGAAAGCTTCCCATTTAGTTTCCAATGGTGCATCATAATAAAGCTTCTTCATCCATAAATTTTTCTCAACCATTTCAATGTACATTGGTGCTCGTTTGAAATCCATACATAGTGATAATTTCTCTTTCCTTTGGCTGAGATTTTCATGCTTAGTTGCTTCTCCACATGAAAGGCCTAGATTTTCCTTGCCATGATCAAGTTGACCATATCATACAATCCACTGACTCCAAGAGATGACAGCCTAGAGAGGATCCCCATCAAAAACTTCTCGTGCTATTGTGACGGCACCACATTTGGCATACATATAGATCAAAGCACCACACTCAGTGCATTCCAAGAATCAACATTTTTGTTCTTTCTCAAGCGCACCACATTTGGCATACGTCATCCTTTTTCAACAGCCTCTAACAAACAATATAATTGTGAATTTTTGTGCCCATGTCAGCATCTTGCGTAAAGCCACATGAACGTCTGCTGAAAACAATCTAGAGATTTTTGGCCTTGCCTCGGGGAGGGGGGGCGGGGGCGGGGGGGGGGGGGGGGAATTTTTCAATCAATGCATTTCAAGAGTCCACACTCCAGACAGGAAGCTCCTCCAAAACTTGCGTAGAGCCACATTCCTTCAAGATGTAAGCATAGCCTTCAGGACGAAAGTATGGGTGACTAAATTTAGAGAGAGACACTTGCTTTGCATCCGCTAGAAGCATGAATCTAGCATGCCTTGAAAATAACCAAAAGCCAAGGAGAAGTTGCTGTGTAGAGCATAGCCAACAATTATGCACTCTAGGTAACAACATTTCTTACTTGCAGTGGCTGCAATAGCATGTGAGAATCCTCTAGACCTCCGCAACTTGCGTATATATTTATAAGTATGCTGCCTATATGGAAATCAGATTCATGCCTATTTAAAAGCAACAATGTTAGTACATGCCTTTATCAGAGAATTGAATGTAATCCTATCTGGCTCCATTCCTCTCTGCACCATCCCTTCAAACAGCTGAAGAGCCTCCTCACCCTGTCTATTGTGTGCATAACCATCAATCAAGGCACTCCATGACATACGATCTTTGTAAGGCAGTCTATCAAATACTATGCGAGCCTTCTCCATGTTACAGCACTTGCCATACGTGTCAACAAGGGAGCTGCCAATAAATGGGTCGATATTTAGGTCCCTTCCAATAAATTGCTCATGTACCTATCTGCCTTGCTCTTCAGCAGCAATGCGAGAGCATGCTTTGAGAAGAGCAACAAAGGTGACTTCGTTTGGTTGAAGACCCTCTCACTCTGTTTGCTTTGCACAATAAAGTGCTTCCTCTGCTTGACCATGATGTGCATACCGTGTGATCACTGTAGTCCATGTTACAGCATTTCTGGCAATCTACTAAAGATCACTTGGGTAACATCAAGCTTTTGGGCCTTCAGATACATGTCAACCAGTGTACCACCAACAAAACCATCTGACTCAAAACCATTCATGACAGTATGAGCATGCACTTGAATGCTAGTCTCAAAAGGGATTCCAACAACACAGCATGCTTTAAGTACTGTTACATACAAAGACCATCTGTTAATACTCGCGAGTTGAGCATCTCATGATAAAGAACAATAGCTTAGTCCTTTTCACGGAACCTAGCATGGGCCGAAATAAAAGCACCCTAGGTAGAAGCAACAGGTTTTTCTAAATTTTAAAAAAAAATTGATTAGCTTGGGCAAAATTCCCAAAGGACCCATGCATGCGAATCAAGAAATTTACCAATGTAATATTTGTTGTGTCCAGATCATTTTGTAATATGAACTTTTGCAGTGCTTCTCCAGCTGAGTCGTTACGCACATCTATACAACTTTGAAGCTGACTCTGAAGCTCATTAAGGAGCCCTGGGTGATCCATGCTATTACTAGGGTGACTAAGAAGGATTGGAAATGACACTCTGTCACTTGTACCCGCTGGCAAGGAACTGCAAGAGAAGCATGCATCATTTCATCTGCAACACTGCATATCGATCTTGTTGGGGTAAAGCCCCATGTGGCCGGTTAGGCCAGGTGCCCGCCCACTATACTTATTCATTATGTACATATTAGAATAAGGGGGCTCACGTGTAGAGAGTGAGTTTTAACCCTTGCAAACACAAGGTCTCCTCTTCTTCTCTCTTCTCCATTGCTGCACACACTCACACACGCTCTCGCTCGCGCACTTCAACTGGTATCAGAGCTCAAGGATTGGGAGCACCATTGGAGCTCAGTGGGAAAGCAGGCAGAGAAGCAGCAAAAACTACATCATGTTTTTGCAGATCTGTTTTGACCTATCAAAACATCTTCATTCAAGCCAATTCACGCAACAGCCAACTGATTTTTTGTCCTCTTTAACTTTGCAGAAGAAAGTTTTCTCAAAATCTTTACTAGTTTTGAGATATGTCACTCAAACTGTCTGCACGTCTAGGGTGCACAGCTGCAGATTTTTACAGATCTATTTCGACCTATAAAAACAACACATTTCACATCCATTCCCTCTATTCTCAACCGTTCTCGCGTGGTCTACAACTTTGTAGAAGAAAGTTTCTGCAAATTCTGAACGGTTTGGGAGATATGGACTGACAGACTACAGGGTATTCGGAAAGTTGAAGATTATGTATGCCTATTGTGGTGATTTGCTACATTCGGAGAGCTTGGATTGAGCTTTATCATTCTCTTCTTTTGTGCATTGATGTTTTTCTCTTAGTGAAGAGAGTGTGGGTTGAGATTTTCAACAAATTTATCCGCATACGTTGAGAACACTTTGTGTATGTATGCATTCTTGTGGACTCTCAGGATTCGAGAGTGGATTCATCACAGGTTATGTACATTGACTTGCACGATTAAGCAGATATCAAGAGTGTGGTGCACGGATTTGCAAAGAGATTTGCAAGCATTTTTAGCATGATTGTGAGCTGAATTTTTAGCTGATTTGGATGCTCTTGGATATACATTTGGTACATGCTTGATACTCGTTTATATTGCCATGTGGATCCACATGATGTGCACTTTTCGGTGATGGTATTCTTTGCCTTGCAATGGCATATGTGGGCTGATTTTCAGCTATTTTGAGCATCAATTTGTGCTATATTTTGGTTGGTTTGTATCCAAGTTTATGCTAGTATATGCCTCGCTTGTACAACGCGGTTGATGCACTTTGTGTTTCGGATTACAGGATTGTTTTCCAAGTTTAGGGAGTTGAGACTTTGGGGCAACTCATGTATGCTTGAGTGCGGAATTTGCGCATGATTTGCTCATGGTTTTGAGCATGTTTATGGCATGTATGGTTATTATGGTTAGATAGCCAAATACTGCCGAAACTCTGTCGAATTTTTCTTGGCAGTTTATTTGTTTATGCACATGCTTTGCACTCGTGTTTTGATTGCATTTGGCACTCAGTGGTTGCTTTGCCATCGCATTGTGAGAGTGTTTGCTCACCGCATTATGTCATTTGACATACATGTGGTAATCTCTTCAGGAGGGAAATTGTTGATGATAGTTTCATCGATTACCACATAGTGCTCTTGGACTAGAGCGGGGTTTTTGGCATCATTTGAGAGGTTTTGCTCACTTGTTTGTTACATTGATCGCCATATTTGCTGATACTTCTCTTAGACAACTTATGCCAGCTTATGTTGTATTTTAACAATACTTGGTGTATGAGTTAACCATGCTTTGGCTATTGTCAATTGATCGATTTTTGCTTGGTCTTGTCACATAGGTTATCGCCATGGATTTGGCATGTACATCATTGTCAGGGTTTGTGCTTTTCCATACAAAGTTTGATGGTTCAAACTTTGAGCATTGGAAAGCAGGTATGCATGATGCATTGACTCAGTTGGGACAAGTGTTGCCACTACAGGGCATGGATGCTAGGCCAAAGTCTATGATTGACGATGAGTGAGAGGACTTGGAGGAGCTTGCACATTTGACAATCATGTTACACCATGGTGAGTTTGTCTATCGCATTGGTTTGGATGCATGTACAGCTAGAGAGTTATGGGAAAGATTGTGCAATGCTTTTGGCACAAATGAGTCTAGAGAGATGCACGATCTTGCAGACATAGAGATGTTGTGTGTTGGCATTGTGGTCATACAGGGCATGTATGTAGGCGTTGTTTTCGATAGATAAGACAACACAGGAGAAAGCACAAGAGAGATGCTATCACTTTGAATGATGGGGGAGTAGATGTAGAGTATGTGGCTACGCATGACGAAGATGTTGACTTTGCTTCCATGTTTATTCTTGAATTTCTTATGTCGGTTTTTGACGACACATTACCTTTGCATTGGATACTAGATGTGAGTGCTAGGTTTCATGTCACGCCGAGTTGTGAGTGGTTTAGCACATATGCTAGTGGTATGCTTGGACGTGTGTGTCTAGTTGATGGTTCAGTGCATGACATAGTTGGTGCAGGAGATATCAGACTATTGTTGCCGAGTGGTGCATCATATGTGTTGCAAGATGTATGCCATGTACCAGGTTTGACGCAGAGCTTGATCTCTGTGAGTCAGTTATACAAGACAACGGATGCCAGGTAGTGTTGGATGAGCACATTTTCAGATTGCATCGTGGACAGCTAGTCATAGCAAGAGGTGCTAGTGTTGGCACGATTCATGAGATGCGGGTACATCGCGTACGAGACGACACAGTCTTCGTGAGTACGCAACCATGCACAGAGAGACGAGGCATATCTCCTTTGCAGATAGTTTGCATAATGCTCCAATTTGTGAGCATGTTGAGCCAGTTGTGGAGACAGTTGTGCAGCAGGGCATGTCATTCGTGGATATGATGATAGATATGGATGACTTGAGTGCTGAGGATTCGGTCATGGTTCAGTCATTCATGGATATGCTTAGGCCAGAGGCTGATGTGTGTGAGTTAGAGCTAGGCATTGCTCTTATCACAGAGGGTTTAGGACAGACGGATGCTCTTGGTGCGCATGTGACATGCGATGGACACGAGGATGGATTCTAGGGATCGGAGTTCGGGTGTCAAGAGTGATTTCCATGAGTTTAGTTCTGAGCTAGATTTGACTGATGTCGATCAGGGCAGTGCCAAGCATTACGTTTTGTAAAAGGGCACCACAACAGACATATGAGCCAAAGAATTGGCAAGCACAACATGTTTCCAAGAGCCTTTGAGCAACAATCCATGCAATGAGCACACTAAAAAAGAAGATTGCAGTAGGGAAGTTGCCCTCTTGTTGCATCCCAACAAAAATAATTCAGAGCTTCCTCGGGCTGCCCTTGCTTCTTATAAGAGCACTTAAGAGACTTCATTTAGCGAGAAACCTCACCCAATTAAAACAGCCTAGAGCTTCCTTGCATCAGTGATGGTGGGCATCTCCTACACTTAACCTACTGCAAGAGACGACATCCCAAAGAGGATGCCCTTGAAGAAGTTTTCGTGCTATTGTGAAGACACCACATTTGACATACATATAGATCAAACCACCGCCAAGCATAACATGTACTCCCAATAGCCCCTGACTAGCAATCACATCGTGAATTTTGATACCCTTGCGGCAAGCATATTGCGCACGTTGTAGGTGATGACATTTCGGAGAGAATGCCCATTAATGACTTTTTATGCTTTCGTAACAGTACCACATTTGACATACAACGTGCGCAAGCATATTGCGCACGTTGTAGGTGATGACATTTCGGAGAGAATGCCTATTAATGACTTTTTATGCTTTCGTAACAGTACCACATTTGACATACATATCAACCAAAGCACTACCAAGCATGGCATCCTTCACCAAAAGCGTTGGCCCATGCATCTTCTCATTAATACTCTCACCCATGTCAATGGCTTGCGTAAGGCCGTGGCCTTCAAGGTGCAAGCATATGCATTCATACTGAATTTCATGACATGCATTCGTGAAAACAACCTAGATCTTTTTGGCCTACTCCTGTCACCCGTATCCCGCAATCAGTGCATTCCAAGGGATGACATTTTGGGCTTCCTCAACATCTTGCGTAGAGCCATATGCCTTCAAGATGCATGCTTAGGTTATTAGAGAGGCCCTCGCTTCGCATACGCTGAAAATAGACTAGAGCTTTCTGGTCTTGCCCCCCAAAATCTTGCGATAAGTACATTCCAAGAGTCCACACTCTGGACAAGAAGCTCCTCGAGCAATTGCATAGAGCCACATGCCTTTAAGATGTAAGCATACCCTTGAAGATACATGCGTAAGTGATTGCATATAGAGAGAGGAGCTGAAGCTTTGCTTTCTCTCAAAGTACAAAATCGGTGTCAAAGCAATTAAACAAGCTAGTGCTGAAAAGCAAACGCTGCCTGCGATCAAAAAAGCTTGTGACATGTGAAAAATAAGGATGCAGCCGTTAAAATTCCCAGCCACGTGGACGACAGTCCTTCCACATTTTTGGCTTTCTATAAGAAACCCTTAGTGTTGTGTTGGGTTAGGAAGACTTTCATTGTTTTCAGTGTATGATGGAGACTTACCTTTCATTTCACATCCTGACATGTTTTTACTTTTCTTGCATTCTACTGTTTTAGAATGCTAAAGTGAAGCTTCACCTCGCATAATTTTAGTGAATTTTACACACACACATATATGTTTTTTTTTTGCATTAGAATGTTAAAGTGAAGTTTCACCTTGCATAATTCTAATAAATTCTATACACACAAACACATATTAATTAGTTCTTTTTATTTCACAACTTCACACGGCTTTACATTTCTTGCATTTTATAGCTTGATTCCGATCATGGTTAACTTTCGAGAAAGTCTCTTTTATTAAGCGGTTGCTGATCGAGTTTCCTCCTTGTAAAGAAGAAAACCGGAAATACTAACATAAATTTTGAGGTTTGCAAAATTTTTGGACGACTTTTTCACATATTTCATCCATGGTTTGCAACTAGCTAGTTTCGATTTTCAATTGGCTCAAGACTAACCCGAGGCAATCCTTTCCCAAACACTGATACCAATTTAATTCAACCTAACAATTTTATTACTTTCTTATTGTTTTCTTATTGTTTTTGAAAGCAGACGTGCCCCCTTTCACTTGTTGACAATGTGTATATGCTAATGAAGTAAAGACAACTCCGTTTCGTATTGAAGTTTACTGACTGTACTAATTTTCAGTACGCGTTTGGAATGCAACCTTGCTATTACTCACACTTAGCTTGTGCTTCTTCATACCTCCTGACTACAACAAGTTCTTCATCGTCGAGATACATCTTCCTCTTACAATTCACCTTATTAGCAAGCGCACAGTTGTGCGGTTGACATCAACTCATGCTGGAGGCTCAAGCGGATTCATAATCTATGTTTTGATGACTTATTTGGAAGTCCATGTGTTCAGCGTTTCAAACGAATCTACAGCTGAGAGAGAGAGAGAGAGAGAGAGAGAGAGAGAGAGAGAGAGAGCTACAGCCACACTCACAGAGAACAAGAAGAGAGAGCGGATTATGCGCAACACAAGAAGAGAGAGCTGAGTATGCCAACAACTTATCGATCCAAAAGGTTGCCAACAACTGCTGCTGCTGCTCGTCAGCTGCGCCTGATCCCTCTTGTGTATATGCAGAGACAACTGCCGCGGCGGGGATTTCATCGGTACCTCATCCTTTTAGTAAGTTTATCTTAATGGCCTGCCCATGATGTTTCCACAGAATTCTCACGCATGAGTATCTCTGTGTCTGGACGAGGAGAAAGTGTGTGTTTTTCCATGTGAACAGTTCATCCATGTGTGCATGACTATATTTTGCACAATTTCTGTAACTTCCACATTCTCTGATAGGTCTTGTCTGACCGTGTGCCATGCGCGTCTTTCACTTGTATATGCACCTGCTACCAACCCATTCACTGACGCATAATATATATCCACATAATATATATCCGCGTAGCATATAACATACTAATGAGCCAATGTGTCTTTGTATGAATTGTCACCATGTACAGGTCTGCTTGTGTTTGCCGTGGTAAATTTAGATCTTTCCTGACGTCTGTAAGGCATCAATCTTGCAGGAAATTCTAGTTGGAGCAATACTGCAGAAGCTTCGCAGTCAGTCATGTGAAGGATGATCATGGCCGATGAGATGGCGACTCTTTGACACGGAATTGAAAAGGTCGCCCATGGTTTTTTCTTCCATGCGTCAAATTATGTGAGTGAGGCTTTGTGTTGAATTAGATTGTTGGTACATTGGTTGATCGAAGGGGGAAAAAATCCTAAAAGGACTCTCTACACACACACAACACGAGAGAGAGAGAGAGAGAGAGAGAGAGAGAGAGAGAGAGAGAATATGAGTTTTGATGGGGCTAATCAATGGGATGGTACAGCCAGAGCAGTCGACCACGACCAAGAGGACGGAGGACACTACGGCGAGAGTAGTCTACCATGACCAAGAGACGGAGACCACTCCCCATGGCGTCACAATAAAGACATTCAAACTATCACTGCTGTAACGTTGCAATCACCTCCGAGGCCACGACCAAGAGGACGGGGATCACTCTCCATAACGTCACAACAAAGACATTTAAGCTTACATTGTTGAAACGTTACAATCACCTCCGAGGCAGCTTGGCTTCTTCGGCCGCTGATTGATAGGTTCTTGCAAGGAATTTAGGAACAAACTTGAGCCAAAGAGTAGAAAGTGGATCTTTCTAGGCTATGGTAATTCTGGTGAGATGGGGTACAGACTTTGAGATCCCGAATCCAGAAAGGTTATCCGAAGCAATGATGTTCACTTTAATGAATCCATTTATCATTCTAAACCAGAGAAAGTTGAGGAGATTAGAAGAGTTGTCTTCCAAGAAGATGGACCTGCACGTGCAAGACAAAATGTCAGAGCTCAAGAGGAGCAAGGACAGGATAGATTGGAACCACAGGTTGTGGCTGAGCCTGAGCCACCTATTGTGCGTAGATCTGGACGTGTCACGTGACCTCCTGATAGGTTTGTTCCATCTATGAACTATGTCATGTTGACTGATTGCAATGAGCCTTCATGTTACAAGGAAGCAGTGCAAATGAAGGACTCCGGGAATTGACAATTGGCCATGCAGTCAGAGATGACAACTCTGCATAAAAACTAGACATGGAAGCTAGTTAAATTACCACGGGGCAAAAAGGCTCTACCTTGTAAATGGGTTTACAGGTATAAGATCACCGCTCATGATAGTCAGCCAAAGTACAAAGCAAGGCTTGTTGCCAAGGGCTTTAAGCAAGAACAAGGCATTGACTTTGATGAAGTCTTCTCTCCGGTGGTCAAGATGACTACATTGAGATGATTTCTTGCATTGGTTGCCATATTAGATTTGGTGTTGCACCAAATGGATGTCAAGACAACGTTCTTGCATGGTGATTTAGATGTGGAAATTTACATGCAGCAGCCAGAAGGGTTTGTTGAGAAAGGCAAGGAAGATTGGGTATGCCAGTTGTTAAAGAGTCTTTATGGCTTAAAACAATCACCGAGGGCATGGTACCATAAATTCCACAAGTTTATGCTTTCTCAAGGCTACAAACGTAGTGAGTTCGATCACTGTCTATATACAAAGAAGGCTAAGGATGGCAATTGGCTGATCCTTATTTTGTATGTGGATGACATGTTGATTGCTGGCAAGCACTTGGAAGAAATTTCAGCTTTAAAGTCAAAGATGGCAAAATCGTTTGACATGAAAGACATGGGTGAGGCAAGTCATATACTTGGTATGTGCATTGAGAGAGACAGATCAAAGAAGTGGATTTGGTTATCTCAAACAGAGTATATTGACAAGGTTTTGCAACGTTTCAATATGGAGAAGGGAAAGGCATTGAGTGTTCCATTGCCACCATATGTGAAACTTAGCAAACAAGATTTTCCTGTGTCTGAGGAAGAACAGGCTGAAATAGATAAGATTCCATATGCGTCTGCAGTGGGTAGGTTGATGTATGCAATGATTGCTACTTGCCCAAACATTGCATTTGCAGTGGGAGTAGTAAGTCGATACATGTCAAACCCAGGCAAGAAACATTGGGAGGCAGTGAAAGGAATATTGAGATACCTGAAAGCTACAAAGAGTATGCGTATATGCTATGGGAGTCAGGAGCTAAGTGTAAAGGGTTTTACAGACTCAGATTATGCAGGTGACTTAGACAACCGAAGGTCTACGTCAGGGTATGTCTTTACATTGGCTGGTGGAGCAGTATCATGGCGTTCTAGATTACAAGATTGTGTTACTCAGTCTACTACAGAGGCTGAATATGTTGCAGCATCAGAGGCATGCAAAGAATCAATTTGGCTTAATCGACTAGTAACAGATTTGGGAATCAAAGAAGAGATTCCTGTGCTATACTGTGATAGTCAAAGTGCTATACAATTGGCTCGCAATCCGGTTTATCACTCAAAGACAAAGCATGTGGATGTGAAGTATCATTTCATCAGGGAAATGCTCGAGGATAAGCAACTTTAGCTTGTCAAAGTTCACACTACAGAAAATCCTGCTGATCTACTTACAAAAGGACTTCCCTCAGAGAGCTTTGCGCATTTTCGCAAGCAGATAGGTGTAGGGTAGTACATCACTTCTCTACATCTTTTGTATATTAGCTTGTATAGTAGCTTCTCTCACACTTAAAGTACCACATTGGACTTTAAGTGGGAGGTTGTTGGGGTATAAAGCCCAATGTGGTCGCTCAGGTAAGTGGGCGGGCCGCCAGGTATGTACACATATTCTTTTGTAAAAACCTAATAAGAACTCACTATGCTCTACACATTACAGTAAAGCGAGTTCACCATATCGTCGTGCTCTTCTTCTCGCACTCTCTCTCGCGTCGCATTCCGCTCGTACTCCTTCAGTCTCTACCTAAGATAGGTTTAACCATTTGAATTGGCACTATATCATAGCCATCCTCATCACAAAACTTAGTAGATCTCATGTCATTTACATTCCATTCAAGAGGCTCAAAGGCTTCTTCGAAGAACGTTTTTGAAAAGTATGCCTTGTCAATTTCAAACCTCTCTAGTATACAGTGCTCCACTTGTAAGTCTCCGAAGATGAGTTTTGGCATTGATCCTAGATGGTAATTCAATATTCTCAATTGTCATGGAGTCAAAGTCCTCTATCAGAGTCTTTGCTACATCTTGTTAGCTGAGGTCTTTCAAGGTAATATGAGTAGTTGCATTATCTTGTCAAAAGATAGATATAATCATAACCGAAGTCTTGTATCATTTTTAGTTGTCGCATAAATGGTCATCTAAGACTAATGTTATTATTGTTTTTCTTCTCAAAATACATTGTACCAAATGTATGCTCGTAGTGTATATCACATGAGTTCACTACTATTTTCTCAAGAAGTCTTAGGGGTTTCTTAACATAACTATCTGCAAGTTGCAGTTTCATGTGAGTCTTATGTAATGCCAATCATCCCCATGACTCCCAAATGTGTTTTATGGCTATGGAAACACTTGTACCACTATCTAATATTAACAGTATTTTCACCCCGGAAAATTCTATAGGTAGTGGTGTTTTCCCATCCTCTCCTTCTCAATATTCACCTACTTTATTGATAGGAATTGGCTCGAAAGACTTTGTGTCATCTTTACCCTCATCCAATATTAGGAAAAATATGAACCCTTCTGGATTAAGGTTAATTAGATGCAAGCCAATACGAAGAGGGTGGTGGATCCACTTTATGCCCTCAAAATAGTAGAGGGACAAAGTAATCTTACACTTCTTAATGGCCTCTTACCTATTGAGAAGGGGGGGGGGGGGACCACATGGAACCTCCAAGTTTTTTTTTTTTGGCTCGCTTTTTAAAAAGCCTCAAAGATTTGAAATTTTTTTTTGAAAAAATTTCATTATTCAAAATTTATCTCCTTAAAACCCCTCCAAACGTATTTTATGGTTAAAAAAACATTTTTTTGAGCTCCAAAAGAAAAAAATTAGTACCCAAAAACTCAAAAATAAAAAATTTTCAAAAAAAATAAAAACATCATTTTTTACTTTTCCAAGCCCTTCCAAATCTATTTTATACTTCAAAAGTGAAATTTTCTCTCTAGAACCCTTTTTTCAAGCCCTCCTTTGTTGCAATCATCACACTCACCCTCTACTTCAACACTCTCTCTCTACTACCACCTCCATTGTAGCACCAAGGAAGCTTCTCTATCTTCTCTCCCCATCAAACGAGGGCCATCCATTTTCTCTTATATCAATTGCAACACCAACCAAGATCCTCCCTTCTTTGTCACTTCGATGTCAAGTGTACATGGTTGTGTGTGCCACGTGAACATACTTCAACGACTTCCAAAGATAGTTTTTCCTTCCATCTAGATAGGAGTATCTAGAATTCTAGGGCGATTACTCCCGAAAATTTTGTGAGCCACGTGCATGTCCGAACAAGTTCATTATATTAGGTTTCCCACACTATGAGAATCTCAAAAAGTTTTATCGTGCCCTTTCTTCGTGTTTTGTGTGGAGAGAGAGAGAGAGTCCCAAATGGGGCCAGAGAAGAGGGGGACGGGGGTATTTTTTGTATTTCAAATATCAACGGATATAGCCGCACATATTATCGCTAATATTATCGCAAATATTGTCGTGTCTATTACCGAACCCTGCTTTAACACCTAAAACATTCAAATTTTGGTGTTTCCCATTGTTTTGCTTGTGAATCAAATTAAAGAACATTATTTAAAATTTAAAAGAAATAAAAAAATTGATATTAAAATATGAAACAATAGCTATGTGGATAAACATGAAACTATGAAGAGCTCGCTCCATCCTAAAGTTATGCATACGCTTCCATGTAAAGCAAGCAGTGTTAGAGATGAGAAGTCAAACATGGACGTCATCTTCTTTCTTCAAGATCTATCTTGCAACTATGTGCATGTGGCCTACACTTTTGCAACATTTTTTCTCATTCTCTTGCTTATTGCGGATATTTTGGCTTTTATTATTGCCTTTTTACTACCACACATACATTTACCCGAGTGACTGTATCCATGCACTCTTCGCATATCTTGAAAGGCTTTATGTATTGGTGCCAAAGAGCTCTCTTGTCATGAAAGGGTGCTCAGCAATGAGCATAATAAAGAAGCTCTTCTTTAAATCACTCTCGCATTGCGCATAACACAAAACACTAGCTTCACTTGCACTCATAACGCTTCATAATAACAACGCTTCTTAGAAAAATGCAAATCATTTTTTATTTTTATAAATAATTGTTCCTAGAAATTATAGATATTTTGTTATCAATTAGATTAATCACTCCCACTTGATTAACACAATTTAGCATGCTTCACAAAATAGAGAGAGAAAGAGGTGAATGGATGACACGACAAAAATTTTTCGTAACTTAAAGTATACAAAATGTTTTTGAATCATCTTTCAAAAGATCTCTACAAGACGTGTGATCCAATTCTAAACCCATGGCCCCTAAATCAATAAACAGAAATAGAATTGTCGTTTGTGGATGTGTTGGCTTCATCATCTTCGAATGCATCCTCCTCCATCTCATCATCATCATCATCATGGCAATCATGCTCGCTAAGACCTGCGATCGTGGGACTTGAATCATCTATCTCCCTCTCTTCTATCTGTCTCTTATCCAAAGTAGTAGGTGGGTCAGGGTCGAAGATCGTCTCCACTTTGTTAGTGGCAAAAATGGTTCTCCCCTAAGGTGTTACGAGAACTACGAACCAAAGTTTTGGTTAGTGGATTGTTAGATATAGAGGACCTATAAAAGAGAAGTTCAAAGTGAGTAACATTGATATAAGTAAGGTTACAAGCAAATAAGGGTAAAGAAGATATTACTCACCTGCTCACAATTGCGTGGCAAAACAAAATTTTCATACCTCCCCGTGTGATGCACACTAGAATCCAACATGAAGAGGCCATATGGTGAACTCTCTCTACTGTAATGTGTAGAGCATAGTGAGTTCTTATTAGGTTTTTACAAAAGAATATGTGTACATACCTGGCGGCCCGCCCACTTACCTCTGCGACCACATTGGGCTTTATACCCCAACAGACTGTTGGGTAAATCCCGCAATCAACATGCTCTAGGAGACGACATTTTGAACAAAGAGATCATCAAGAACTCAGTGTGCTTTCGGACGGTCACCACATTAGGCGTACACTTGACCATACACTTTAACCAAGGCATTGCCTCTCAAGCTGCATAGAACGCATACAAACCCTGACGAGCCTATAAAATTCCCAGATGGCACACCGACCAAGCCTACCAGACTGGTATAGAATTGGCCCGTAACTTAAACTGGCGATAACTTGGCGACCGTAACTCCGATCACTGATCTGAAAAGATCGACACGCTCCACAAAATGAGCACTTTTTCCCCATGCATTCACTTCATTTATGTCCCCTCAGCTGCAATTGCCCAATCCGGTACAGAGCTGCAATTGATTCAAACTTCAAATTGCCATAACTTTTTCATTGTAGCTCCAATCGACGAGCCGTAAAGACATGCCAGTAGAGCACTTCAAGCACTTTAATTCTAGATCATAAACTCCTATCTGTGCTCACTTTAAGCATACTATTTTTTAGCATCATTAAAGCATTTATTGGCCCTTTTAAGCCGCATCTGGCATACATTAATACTAAACTTGGCCTGTTAACAAGCCCTGATCACTGCCCAATAAATGTGTAGGCTTTAAAGAAGATTAGCTTGCATTTCTTTGCTCTTTTTCCCATCATGAAAGCGGAGCGGCACGACAACGTTTTTAATTGGAGCTTGCCATTGCCGATTGCAACCCTCTAAATACTCTCCCTACTATGTGTATTAGTAACTAGTATCTCAATTATTAGAATGTGGATATACCTAAACAAGTATTCCTCTATAGAAAATAAGAAATTTTAATGACATTACATCTTTGATAATAGGTATAAACGTATATCATCACGCCAATGCATGATGGAAAGAGTAAGGAAAGAGAGATTTGTACCTTCCTACCTTTGCAATTATCTTCAATGTTGCATCATACAAAATTGACACCATTATTTCATCTTGGTTGATGTTGCCTCATTATTACTAATGGGATACTTACTCCAATGCCAGAATTTGATACCAACATTTTTCAATTAGGAGACCTACTTGTAGCCTATCCTAATAGGTGGTCATCACATATCTTTGTATTCCATCATGAGTTTAATTAGTCTTTATGGATTAGCTTCATGCCCTGATTATCACTCTTACGACTTTACCAAGTATAACTATGTATCTGCAAAGTTGTATTTAGGGATAGATTTTTTAGAATTCTCAAAATTAAGCACTTAGATTAGTTTTTCATTTGGACTTACCACTTTATCACAAAACCAATATCCACTGGTTATTCCAGCTTTGCAAATCACTGTGCAAATTTATATAGAACCTTCTATTATCCGCTTGTCTGTACTCAAATTTACCTGCTTTCATTCTCTTTTATTAGCGAACTGTTTAAAATCTCTCATCAATTTTATCATCTACGGCTTCCAAAATGTTAATGTATTTAATTTGTGGTTAAATTGTTTAGAATTCAACAAGAACTCACTTATTGTGTGGAGAAAAACTTTTGCAGATAAAGCTAAGTACAATGCTATCATATCAACAAACCTCTAGGTATAAATTTATTGATGCTTTTTAATAATATATATGTAGCAAGATCATTTGAATTATCTCTTATTAGGCAACTCTTGTTATGGCATCTATAATGCACCATACTAGTGCTTATTCTACTTCCTTCTTTATCTTAAGATCTCCAAATTTTGCACCATCTCTTGTGACCTCTTCTTATACGCTAATTCCCCAGTTTAATATGCTTGGTTGGTAAATGCTCATTTTATTTTATTTCTTTTAAGTTACTTTCTTTATAGATATAACTAATAGACTACACTCAAGCAATTTTGCAACAACGTAGAATGTTGTTAGACATTTTTTTTTATAAATCATGACTTTTTTACTTATTTGCATTATTAAATAAGTTGTGAATTCAAATAAATCTAACATCATGGCTTCTACTTGCACTGACTAGAACTACTCTTGAGATGTCTAATCATTAAGCTATAAAGGTGCTCACATGAGCTTAGGGGATTTGAGATGATTGAGAGTACCTTGTACGTACTTCACTATTTCAACCTACACCAAGCTGGCATCAAACATGTAGTAAATGTTTTGTTTTTTTTAATGCCTTGTTTATTCCATTGGTCACATGCACACAATTTTGTCGATTTAGGCAATTTATAATGCTTATCTTGTTGTAGATTTGTCGATTTAGGGAACAACAATTAATTGTGCAAATTCGTCGATTTAGACAGCGCGAGTGCAAATTCACCGATTTAAGCAGCACACCAACAAATATCAGATTCACTAGCTTAAACAATGCTAATTGTAGATTCGTTGGTTAAGGTAGTACGAGTACATATTCATTGGTTTAGGTAGCACATTGGAAAGGGGGAAAGGAGAACACACTCTGAACACACAATGAATGCTCTCTATAGACCAAGATATACACAACACCCCAATCCACTAGTTTTCACCTTCAAAATCAACACATAATCACCTGCACACATACGTTTTGGTACACCAACACACACATACACTTCTCAAAAAGCTCCAACACATTCCACACACACAAAACCCTTGTTTCACACTGCAAACACACCCAATCATCTCTCTCTGTCTCTCTCTCTCTCTCTCTCTCTCTCTCTCTCTCTCACACACACACACACACACACACACACACACACACACACACACTTACTTTTCACACCAAGACCTCGGTTTGGGGTTTCACCCAACCACACCGACACCGGAAACAACACACGAGTATAAAAGAAAGGTGGCGAGAAATCGACACAAAAGGGGGCAATGACGAGCTTCTCATTAAAAAAACCATTACAAGAGCACCACTATGCTATGCAGGGCACACTCCTCCTGCTCTTCTTCTCCTTCATGTACCAAAGATTCCAACAAAAAGGCCCCAAAGTCTTGGCTTCCAAAACGCCTATTTCACTTCACAAAAAACCCTTTTATAAGAGGGGTGGGTAGAAGTGTGGCTTAACTCAAAAAAGAAAAAAGTTGACTCATTTTTTATCGTGCATCTCAAGGGAGCTCGTTTAGGAATTTTCTTGCCTTGAATACACATGGGCACACCACATTTATCACTCGTTGCATGGCACGACACCTCGGCCACCTTTCCATTTCTATTGCATGTGAACCCCCTTTTGGACTACCATCTCGGCACATTGCCTTTCAAGACCCATGGGAGGCCCCTCTTGAGCCTTGGAGGGATGTCACGGTACCATGACAAACCCTCTTGAAGGTTAACTCTTCAATAAAAGGTTTGGTGCCAAAGGGGCACCGTGAGAATGCCTCCAACGGGTCAACCTACCATGTCATCAACGTCCACGCCGTTGACACGCCGCCTCAGGCTGAGCAAAAACATCAGCACTATCGAATGTTGCCCAACACGACAGCGAGTAGTGCTCGAGCATCACCCCCACGAGTAGGGTGAAGAGAGATCCATTAAAGCTCTCTCTCTCTCTCTCTCTCTCTCTCTCTCTCTCTCTCGCACTCCATACAGAGTGTCTTTTTTCAGCATAAATATCCCTTAATCCTGCTATGAGTGCCCCTATGTGGGATTTTATGCCTGCCACATGGCACTCACCAAAATCATTCCCACCAAAAGCCCTCCATCCACTTTGTAAAATACCCAAAAAAACATTTTTCTGCTTCAACTTGGACATTCTGCATCCACTGCTCAAGGACCCAGTCATCGAGCTGCAAAGCCATGCCTATAGACCCAGTCCTCAGCTATAGTTTGTACAAATCTCGATGCTTTTTAGCTTCCCGGGAACTCCAATCGATGCGACCAAAATGGAAAAAAACTACAAGATCCACCTTGGTGAGCAATTGATCCCAACTTTAACAAGCTACAACTCCACAACCATAGGTCCAATGGACAAGCTATCGATTCTTGTTAGCTTCAGATAATGAATAATCCCCTTGAGGCCCATAAACTCCCAGATGGGACTCTCTCCAAAGTAGTCAAAGTGACTCAGAACGCCCCTGGCAAACATTCAACTGGTCATATGTCTCACCTTGTAGCTCTGTTTGATGAGCTGTCTAGACCAGCTTTTAGATCAATTCAAGCACTACATCCTCTAGTAAAAAAAACATCCCTTTGGACTTCTTCACGTGCTATCCCATTTAGCGTGTTTTGGAGTGCATCTGGCCTAAAAGACCTCATAAGACATACACTTTAGATACCACCTACCTGTCGTGGTCCTTCACACTTGCTTTAGCCCTTTAGTCTACACATGTCAACATCTCTATCCCTTGCCAGCACACCTTTTAGCATCGACCAACTTTGGTCACATCACCATTGCCCACCCCCCTGTTGAACATTTATGTTCAGCCAAAAACAACTTTATTGAACTTGAAACCTGCAACACCATGCTAACAATCAAGCAAATTGAAAAAAACATGACCATATATAGAGTATATACACAAGGTTTCATCTCCCCTACACTCTGTCCTCTTTAGGTGGGTTGCCCAACCCCCCTGCATCACTTGCTATTATCCACCTAAATCGAATACGTGGCACTGAACACATCCATGCACATATAGCACGGCCACATAGTGTCATACCCAAGCACACAACCATCCAAATATATAAGCTTTCCATAGCATACCTTCACTTTCACTGCTTCGAGAATCCATTGGCACACTACTTGCTTGAAATAAAGTGCCATCATGCACTCGAACCTGTTGTACCTTTAACCTGTAACCTTGCTATAGCTTTCTCAACAAGCACATGTGATTCCTTCTCCATGTCAACCATTAGGTCATTGAACCCCCAATCAACCTTGTCCTTCAAACATATCTTACCAATGGAACCAATATCCATAGCATCCCTCCAGCAATCCATAGGCATATGGCATGTTCCTTCGCCTTGCACTTCATCTTCATCCACTTGCATACCCTCGTTCGTAGGCTTGGATTCCTCCCCTTGGCTTATATCCAGCATAACTGCTTTCCCTTCAATATGCTCTTCACACACATCTACTACATCTCCACTCACATGCATAAGGTCAAACTCTTCATACCTCCAGTAGGAAGAATCCGTCTCCCAACTCGTATCGTTATCCAAAGAGTTGATGCAGCTTGACTCGTGCTCTCCCTTTGTCTCAAAATGTGGAATTGCGTCCACCAACTCTTCATACCTCCAGTAGGAAGAATCCGTCTCCCAACTCGTATTTTTATCCAAAGAGTTGATGCAGCTTGACTCGTGCTCTCCCTTTGTCTCAAAATGTGGAATCGCGTCCACCTCTACCATTTCAATATCATCAGCAAACCTCACTTGCCAGTCATGAGCACATTCCCAAGGAATTCGACTATCCACTACTTAATTTTCCAACACATCTCTTTGGTCTGAAACCAAAGACACCTTTTCAACAGCTGGAACCTTCTTGCCTGGAATCTTGGGCATAGGAACGACCCCGTCTCTTTGCAGCCATAGCACCCTTGGCTCTTCTTGCACATGTAGATCCTCTAGAATTGGCTTTGTAGATCCACCACTTCAACTGGATTTAACACCATCAAATTGAACCATCCTTGTCTTGCTTGACACTTCTTCAAGAGCTTCTTTGTGCGACCTCTTGCAAAGGCCACCACCTCTGCATACGACACAGGCCCATCTACTTCCACTTTATCATGAACATCCACATGCAAACACTTCATAAATTTTCTTAATTTCAAAAAATTAACATCCGCAGCAGATGTTACCTTTAAGAGCTGTCTCAAAGAGCCCTGGACTCCCACTGGATCATTTGGAAATCTCCATTCGGCTCTGCCTGAAACCATCGAGCTTTCGCTTTGCCTCACCGAGCTATGCACTCGACGCGAACTTGCACTTAAAGGTAATTTCCAAAGCTTCCCAACTCGTCTTTTCTTCATTGCACAATCTGTTAACCATAGCTTCACTCTACACAAACTGGGAGTGGGAAAGCTTGGGCCACTCCCTCTTCTCTCGACAAGCTGCTTTCCAACAAGAACAAATCGTAATCCTATAGCCATACTTCCGCATCTTCAACCCCTGTGAAAATCAAGAATCCCGACCACATCGTCCTCATTAGCACTTGCTCTTCAACACTCGCATTTCCACCATCACCAAAACATTGTCTTCACCTTCAAATAGGAGCATCAGTGTGCTCCTCCATGGGGGCACCAAAAGATGGAAAGGGGAACACACACACACACACACAATGAACCCCCCTCTATAGCCCATGATATACACATCACCAGAATCCACTAGTTTTCACCTTCAAAATAAACACATAATCACCTGCACACACCCGTTTTGGTACACCATAATTCTCGGAAAGCTCCAACACATTCAACACACACAATCCTCTCTCTCTCTCTCTCTCTCTCTCTCTCTCTCTCTCTCTCTCTCTCTCTCTCTCTGTGTCTGTGCACACCAAGACCTCAGTTCGGGGTTTCACCCAAGCACACCGATACCGGCAACACCAAGCAAAGCACATGAGAAGAAAAGAAAGGGGATAGGGAATTGACACAAAAGGGGAGGCAATGGTGAGCTTCTCATTCAAAAAACCATCACAAGAGCACCATTGTGCTATGTAGGGCACACTTCTCCTGCTCTTCTTCTCCTTCATGTACCAAAGACTCCAACAAAAAGGCCTCAAAGCCTTGGCTTCCAAAGTCCTTTTCACTTCAACAAAAAAAAACCCTTTTATAAGAGTGGCTCCCAAGGTGTCCACTAGGAGATATGTAAGATAGCTAATGCTAACAAAATAAGGGATTTATGATTAGGTCCACTTATTGAAAAATGTACTTACATAAAGGGTTTTTTAATTGAGAAAGTGAAAATTTTCATATATAAGGGCTAGTTTTTTTTACAAAAATTCATACATAAGGGGTATATATAATACTTGAAAATATATAGGTAAGGGATTATTTAAATACCTCTTGCTCGCGCGTGCTATATGCAATTTTTACATAGTGGACTCCCCGGGGAGTGGCTTAACTCAAAAAAGAAAAAAGTTGACTTCTTTCTGCTCGTGCAGCTCAAGGGAGCTCATTTAGGAATTTTCTTGCATTGAATACACATGGGCACACCACGTTTAGCACTTGTTGCATGGCACAACAACACGGTCACCTTTCCATTTCTATTACATGTGAACCCCCTTTTGGACTACCACCTCGACACGTTGCCTTTCAAGACCCATGGGAGGCCCCTCTTGAGCCCTAGAGGGATGTCACGGTAGTGTGACAACCCCTCTGGGAGGTTTACTCATCAATAAAAGGTTTGGCACCGCAGGGGCACCGTGAGAACGCCCCCAATCGGTCAACCTGCCACATCATCCACAGAGACGGGGCGCCGCCTCTGGCCGAGCACAAACACTAGCACCACGAGCATCGTGCCCACGAGCAAGGTGAAGAGAGCTCTGAGCTTTCTCCCTCTCTTGCACGCCATACAAAGTGTCTTCTTTCAGCATAAATACCCCCCAATCCTGTTGTGAGTGCCTCTATGTGGGATTTTATGCATGCCATGTGGCACTCACTAGAAGCATTGCCTCCCAAAGGCCCTCCATACCACTTTTAAAGATACCCAAAAAACATTTTTTTTGCTTCAACTTGGACATTCTACCATCCACTACTCAAGAATCCAATCATCCAGCCCCAAAGCCATGCCTATAGACCCATTCCTCACCTATAGTCTCTACAATCCTAATGCTTTTTTATCTTCCCCGGCCCTCCAATTGATGTGACCAAAAAAACATAAAAAACTACCAGATCCACCCCGGTCAACAATTGATCCCAAGTTCAACAAGCTACAACTCTACAACCATAGGTCCGATGGACAAGCCGTCAATTCTTGCTAGCTTCACATAGTGTATACTCCCCTTGACAACCCTATCGAGGCCCAAAAACTCCTAGATGGCATGCTCTCCAAAGCAATCAAAGTGACTTAGAACCGGCCCCTAACAAACATTCAACTAGCCATATCTCTCACCTATGGTAGCTCCGTTTCATGAACTACCTAGACCAAATTGTAGATCACTTCAAGAACTACATCCTCTAGGAAAGAAAACATCCCTTTGGACTTCTTCACTTGCCATCCTATTTAGCCCGTTTTGGAGCCTATCTGGCCTCAAAGACCGCATAAGACATATTACACTTCAGATGCCACCTGCCTGCCCTGGTCCTTCACACTTGCTTTAGCCCTTTAGCATGCACGTGTCAGCATCCCTATCCTTGCACAACACACCTTTCAGCAGCGACCAATTTTAGTTGCACCAACGTCCTATTGGTATCAATTCCCCAATTTAAACAGCACTGATTACAAAATCATGCTGCAATGGTTTGCCACCATTGCTTCTAGTGTGATTTTGTTACTTGAGTATATAGTGAAAGAGATTTGGATTTGAACTTACATTTGGATTTGTACTTGGATTTGGATTTGGTCAATGATGGTTTCTTATCAACAATATTTATCAAGTTGAACTTCAAATTTATAAGAGTTTATTATCGAAGGATGACTATGACCAATGATATCTTGATATAATAGGATATGACATGTAACTCCTTATTCTCATAGTATGGGACACTAGAATATGCAGTATATGGATGGCGATGGCATAACCAAATTTGTTTGTTTGAGTTATGAGCTTTTATACATGATATTTATGACACAAAATCTTAACCATTGCTTTTGACAAGTATAATTGCATATTCTTAACTTAGAAAATGAGGAAAAACTTGCTTTCTTAATGGAGGGGTATGTAGTGAGAATTGATAATTAGCTATTTATTGTAGTTGACAGGTTGCAAAAGCTACAAACTATGCGAAGGGATAGTAAGATTATGGATTTCTAATTGTCAAAATGATCTTTATGAGCTATGGTCACTTTATGTCCGTCAAGCAAACAGTTAATGTGCTTAAAATATTGGTGCATCCACTAATGCAAAGAATCACTTGCACTTATAGACAAACCACTTACAATAGCCTAACAAGCCTGCTCTCCTCTCCCAACATATAGAAGAAACATTGAGAGGCTATTAAATGTTTAAACGTAAGCTTGTTGTGTGCGGAGTACATGGTGAAGAAACGTAGTTTACGATGTCATTGACCACCAGGAAGCTAATCCTAAGGAAGAAAAGGAGGAAAAGATGAAGGGAGGGAGAGGAAAGGGAGGGTCGGGGGCAGGGGAGACGAGAGAGAGAGGATACGAAGGGGGGAGAAGGGGTCAGGGAGGGAGAGAGAGGGGAGGAGGAGGGAAGAACAAATTCTTCTTTTTTTTGGGGGGGGGGGGGGGGGAGAGGATTTTGAAAAGTTGACTTTTAGTGAATGTAAGTGAAAGGGAGGTGGTGATGCGTGTGCTAGTCTCCACCCAACCGTGCTATCTTATTGCCTCCCCCTAGCGTACACACTGTCTGGCCGTGCCGGTGGCCTTGCTCGTAGGACCCATGTCCTTACATTACCCTCCCCCTTGGAGAATCGTTTTCGTCCTCGAAAACGAACATAGAAAAACGTTTCTTAAGCGCGGAGACATTCTCCCATGTAGAACCTTCTTCAGGTCTATCTAGCCATTTTACCAACACCAAAATCTTTTCGGGCTCATGAGGGATGCTTGGCGGTTCGATAAGGTCAACTAACACACCTGTGTCAATGACATTATCATTTTGTCCTAGCTGTTTTTGTAAATGGCTAACATGAAAAACAGGATGAACTCGTGAGTGCTCTAGAAGAGCTAACTTATAGGCCACTTGACCTATACGTTTGAGAATGGTAAACGGTCCACAATAGCGTGGTGAAAGTTTAGCAACTTTTCCCGTCTTTAGACTTTCTGAATGCTCCAGAACTTTGAGGAAAACCTTGTCTCCTTCTTCGAAAGTAGCAAGACGACGATGCTCATCTGCATACTTCTTATATCGATCTTGAGCTTGCTTAATATTTTGTCAAGCAACTCAAAGCATGTCAAAATGGTCTTGGAGAAAATCCTTTGCTTACTGTATCATCTCCTTAGCCAACCCCACCGTAACGGGTGATCGAGGTTGAATTCCATACAAAAGCATAAATGGACTAAACCTTGTAGTCACATGCTTTGAACTGTTATAAGCAAATTCCAATATAGGTAAGTAGTCTTCCCAATTGGTTTGCTTCTTGCTAACGTACGCTTGTAGCATATCCTCTACCACTTGATTAACTCTTTCTGTTTGACCATCTGTTTCTGGATGATCAGTCGTACTTAGATTAAGTTTAGTTTCCAACTTTTGGAACACAACTCTTCAGAAGTGATTATCAAACTTTCAATCTTTGTCACTAATGATACTAGCTGGAAGACCGTAGAGTTTATATATATGCTCTACATATAGCCGTGCTAATTCCGGTGTCTTAACTGTAGTCCTAATGGGAATGAATCGACCCATCTTGGTGAGACGGTCTACAATTATCTATATGGCATCATGGCCACGATTTGTAGTAGGTAGTCCTACTACAAAATCCATAGAGATACTCTCCCACTTACCTTGTGGAATCTTCAAAGGATGTAAAAGGCCACCTACCTTGAGGTGCTCTGCCTTATTAACTTGGCACTGTTGGCAGTTTAGTACGTACTCTTGAACATCATGATGTAAGCCCGGCCAATAAAATTGCCACATCTAACTAGGACATACGTCTTACGAATACGTGGATGACCAGCACTTGGACTATCGTGACACTCAAATAAGATTTGGCACATGGTGACTGAGTCCTTTGGCACACATACTCTACCTTTGTGGAGTAAGTATCCATCATCAATGGAAAAATTCTTCCATCGCTTAAGCTCTTCTTGAGTAGGGGTGGAGCTCTGTGTGTGGGAGTTTTTATCTGCGTGTGTAGAGACATGTTGATCTGGCTGTACAGAGACATGCGAGTGTGAGGGATCCCTTTTTAAAATTTCACTCCACACTTTAGCATATGATTGATCTTGTGCAAACTTGCCACGTAATGACTCGGACTTACTGCATCCGCTACTACATTATATTGCCCCTTGCGATATCGTAGCTTACAATCATAATCTTGAAGGATTTTGGGCGATCTAGCTTTACGGCCCTTCTAGTCTATTTGAGTAGTAAACCATTTGATACTCTCATGGTCAAAAACTACTTTAAACTCAGCACCATATAAATAGTGTCGCCACTTTCGTAAAGCGTGAATTATGGCATAGAGCTCTCTCTCATAAACAGAATAATTTTGTTGAGCTCTATCTAACTTTTTACTTTCAAAGGCTATAGGTCTTCCCTCTTGGAAAAGTACCGCACCAATTGCTTTATCACTAGCATAAGTCTCTACCACAAACGGCTTAAGTGGGTCGACAATTGCTAGGATGGGAGCAGTGGCTATAGCTACCTTGAGATGTTCAAAAGCGCGTTTTTGGGCTTCTTCCCAATAAAAGGTCTTACCTTTTGCTTTAAGTTGATCCGTCATAGGAACAACAATTTTGGCATAATCATGGATATACTGTCGATAAAATCCAGCCATGCCTAAAAATATTTGAAGCTCCTCAACCGTGTTGGGATGTGGCCATCGAAGAATGGCAGCGACCTTGTCAGTGTCCATTTTGATGCCAGAATAAGAGATCACATGACCGAGATAATGTATCTCTATTTCAAAGAAATCACACTTGCTTTGCTTAGCATACAACGCATGAGCTCGTAGCTCTTTAAACACTAATCGTATGTATTCTTTGTGTTTGTCTTCAGTCTTACTGTAAATGAGAATGTCATCAAGGAAAACCACAATAAATTTTCCAAGATAGGGACGTAAAACACTATCCATGAGTGTCATAAATGTAGTTGGAGCATTGGTTAGACCAAAAGACATAACCAAAAATTCAAAATGTCCGAACCGTGTTCTAAAGGCAGTTTTGGAGATATCTTGTAAAAGGATATGCACCTGGTGGCATCCTGAACGAAGATCTATCTTTGTATAGTATCTTGCCCCATGGAGTTGATCAAACAACTCATCTACTCTTGGCAGAGGATACTTGTTCTTGATGGTTATGGCATTTAATCCGCGATAATTGATGCATATGCACATAGTACCATCTTTCTTTTTTACCAATAGAATTGGTGATGCCCAAGGCAAAGTGCTAGGTCTAATGAAACCACGAGCGAGGTAGTCAGGCAACTAACTCTCAACCTCCTTGGCTTCTTTAGCACTCATATGATAAGGTGGTTTACTCACCGGTTTAGTGCCTGGCAAGACATCTATGCCATGCTGCACATCATGTGTAGGGGGTAAACCCGGTGGTAAATCACTTGAGGACACATACTATACTCCGTGAGTAAGTGAGTCAACTTTTGCCGTGCAAAAGGAGAAAGTAAACTAGAGTTATGTTGGGATGGAGAATCTTGTAATTCCTATAATTTTTGTTTTACAACAATTGCACGTTGCTCTATAGAATTAAAATTGAGAGCACTTTGCTCGTTAGATTTGTTAACACTTTGCATATCATTAGAATTCTTTGCACTTTGCATACCATTGCTACAATTCACCGCACTTTGCTCTTGGGAATTCACAAGACTTGGAGACAAGCAGTAGCACAAAAAGTATAAGGATTTGTGTTCATAACTAGTGTGCAATGTGTTTCCTAAACCATGCAGCCACTCCTGTCCTAAAACTACATCAGCACGGTCCATGTTCATAACTTGGAAGTCAAGGCTCATCGTATGATCTTGAACAATAAGCTCAACCCCTTGAAGTACCGTGTCCCATACTTCTTTATCATTCCCAGACATCTGCTCCACCACATACTTGTGAGAGCAGGGAGTCTGTGTAAGCTTCAATTTCTTGACTAGCTTATAGTTCAAGAAGTTATGAGTTGCACCATCATCCACTAAAATACGAACACGTTGTCTGTTAATAGTGTCATGCATACAAATCAAATCATGGGGGCCAAAGGTGGGCTGCCACATTGAAGCAGGCACACAACACTTGTGCTTTTCTTCCATATGAAGAACCTCTACAACATAATATTTAGGAGATGAATCTAATGTGAGGCGTTGCACCGTGTGCATGGCCTTTTCTTTGCCTTGCAAAAGAGAACAATCTTTCTTGTTATGTTGGTCCGAAAGACATCTAAAACACAAATTGTGTTTCTTTGCACGCTCAATATCAGCCGTGCTGAGAGACCCCACGTAGAGTATCTCGTGAGTGTTTAGGCTTCTTAGCCTCTTGTGGGCGTGGACAGGTAGATTGTCTCTTATTCCTCTTGGAAAGTATGGGAGATCTACCTCACCATCGGCTCTTAGCCACATTACTCTGAGCAAGAATATCTTAGAGTAGGGAACATTTTCTTTCCTCTCTTGGTCATCATCATATCTTTGGGCATGACTGATGGCTTCTTCCAACGTTTTTGGATGTTGGGTCTTGACATGAAGATGATAGTCTTTGTCAAGACCCCTATTAAAACCCCGTATCTTTTGGAATTCTTCTAGACCCTCTAGTTTTAATATGATTTCCCGACACTTCGAAAGGTACTGTGTGAGAGAGAGGCCAGACATGCGGCATGCATCCCATGCTAACCAATTCTTATCTTCTTCATTAGAGTCCAAAAACTCTTTGGAGAAAGAAGCTTGAAACGCAGCCCAAGACGGAGGACAAGCATCTATTGGAAATGTCATCCACGACTTATAGGCCTTGTCTTTAGGATATAGACTTGTTTCCACAACTCTTCTTTATATCCGGGGTGTGTCTCAATCTATGAATATCACTCCATTTGTGTAAGAACGTATTGACCGCATCCTTGTTGCGATCATGCTCTTCCCTGTGAAACTCAGGAATGGTGATATTCTTAAGTAATACATTGCTACCTTCTGCATCTTCTGCAGCACTTGTCTCTTGGACTCCTTGAGTGGTGCGAGCTTGGTTCCCTTGAACCGTGCCACTTGTGGCTCCTTGAGCCGTTTGTGAATTCATAAATTTCACAAGTAACTCTGTAAGATTGGTAACATTTGCATTGAGTGCAGAGAGGTTGCTTTCAAGTGCACTTTGGCGATGTTCCAAAGTCTTGAAAAAAGCCATACCTACAAGCCCATGATCTCCTAGATCATCATCATCATGCACATTATTGTCAGCGGCACCCGTGGTGCCTTGATTTTGATCTACATGCTCAAAATCAAAATTGTGTGTAGATGGGATATCCTCACTGGCCATGGTAAACACACAATAATGTAAAGAGAGAGAAAAACGTCAACTTGTACCTTGTGAAATTGAAGTCTTTGTGTTTTGTATGCTCTACGATTTGCGTTGCATGCAAACCTCGCCTTTCGAGAATTGTAGGCTTCACGTGTCGTTCGTCGTAAGAACACCTTTGTTGATTCTTCACAAAAACTCGTCGGCTTTTGCTCATTTTGAAGCTACCTCCTTGAGGAAAAAAGAATTTTTGGAGAAAAACTTGCCTTCCTCCAAGAAGTGAAAAAACTACTTCCTTGAAGTTTTAAGGTTTCCCTTTCCTTCTAGTTTTTCTTTCAACACAAGTATGCTATCTTTCCTTGTTATACACAACAAGGGTCAATAGCTAGCTGAATGGTAAAGTGTTGGCCTCTTACCCTCATGGGGGCGGTTGAATCCTCCTTCATGCAAGGGTTAAGCGGGCCTTCCTATGCGCGCCGCCAATGGCGCCAAACACGAAAGCCTTCAGAGCCTCGGTGCCGTCGAGTTGCTGGTCGAGTTTGCCTTGGAGGGCGTAGATGGGACGACCGCAGTCGGCTGTCACTGTCTGTCCATGCGCACTACGCACAAGAAACTGTGCATGTCTTCTTTTTTACTGCACAGCGAAGACGTCGCTGTTTGCGAAGCGTGGGAGAGAAGCAGCACGTCGCATGCACATGCAACCTGCTTTTCCCCTTCTCCAAAAATAGCTCGGATACCAGTGAAAGGGCGGTGGTAATGCGTGTGCTAATCTCCACCCAACCATGCTATCTTATAGCCTCCCCCTAACGTACACACTGTCCGGCCGTGCCGGTGGCCTTGCCCGTAGGACCCATGTCCTTATAGTAAGCCCAAAAAAAAATCCAAAATGATTTTTTTGAAACCCCTCAGTTATACATGTTTTTGATGATATGTCAAGAGAAAGGGAAAATAGGAAATGCCACTCATTCTTTTCCTCATTCACTTCCAAAAAGCTAGTGAGAGAAAGGGACCTCTTAGATCCACATTCTACATGGACCGAAACAAAATCTAGAAAAGCATATGAAAATACTAAGCTTTCCACAGCTTCAAAGCTCACACTAGTGGGAGAAATCAACTACGGCTTGTGCATAACAAACTATGCTATCTTGCAAAGCAATTACGTGACGGAAAGCATCACAAACAACCCTTCGAAGAGCAAGTAATTATAAGCCATAACTCCCTCGTGATAAACAAGAGGTAAATAAGCACCACCTCCTACTTGCTTAAGGCATGGGATATCCCTAGTTTCTTTTACTATTTGCGCATGAGAATCGAGCTAGTAGGGAATACCAAACTAGGAAAATTTGAAAAACAACGAGAATCTCAGGTGATGCCTCTTGATAGCAATCAAAAGCAGGAGTATTTCACACAGCCAGTGATGGATGCAGGCTTAGTTGGTGAAGTCCGTCCTCCACGCTTGTAGGGTGTAGGAAGCGGAAGTAGGGGAAGGGGCACACGGCTAGTGTTACTGCTGCTAGATACAGTTATACTTGATGGCATTGAGTTTGCAACATGAACCATCTCCTTGGATGGCCTAGAGCAACATAGGATTGGAAGGTGTGAGTTGCCCTGTGAGGGTTCGAAACCCATTCTACCTTTTTGAATGGTAAGCAGAACTACCATAAGAAGAAGTCAAAAGGTCAAGAGAATTTCAAGGAGGAATCTTTATAATGAATGAATAAAGTAGATCCTGAGCCAATATGTGATATGTGTGGTCAATTCTTGAATTTTAAATCTATGGATCTTCCAACTTAGGTAGATGCTTTCTTCTAACCACTCTCTTGTAGGCTCTTATTTGAACACCACCAAGTGGAGGGAAAAAACATCCAAAGTTAGCTCAAACAATGGTCATCTAGGTAAGTGTCTTGATGGTCTCCGAAAACCCTCATCTTTGAGGTCTTGGGACTCTTAAGTTGGATACCCAAAAGTTTCCAATTGGAAGATCCTTCTAAAACGCTTTTATGACAAGCTTGCTTTCTAGCCTTTCATCATTAAAAACTTATGACAGTTTGTTCAACCAAATTGCACTTGAAACAGGGTTACAGAATCTAAACTAGTATAAACACTAAAATGACAATAACTTGAGATCTCTTGATCCTTTTGAGCCCAAATTTGGTCAATGAACTCCTCTTGAGGTGGAATCATGATTGTTAACTTTTTTTTCACACATGGCTATGACTCAACTTCATAATTGTGTTTATCATGTCAAGATAAGGCTATCCAACAAAATTTTTGTTCAATTTGACCCACTGAATCTCAAGTTATGTTCCCTTTTCAACTTTCTGAAGGTCTCTTAACACTGACAAAGATTGGTGATTTCTTTTAGCTCCTTGGGTCTTTTTGTACCCAAACTTGGTCAATGAACTCCTCTTGAGGTGGAATAGCCCCTCATGAATTCAAAACCTATCAACATAAATAACAATTAGGAATCGCGATTCTTAACTTTTTTCGCACACTAGTATAATTTGACTTGATAGCTCTGTTTGTCTAGTTTAGCACATGCTCGAGTTTGGTTCAATTTGGCCCAACAAATTTAAAGTTATGCTAGATTTACTACTTTAAAGAAGGTTTTCCTCTCTGAGTAAGATTACACTGGTCAACTCTTGGGTTTTCTTGAGAGGAAAGAGCTAACTATCTAGACCATACTTACATGGTCAATATGCCCAAATGGTCAAAATATTTGTCCTTCATGCAAAAACGTTTAGAATCATGATTCTAAACTTTTTATGATTTGTTTCAACTTGGATAGTTTCCTTTTATTGCCTATGATCTCTTGAGCATCTTGAAATTTTGGTGTCATTTGGACCACTCTTCATTGGTCTAATAGCCTTTTTCGCAGTGTTGTGGTATATTGACAATATTTTGAGACTCTTTGATCTTTTCAGTCCAAAATTTCAACAAACTAATGTCCTACACATGTGGATTATAGTCATGTGCTCAGATGTCCCTCTTATTTATAATCACGATTATTAACTTTTCTTCAATATAATGATATGTTTTGACATGCCGGGTGGTAATTCATGCTATAAGCAAACTACACACAAAATTTTTACCAATTTGGACCCGATTTGTTTAGTGTTTTAGAGCTTCATTTGCTAAAGTGAGTTGTTCTTTGAGTTTTCTTGGCCTTTTTTTTCACTCAAACTTGGTGGGAATGCTCCTTACGATGTCTTGGATGACCTAGAAGTGTCTGACACCCACCCACCACCACCACCACCACAACCCCCCCCCCCCCGCCGCGCTATGGACAAAAGTTTAGAATCGCGATTCTAAACTTTCTCAAGGGTTTCTAGATTGGATAATTTTAGAGTGTTCCCCAGTTTCCTTGATGCATATCCTCAAGTTTTGAGTCATTTGGGGAAGTTTTGACCTTGTTTCAAGCACTTTTCATCTCTCTCCCTAGTGTTCTAACAATTTTTTTTGTTAGGCTTCTAAACGTCTACCAAAGTAGATTCATATGGTCATTTCATGCTAAGAACTCTTTCAGGTGATAGGTGATGATACCCACCTAACCTACTTCTAATAAGAAATGACAAAAACAATGCATAAAACAACGAACAAAACCTAAAAATGTAAAAATGTAAGACAACACTTTCCAAACTAGTAAGGACTCTATGACTCATCTTCGGTGTTGTGAACTCTATACTAGCCTCCAATTCGTTAACCTAGACTCATGAGGTCACATGTTTTCTCTAGTCTAGGTTGGCGCATCCTTGGCAACGGTGCCAAAATGTTGTGGGTTCTTCATGCACAACCATTTTGGATGCCTATAGTTTAAGGAGCCTACCAATGGTCTCAGAATTTCAAAACTACCTCTATATAGAATTGCGATCATAAAAAGAGGTTATTTTTAGATGTATCAATTTGGTATCAAATGTTATCTATAGCTTTGTCTAGTGGACAAAAATGCTCTGCTATAGTTTGATTTCAGGTTTAACGCATAAATGAATAGAAACTCACCAAATATCTGGTAGATGGACATGCTCAAATACCCATATTATTCGTGAGATACTTACCTCAAAAGGGAGAGCTTACTCTAAGGAATGTTGTGCACTTCGTGGATTCGCAAAACAGAGCAAGGACACATGGAGATATGAGCTTGAGAAGATAAAAAAAGGTACATATAGTCTCATTAGGTCTCCCCAATCTCAGAAAAATAAAAGTCTTTCAAAACATATTAAGTGTGCAAGTGTTGGGTGAGTTTAGGAAATGAAAGGCAGATGAAGTTGGAAAGTCAAAAGTATCTTTTGTGTCCATATAAAAGAGGTGCTCTATTTCACATTGTATATTTGTGTTTTTTTTCTCTTATATTTTTTCTTTTAACGTTTTTTTCTCTTTAAAGTGTCCTTCTTCCCTCCCTCTCTCTCTCTCTCTCTCTCTCTTGCGCGCAAAGTTAAATCCATTGTTCTCACGTCCAATTGATATTGCTGCAAATGTATGTGCTTTGTCATTGCCTGTTGTTGTGTGATATAGACTAGTGTTTCGTTTTTTTTTTTTTTTTGGAGAGAATCTTTTAATGTTTTGAAGCCATTAGGAATACCTTTTAATTTTGAATTAAAAATACCATTAGTTAAACAATCGCTCACATATTATCTTAGAAGTTATTTACAAAATGAATGAAATATCTTTTATACTAAACCCTAAACTCAATTGATCGACCAATGCGAACAAGGCACTTTGCTAGGCTTTACGACTCAACTCTCCCAACAAATCTCACATGTATTTGCCTTATTTACAAAGATTGGAGGTAAAATACAAGTGCCAACTTAAAATAATGTTCCGTCTAACTTTACAAAGGTTTATTGTACTGGCAAAAAATCATGGGATGATGGGACATCTTGTGACAACTTTGAGCTTCACGCTTCTCTTCAAAGCATCTGTCTTCAATCTTTACAGCTTCATCACCATCCTTACTTACTATTACGTCCCCAGACATCAACTTGGGAGCATACAGCCAAGCAAGCTAGCCTCTGCCACAAGGGTTGGTGTCCCATACTACCAAGCCCACACTGATACGAGTGTGCGGACAGAGCTACCAAGGGCCTAGAGTCCAACTGTGGTGATCAGAGAAGATGTCTCACAAATGAGATGCAAGTCCTATTTATAGGACTTCATAACCAAAGAACCAAGTTCACATTGGCTCTTTGGTTATGAATCTCGCAATCTTGAGGAGGACATAAGGGTGTACCTTAGGGTACCAAAAGATTCCAAAACGATCTGAATGGGGCTGTGCTCAAGATTATCTTCTTGCTATTGTGGTCCGTTTTAGATCACAAAGAAGATAAATGGGGTTTCTTATAAGCTGGACTTGCTTCAAGACATTGTTGTGCATTTCGTGTTCCACGTAAGCCATCTTAAGGAGCGGATGGGGCATGATGACCTAGTGATTCCTCCTGAGCAAATCCCGAACTTGAAAGACACCACGTGTTACATTCCACTTGAACCTAAATTAATAAGGGACCGCAAGTCTCGCAATTCTTCGTCCCCCAAATATTTGATCAAGTGGAAACATCGTCATGAATCCCAAGCCAAGCATAAGCTTGCAAGAGCTATTTTGAAGCTTTTAAAATTGACCCAAGCTATGTATAAATTTTGAAAAACGCTAAGCTCAAAACCGAGTTTTTGGAACTTATTTTTGCCCTACAAATTGAGAGATAGTGCACACAAGGTCACTGTTTGCACTTTCACCTAACCAAACAGCTCATCCCACAAGCATAGTTAGAGAGCTCCCAAGTTCGGAAAAAGGCGCTCACTTTCTAGAACATGCTTAGTATTAAACTTGAGTACCTTTTTGGCATTTTGGCTTGTTTTTGCACGGATTTGCAACATTTATGGTGCTAAGTCACGAAATTATGGTCTTGAACCATCAAACCATAGTGCCATTCATTTTTTGAAAAATTTCGGCAGAGTCCCCCTTGCTCTCGACACTTTTGGAGATTTTCCTGACTCAATGCTCACAATGAATGGAATGCTCTCAACCCAACGGTCTACCCAAAGGCGTACGTAGTACACTGCATAAAAAGGTCGGCAATAAACTCTTTGTTTTGTTTAGTTGTGTGAGCTCACAAAGAAACACTCCGTAGCTACCCTACCTTGCAAGATCATGAAAACACAACCTAATTAGCATCAACAAGCACGCTAAAAATGCATCTACACATGTAGATCAAAAGCTGAAATTTCTATAAAATAAGCAAATTTGGGTGAAAACCGTGAATACGCACAATAGTTTTCCCTTGAATTAGCAAGTCTAAACCCTAAATCTACAACATGTCTACCTAAAACTAGCAAACAACACAAGAGACTAATTATGATTGTGTAGGGAATGCATCCACAAGAAGGGGGTTTCACAAATTTGTGATTTCTTGCAACTCACCCAATATCACAAATAAATCACAAACATTAGAATCATCGATTTTACAACCGATGGAACTATCTACTGACAACTACTCATTCGGCATTGCTCAATGCAAGTGGAGACTCGGTAGCGTAGGTGAGCGCTTTTCGAAAACAACGCCAAAAGTTGTGTAACTGTAGTATGGGGAAGTGTTGCTAAGTGGATAATTATCTTATTCTTGTAATTTCTATTTATTATTGAAATTAGGATCTATAAATGTGTACACTTGAATCTTAAACGTTACAAACTGTAGATCTACTAGAATTGATAAAAGCCATCAAGAACACACAACTCTGATGTGTCATATGATGGGTGACATTAAGCATCATGAAGGGGTTGTACCGTTAGTTCGATGGGAGGGACCAAAAAGTGGATATTCTTGTTGCGTCTCATGATGGGTGACATAAGCATTGAAGAGAGAATATCCTCACAAGAAATCCAAACTTGAAAAAGGAATATGCATAAAGACACAAGCACAAGTATAAAGATGGGTTTTGAGAAGCTTTTTCTAAAAAGCGAAATCTTTTTTAGAATGTTTTTCAAGTGTTTTTAAGTGCTTTCCCGTGAGGAATTTGTGTCCGCATTGCATATGTGCTTGAAAACTACATCCAAGGACACCTGGAAAGTGTTGTGTAGCATCCTTCAGCTCACTAAGTTTTATTGAGTTTTTAAGTAGGTTCACGTTTGTATAAAAATACGATCGGCTACCCACTTAATAAGTGGGCAACAACCAACACTTTAAAAATATAGCAAGGCTCTTAAAAATAACCCAATGTTTGGACTGTAAAAGAACGTGCAATCTCTCTCGCCTCGCCAAATCTTCCACCATGCCTCTCTCTCCTCTACCGCTACCTCTATAGCTATTGTTGCCGACTTCTTATCCCCTATTCCTATTGGTCCCCACTGCCTTTAAAATCAGCAACTTTCTTCCTCTGTCATCGAAAATCTGCAAGCAAACATGCAAAGCCAGTGTGTGAAGGTTGCTTTTCCACACTTGGAGCGACAGATGCCGATTATGAATACACTCTACTATGAGTTGTTTCTTGTTTGTGCTTTTGCAGGTACTCCATCATGGAGAAGGAGTGAGAAGGCCTTGGCCTATGCTTAGGGATTCCTAAAGCAGAATCAAGAATGGTATGTGGAGTTTACACTTCACGTGGAGTTTGAAATTTAGAAAAAAAAGGTTATTCCGGTTGTTGTGTTGTAAGAAGAGGGGGGACCAGCCCATCTTCTGGTTCCCAATACTGTGTCGATCTTCTCTCTCATCTATTTTGGTTAAAATTTTATTTATTTTCAGCTTGTTGATTATTCATGTGAAGTCCCCGTTTGTGATGGTGGTATCACAGCTCGGATTCCTCTCTTTCTCTATAAAGAAGGACAATATCAAGAAGGAACGGGAAGAACCATGACGAGCCACAGAAGAATCTCCAAAGATGAACTTCAGCAAGTATGAGTTCAACTCTCACAATTATAGTAGCTTCTCACGTTGTCGGCTGTCCAAAAGGTTTTGGAAGGAATCAAGAAGCCGCAAGGAACAACAGATGCCGATGGGTGTTAGGAAAATCTTGCCAGTGGTAAAAATCCGCATGAGAAAAACATGGACAGGGGTGCCGAAGCATACGAGGATCTCCAAATTGGAACAAAGGGTGTCATGCATTTTTTGGATGAGAATAGTCACTAAGTTATGCCAAAAAGCTTGCCCACTAGCCTCGTGTATATGTGTGTACATAACCCTGCAAGTCTTGGGAGTGACCATGTAAAAATTCTTGTACAAAGGTGTGATTTTTCCAAGCTTGAATGCTGATGTTTCAGGCTGTTTGACTCTTCAAAACATGGATTTCAATAAGTATTTTCAGCCGTGCTTCATAGCTCCTGAATCGGACTTGTACATCATGAGTTATGAGCATCCGAAGTGGGTTGTCTCAAGTTAGAAAGTGATTGCGGGTGCATGCGACAAGGGCAATTGGACCAACTTGATGATTGGAATTAGAAATGCTGAGGTTTAAGAATTCTAGAAGTAGCCAAGGACTTGGGATCCAAGCCGTGTGTTACGGTGTGTCATTCGGTGACCGGAGCAGCAAGTTATACTTGGGGGAAGTTTGTCCGAGAAGCTCTCCTCCTTTGGGGGAAATCTGGAAATTGTGGGCACAATGGATTTGGGAAGATTGAGGAGGAGGTTTCCATGTGGTGGGGGAATTATCCCACATGTGAAGGAAAAAGTGGAAGGTGGAGGGTATATAGCCTAAACGGGGAGTACCCTTTAGGTGAATCAATTGGAGAGAAGCTTGGCTTAATGGCTTCATGGGCTCGTGGACTCTAGGAGAGAGTGGGGCACCTTTTTCAGCCTATTCACACCACCTGCCTAGGCACTTGCCCTTCTTTTTGGTCCCCGGACACTTGTCCCCAACCCATTCCCCCCAACCCATTCCCTTGGTTAAAGGGTCACCGACACCTCATTTTTTGCCCAAAAAATGCAAAAAATGAGCCAATTAAAAGATGCCCCCAAAGGAAGACTTGTCGGTTGAGAGGAGAGAGAAGATTTTTGGGGAATAAAGGATAAGGGAGTCCCCCATTTTGATAGTGGAAACACTTGCATAACTTCCAGAGACCTCATTTTTTAGCAAGAAAGAGAACACCCCCGATTTCGAGCGGTCATAACTTCTTCATCTTTCATCTGGTTTTTGCCCATGGATACTCTACAGACATCTCTACAAGACAATCTTTGTCATGATGTCCTCAATTTCTCAAAATTTTGAGTGTATTCCATGCTTGATGGGTTTTTCATAAATCTCTACATGTGGTTATCGCAGGTGTTTTTAGCACTATAATAGTTCTTCCTTCCGACAGTGTGATTCGTGCAAGGCCATAGAGACACTGATTTTTCTTGCCGTTTGCACCTAACATCATTTTGGTGCACCCACTGAAGAGCAAGTGCTCCTATGCCCAATTCTTATGAAATATGTCTATTTTGCAGGCAGAGAATGTAAAAGGGATGTGGGTCCTCATGGACAACCGCCTATGTATGTGTAAATTGTGGACAGCACTTGAGACGGTCGTGTAATTGGGTTGCAGCCTTTGGAGGGTCGTGAGGTTTTGTGAAGTTAAGCACTGGGGGCTGGGTTACCCAATGTAAGATGGATTAGGTACTAGAACGATCCATCGACATCCCTTGAGCTTTCAACGTCACATGTAAGTGTTTTTGTGGCAATCAAATATGGCGGACGATTTTCCACAGTTTCAGGGATTGCCTAATGAGAATGCATAGACTTTTATTGGAAATTTTGAAGTCAATTGCTTACTGTAAAATATACTAGACCAAGCTATATTGTTGCGGCTGCTGCAATACAATTAACAGAATGAGGCAAAAGTTTGGTTACACAATCATGAAGAGTTGGTGCATGCATAAACTCTAGGGGTGGTTTTGGACTACAATTGTGTGAAGCAAGCTTTCCTGACAAAATACAGATCCATTGAAGTGCCTGATGAAGTTTGGCATGAAATTTTGGGGTACACTCAAAAGGTTAATCAAAGTGTTGATGATTTTGTCATGCAGTTCACCCTGTGTGATAAATGGACCCGAGCTTTGGGAAATGAAATCCTTCCGTCCATGTTAAAGAAGGAGCATTTCGTGGCAAAGTTAAAAGAATTTTTTAAGTTCAAAGTTGAGTTGAAAAGGCCCGCTACCTTCGAGGAAGCGGTCACTATCACCAGGGAGAAAGAGTGAAAGGCTCAAAGACTCAATGAGTATGGGAAAGCGGTCCCGTGCAAAGTAATGGTGGTCAAAAGGAAGAAAATCCAGCAGAGGCTGGAGCCCAACCTGCTCAAAGGGTTGCTAATATTGAACAGTTACAGCAAAATATGCAAGACATGATGACCATGATGCAGGAATTGCGACTCAGTGTTCTTGGAGGTGGAGGTGGTCGTGGTCGTGGTCGTGGTCATGAACGTGGTAGAGGAGTGGCCCAGGCATGTGTAACTCAACTAATGCTAATGCGGATCGTCTTTGAGCCGCAGAGGAGGTTCATCCCTACCTGTTATAATTGTGGTGAACTTGATCACATCAGCACTTATTGTTCAAAGCCAACAAGGATGGGAGGTGATATGTCTCCACTCCCCCAACAGAACCCTAACAGGGCTAATGATTATGCATTGGATATACAGGGAGATCAAGGTACTGAACAAGAAAATCAGGCCTCAACCTTTGGTGGTCATGTGGGTGTTGTACGAGTGGAAAACAAGGAAGCAGATATGTTGCCCGTAGGCAAAAGAGAGAGACATATGGTCTTACTGAGAGATATGTTGCCTTACTGGTCTCATTACATGCGGAAGCTGTAGGTTTTGGATTTGACTAGAAAACCATGCCAAAGTGAAGTGTTTGGGGCTAATTAAGAATTTGAAAGTTGAATTCTTTAAACTTTTATGTTATGCTAGCTGGCCTAGGAGCTTTTCCTCTCATTTTGGGACGACCTTGGTTGAGAGTTGTTGGTGCTATGCAGGATTGGGGCAAGGGTACAATCTGTGTGTATGTTAGGAAGGGTGAAAAGAGGGTGCTTGATATGACTACCAAGAAACCTGTGGCACTAGAAGATGTGAGTGAGAATGATGAATCTAAAGCTACCAGTGAAGATAGTTCTGAAGATTCAGAAAGTAGTTGTGTTTCCAGTTCCAGTGATGAGGGTGAAGTGTCATTCTTGTTGTTGGACAAGGAGAAGAGGGAAGCGGGTGAAATGTTGCAAGTGTCAGGAAATATAAATGCTTCAAGCCATTTAGAGAAACTTGAGGAGTTGATGCAGCTTAAACAAGAATTTCTAGTGAAGAAAGAGTTGATTCCAAATATGCTGAGTACCGATCTGACAAAAGGAGAAAGAAGGGAGTACTTAGCAATGTTGGACAGGTTTCCAAATCTTTTCATCACTTCATATCAAAAAATAAGGGGTTTTGTTGGAGATCCTGTGAAGATTGAACTAATTGAAGGGGCAAAACCAATACGACAAAAATTTAAGAAGGATGGGTAAGGAGCAAATGAATGCTTTAAAGGAAGAAGTGGATAAACTTTTGGATGCAGGATTCATTGTGCCAGATGATAATGTTGAATGGGTGAGTTCTGTAGTGGTCACTCCAAAGAAAGATGGACGTTGGAGAGTTTTTGTTGATTACAATCCATTAAAGAAAGTGACCAAGAAAGATCCGTACCTTTTGCCTTTCATTGATCAACTTCTAGATGCAGTGGCTAGCTTTGAAAGATACAATGTCTGTGATGGTTATTCAGGATATTTTCAGCTTATCCTTGCTCTTGAAAACCAAAAATAGACTACTTTTATCACGCCATGGGGTTGTTTCTGCTTTCGCTGCCTTCTTTTGAGTTGACAAATGGGTCTGGAGCCTTTGAAAAAAAAGTGGATTGGGTCCTTACCCCGTTCCTTGGGAAGTTTGTCAAAGGATTCATAGATGATTTTTGTGTAAACAGTTCAAGAAAAGAGCATGTTCAAAAGCTTGAAATGACTTTTGCAAGGTTTGATGAATGCGGGGGTCAACTGAACCCTAAGAAATGTCATTTGACATAGCACGGATGAAGCTTCTTGGACATGTGATTTCAGAAAATGGGATTGAAGTGGATCGAGATAAAGTGGAGGCTTTGTTGTTGCTATCATCTCCAAAGAACACCAGACAGTTGGCCACTTTCATACAAAAGGTTAAATATATGTCTCGTTTCATACCTTTGGCATCATAACTATTGTATCCATTGCAACAAGCAGTTAAGAATGATCCCTTGGAGTGGTCTCGTGACTGTGATGATTTTTTTGATAGAGTCAAAGAGGTTTTAAGTACACTACCCATTATGCAAGCTCCTGACTGGGAAAAGGAGTTTTATGTTAACCCATCAGTGGAGATGATGGAATTGGGAACATGTTTTTGCAAAGGGGAAGGAATATCAGTATATGAAGCCTGTTCATTATGCTAGCAGAGTGAAAACTCCTCATAAAAGAGATTAATTTAAAATTGAATTGGTGATGACCAGTATGGTTTATGCTTGCAGACGATTCAGACACTACTTGCTGCAAAAGTCATTCACCTTTTTCACCAGTTATTTCTTGCTTTTCCAGCAGTTCAATAAATCAAATATACCAAAAACAGTGCTGAAATGGGTTATTGAACTTCAGGAGTTTGAGTTCACTTTTTTGGTGGAAGAGAGTACTCGGGCTACCCTAACAAATTTACTCACTTATGAAGACACTCCTATTTTGGTTAAAGAAGAGGTGGTGCAAAAGAAGAAAGTCGAGACTCTTGCCATCTCTAATGCTTCACTGTTATACTTTGATGGTTCTTATCGAAGAAGTCGTGATGCTGCTTCAGGAGGCATTTTCATTTATGATGCACAAGGAAAACTTGTAAGGAAGCAAGGGTTGAAACTTGATGCAAAAAGTAATAATGAATCATAGTAGATGGATCTTGAAGGTGGTTTGCACATTTGCTTATAGTTGGGACTTAGACGCTTGCAGATCAAAGGAGATGCCTTGTTGGTCGTGAAGCAAGTACTGGGAGTATGGAAGAATAAGAATCCTAAATTGAAGCATTTTATGCTTCAAGGTGAAATCGTGCTCAAAAAGTTTGAAGCATGGAGTTGGCAGCATATTGAGAGGTCTCAAAATGAAGAAGCTCATGATGCTGCCCAAGAAATGATCACTTGTGTGTTTGTGTTGAACGCAAATGCCCCTTTATATCATAGGAGGGAAGTTTTATCAAAGGAGATGGATTTTCTGTTGACAGGTGTCCTACCTGAAGGTTTACCATCCTCCAAAAAGTATGCGTTTATAAGGAAAGCCAAGAAATACAAAATGCTTGATGATGTGCTTTATATGAAAGGAAGTGATTTGGTTTTGTGTCGTGTGCCCTGGAAAGAGGAAATCTACAAGATCTTGGAAGAAAATCATGAAGGATCTTGTGGAGGCCATTTTTCCATGAAGATCATGTTGCATAAATTTTTGTAGGAAGGCTATGTATGGCCAAGCATTCCGTGGAATGTTAACCATTGGTGCAAGTCACTGTTTGCCTTGCCAAAATATAGGAAAGAGAATTTTGAAGCCCAAATTGCGGAAGACAATTCTAGCTTTTGATGTGTTTAAAAAATGGGGTCTTGATGTTATTGGAACCTTACCCCATGACTAGCAAAAGAAGTGCTTACATTTTGACAGCAATGGATCAAACTTCTTTACAACAATAAAAGGACCTTCCCATTTGATTTGAAACTTACTATTGTATCGCAACACCAAATCACCCTTTTCAATTCCTTATCCTTTACGCATTCATTAGCTTTTAGTTGAGCCTTCTTTGACACTTCTTCATAGTAGCTTAAAGCTAAAAACTCTGTCCAATTGCAAACATTGTAGGTCCAACAACCTTTTTTGCCACCAAGTATTTTTTTGCTCTTCATCTCCCAAGGACAACAATTTGAGTGCAAGAAATTCTACATCAATTGGCAATAAAGCTTCCTTGTCATATACCAAGTGGTAAGGAGAAAATCATGTGCTCATTTTGATAGCAGTTCTGTAGGCCCATAATGCACAAGGAAACTCTGAATCCCAAGTCTTCCCATGTGTTTGGGTCATCTTTGTTAAGATCTTCACCAACTCTCCATTGAACCTCTCATTGAGACCATTGCATTGTGGATAATAAGGAGAAGTATACCTATGCTGTATATTGAGCTTTTTGCATAATAAATCAAAGAGATCTCCTTTAAATCCTGGTCCTCTATCAGAAAGTAGCTCTAGGGGCACCAAACTTGTAGCATATATGCTCATAAACAAACTTCCCCATTTCTTTACTGGTAATTTGTTTGACATCCTTTGATAATGGCACATATCAGTTCGCAAATTTGAGTGGTGCACAACATAAATATCATGTTAATGCTTACAAATTGAAGAAATATCTGGCACATTTGATGAAATTTGTGATTGATGAGATGCTATCAATAGAGGAAGACTGTGTGGAAACATCTAAGAATGTAAATGAGGTTTCTCGGAATGAGCTGCAGCAGTTGTTCACCCTAGAAACCTTTGCTTTTCGTGAATGATCAAGCAGGCTAGGGAGGATTGGAACAAACAATGTCATGCATTTTTTGGATGAGCATAAGGTCACTAAGTCATGCCAAAAAGCTTTCCCACTAGCCTCGTGTATATATGTGTACATAGCGCTGCAAGTCTTGAGAGTGACCATGTAGAAATTTATGTTCAAAGGTGTGATTTTTCCAAGCTTGAATGCTTCCAAAACATGGTTTTCAATAAGTATTTTCAGCCATGCTTTATAGCTCATGAATTGGACTTGTACATTATGAGTTATGGGCATCCGAAGTGCGCGATCTTAACCTAGAAAGTGATTGCGGGTGCATGCAACAAAGGCAACTGGGCCAACTTGATGATTGGAATTAGAAATGTTGAGGTTTAAGAATTCTAGAAGTAGCCAAGCACTTGGGCTCCAAACCGTGTGTTACGGTGTGTCATTCGGTGACCGGAGCAACAAGTTATGCTTGGGGGAAGTTTGTTCGAGAAGCTCTCCTACTTTGGGGGAAATCTGGAAATTTGTGGGCACAAGGGACTTGGGAGGATTGAGGAGGAGGTTTCCATGTGGCGGGGGGATTATCCCACATGGGAAGGAAAACGTGGAAGGTGGGGAGTATATAGCCTAAAGGGGGAGTACCCTTTAGGTGTATCAATTGGAGAGAAGCTTGGCTTAATGGCTTCATGGGCTTGTGGACTCTAGGGGAGAGTGGGGCACCTTTTTAGGCCTATTCACACCACCTACCTAAGCGCTTGCCCTCCTTTTCAGTCCCTGGTCACTTGTCCCCACCCCATTCCCTTGGTCAAAGGGTCACCGACACCTCATTTTTCGCCCAAAAAAGGCAAAAAATGAGCCAATTAAAAGATGCCCACAAAGGAAGCCTTGTCGGCTGAGAAGAGAGAGAATATTTTTGGGGAATAAATGATAAGTGAGCACCCATTTCAATAGCGGCAACACCTGCACAACTTCCAGAGAGCTCATTTTTTAAGCAAGCAAGAGAACACCCCCGATTTCGAGCGGCCATAACTTCTCCATCTTGCATGTGTTTTTTGCTCATTGGATACTCTACGGAAATATTTACAAGATGATCTTTGACATGATGTCCTTAGTTTCTCTTAATTTTGAGTGGGCTCCATGCTTGATGGGTTTTCAAAAATCTCTACAGGTGGTTATCGCAAGTGTTTTCGGCACTATAATAGTTCTTCCTTCCGACAGTGTGATTCCTGCAAGGCCATAGAGGCACTCATTTTTCTTGCCCTTTGCACGCTAACAACGTCCTTCCAAAAGCAAGGGCCAAGAAAAAGAACTCTCTGTGCTAAACAAAAGCAAGGATGTCTCTATCTCTTCTCCATCATACTCTCTTAATTATACTACTACATCTATTTCTCATATAATATCTAAATCTTCTACAAAGAGAAAACTCCTACTGCCTCTCTACGTAATACTATAGAGAATCCAAAGTTCAAGAAAGATAATCGCAGGTGTCACCTCAAGATGCGGGTTTTCAAGTCCAGTGACAAGGATGTCAAGTTTGATGGTAACACGGGATAGAGAGACATCTCCATTGCATTGTCTTCTACTAGGCAGTTTAAAGTTGCTTTTGCCAACGGAAACTTCACCAAAAAATCCAAGTTGCATCATGTTGGGATGTATCTCAAGGAGACGGCCAAAAAATCCAAGTTGCATCATGCTGGGATGTATCTCAAGGAGACGGAAAGCTACTTGTGGTTAGCCAAGATTCTGGAACGCACACAAGCCAGAACAAGGGCTCGATTCAAATCTTAACTTTATGAACAATTTCTTCCGTCTATCTTTGAGAAGGATATTTAGAAGGAACAGGACCGGCTCGCCCAGAAGGAACATGAAAAAGTAGCGGCTTATGTTGACAAGTATTGGCCGATTCTTCTGAAAGTTACACCTTTCATGAATATCTCCGACGAGGAAAAGATATCAGCCTAAGAAGCCACAGGTATTCGCAAACAGTTGAAGTGTCTCATGCCAAACCAAGTATAAACCTTCAAAGAGCAAGGAAGGTGTTTCTACTATGGTGAGAAAGGACAAATGAAGACCGACTCCCTTGTTCCACAACAATAAAGAAGAACCAATCAAAGAAGGAACCCACTCCACCAAGCTTGAATTCTATTCCTAACGTGCAAGGGAGTACGAAAACAAAAATAGGGAAGTATCAGTTCTTTAAAGGCTAGGATTCTATGAATAACCAGGGGTATTGATCCTCCATGATCCTAGATCAACGGATAACTTTATCTCATTAGAAACTGCAAAACACTTGGACCTCACACCAGCTCAGCTTAGAGTTCTAGTCGCTTCTAGATCGACATTCAAGGGGTCGACCACCAATGCAACTCTCATGCAAGCACTGCTCAATCTTCGGATTGGCGAGTACATGGACCGCAAATCATTTTTTATGGCACCCATCAAGGGATGTGATATCAAATTGTGTATGCCATGGCACTATCATATGCAACGGGTCCCAGATTATGTGGAAAAGACCCTCGCTTTTGAGAATGAGGGGACATATTTCCATTAAAAAGGAAATAAAGAAGTGTGTTTCTGCTTACTTGATTTTCGCACAAGAAAAGGATGAAAATAATGAGGGTTCACTCTCTAGCTTGAAAATAAAACGTTTTGAATTTATGGAAAAGTATAAGGATTGTTTTGCGGACACTCTTTTGGATAACCTACCTCCATAATGTCCAATAGATTATCGCATTGATCTCGTATCGGGTAGCTCTCCCCCAAACCAACCTCACAGGGTAAGTCTTCCTTAGCAAGTGACCGAGCTTCCTGAAAAAGGCCTAGTTCAACTAAGTACTTCACCTTACTGGTCTCCAATTTTATTGGTGCAGAAGTAAGATGGCACATTTCAAATGTACATAGACTACCAATCTCTAAACAAGCTTTTGGAAAAGCGTCTAGTTCAACCAAGTACTTCGCCTTACTGCTCTCTAGTTTTACTTGTACAAAAAGAAGACGGCATGTTTCGCATGTGCATAGACTACCGATCTCTAAATAAGATCATCATCAAGAATCAATTTTTGATTCCTCATATTGATATAATTTTTTTAAAGGTACAGGGTGCAAGAATCTTTAGCGCATCGACTTAAAGAGCGGATATCACCAAATACGAATTGCCCCTAAGGATGTCCAAGACTGCCTTTCGCACTACCTTTGGAATTTATGAATTTTTGGTAATGGCTTTTGGCTTGACCAATGCTTCTGCCACATTCAATTGAATGATGGATGAAATTTTTAGCCCACACCGAGCTTTACCAAGAGTGTTCTTTGATGACATACTCATCTTTTTGAAGATCAAGGAGGATGTGGGACGCATGTCTAATCTCACCATCCTATCTTATTGAAGTATTAGCGAGAACCACGATTAATTTGTCAAACCATGGGACAAAGCTGAATCAACTAGTGCATAAAGGCTACAAGAGGTTGTCAATCTCTTGGAAAACCACTAACAACTCGCATCTAACTCAAGCTACACTCAAGTGACTGAAATCGCCAAAAGCCAATCGCTCATCAACAGTGAGCAAATCACATCCGTTACAGCATCAAATGACATCCAAACCAAAAAAACTTCTAGGACAAGTTTATAAGACCTAAGCAAACATGCTTATGGTCTCAAACCCCACTTTAGTTCAAGTTCCAAAATCGTGATTATTAACAACAGTGGATTTTTGACCTTGTCATTTTCGACCCAGAATACATCTAAATGCTTAGCAATGATGCCCTAATACCCCGCCTATGCTTAGTTTTTGATTTAAAAGTGTAAATTTCTAGTTATGATGAAATTAGGTCGTAGGTCGACGACTCCAAAAGCTACGAAATACTGTGAATGGCTTACGTCAATGCGTAGAGCTCTTACTTGCAGTTGCAATGCAACAAACACAATCGCAATGTGACAACCGGAGAGGGAGTAGGAAGCGCGAGAAGGAGAGAAGTGAGCGCTATTAGCTCACGTTGTGTATTTCTTATCCAAAAACCTCTAAAAAACTTACAAAATTGGCTTTTATATCTTAGCCAAGGTTTTTGGGTGGTCAAAACTAATAATCTGGAGTTCTACCAAAGCTGGGTGATGACTGGCTGATACAATCTGGAAGCTTGTAGCCCTGGCTCATTAATTACAGAGTTTATCCAAGAAAATAGGAGTTACAACATTCTCGATTTATCAAAATAATAAATGTTTTACAAAGAGAACTCCAAAAAATGGTCTCCGTGTTAGCTTGCTCCCCTCCTCGCCTGTGTCGTCTCTTGACACAGCTTTATGGGCTGAAATAGTCTTTGGGTTGACGGCTGGCGAGGCGGTCTTTTAGCACATCCAGTGCCTTCTTGTATCTGATTCTTCTTTCTTTGTCGGGCACTTACAGAAATTGCATTGTTACTTTATTCTTCAACTCCACCGCTGAGTAGCCTACAAGCTTGGATGTTAGGTTGTTGATCACCGCTGCAAATATCTTCGTTCGCCAGGTGAAGAATCCAGTGTAGAAAGATGATTCAAAGGCCAACATATTATTCGATGGCAAGAACATACATATGGCATAGAATCCGTAAAGGACTTCTTCTGAAGGTTGCCCACTCAGATCGTAGCATAAGCCTTTGTTTTCTTCCAAAATTGATAGCCATGGGACTCCTGTTTTCTCAGGCTCATTAAAAACTTGTATACATGTTAGCAACGTTCTGGAGATCTTACATAACATGGCGCATGAGAGATCTGGTAGACTCTTGAAGAAAGACATTGCACTTGTTAGGGTTTTCACCATGTATTCTTCTGTTGCTTGTCCTCTCTCTGGAGCTGGCAGCCTGGGAAAGTTAAGCCAAGTTGGCCTCTTCTTTTGCAGTGCTTCATTCGATTTCCATGTCCTTACTCTGGGTGCAAGACAAAAGGTTGGATCTCTTTGAAGGGCTGCAAGTGCTCTTGTGAACAGAATCAGGTATCTTAGATTCTTGTTCAGCCATCTTAACCTCCACTTTGGGTGGTCTTTATCTGTGCCATCTTCTTGCATATCTTTGTACAGCCTTTCTTTCACCTGTAATAATTCCACTTTGATGAGAGGGTACTGCAGGGATTGTTGATGACATTGAGAGTTGATCTGGTTGGGAGTGAGTTGAGTGACGTTGACAGTGTAAAACTCTCAACTCCCAATCCATTGCGGCTTTCCACTGCTCATCCACCGCTAGGGTTATCTTCTCCTTTAGTGCATCTTCTTCAGCTTTTGACAGCTGGACCATTGGCACTGTGTCTTCATCCGTGATGTTAATATGAAAATATTCATCACCACTCGGCTCTACTGTGGACTGCTGTGGACTGTGTCTCAAACTCAGCAAACGAGACCGAGGGTATGTCAATCTGTGGTGGTTCTGAATTGCCTGCCTCTTCCTGCGTGTCTGGTTTTCCATCTCTAAGAAGTTGATTAATTTGCTTTAGTTCTGCTATCTCCTTTAGAAGCTCCTCCTCTCGCTGAACCCGCATCAGTGCCACTCCCTGCGCTGTGATTGTTCTAGCTTTGATTCTAATTCAAGGTCTTTGTTTTTCTTCTTGAGTGCCTTGTACACTTCGTCAGTTCGTTTGATCGAGGCCACGGCTTGATTTTCTCATATTTACCGTAAGAAAATTGCCTGATCATTGATCCACTGTTCAGAATATTGCAGAGAAGCATTGGCAACATCTAGCTGTACCTGAATTTTTTGAGCTGAGAGAGACGTCGTAAGAAGTTCATTCGTAGCTACTGTCAGCTGCTCATCTTTTGCTTTGCAGGCATTAGATATTTTGGTGAGTAGATCACCTAACTCCTCCATTTCTTTTTGTTGCCTATCTCTGGCTAACTGATGTTGTTCCGCTTCTGACTTCAGCTCTTGCACCTACCTTTGAAGATCAGTGATGACAGTCATCCTATATTCTAACTCTCCTTGGAGAGTGTCGATCACCATCTCAAGTTCCTTGGACTTTGTGCTGCGGTTTAATTCTGCTGAGTGGAGTCTTTTCATCATTTCCTGCATGTGCACTGCATATTCATTGACTTGTACTATTACCTCGTCATTTGATTGCCACTCCTCCTGTCGTGCTCAGCTGAGATGTGCCTGCAGAGCTGTGCCTGTAGCCTCATGTGTGGCTTCCTACTGCATCATAACTGCTGGTGGTTCTTGTGTAGAGGTAGATGGTTGGTTTTCTTCTTGGGTATCATGAGGTTTTGATGCCTCCGGAGTTTCTGGCTGAGTAGAAGTAGAGGGTGTTGGCTCCGACCTTGCTGTCTCTTCAGGTGCCGGCCTTTCTTTCTTCTCTTGCTCAGGTTCTGTCTCATGTGCATTGGTAGACTCTTTTTCTGCATCTACTTCTTTATCAGTCTCTTGTTCAGATCCACTTGTCTTTTCCTCTTCTGGCTTTTGCGTATCTTCTACTGCCTTCTCCTGTTCCGGCTCGGCTTCTGTTTCTTTTTGTCCGTCGGGGTGGTCAGCCTCTTGTGAAGATTCTATTTGTTGGGTGGACTCAGAATCTTTCTCTTTCTCAGGCTTCGCTTCATTGGTGTCTTTGCTTGCAGGTGATGGTGGTGGGCTAGGCATGGGATGGTCTTGTTGTTCTGTAGGCGGTGAGGTTGGTCAAGGAGATCCATAACTTTGTTCTTGTCTAGCCGTTTCCTCGGCTTGCCTTTGGTCTTCCACCTCCTTCATCTTTAGAGCTTCGGCTCTTGGTACATTCTTTCTAAACGTTTTGTTTGATCATCCGCCTTTTTTCTTGTATGATGCTTCGTTTGAGGGCCTTTAAGTCCAGCAGGTACCCATTTTTCTGGGTCCTTCCCTTGTGCTTGCCTACGGCGCTGATGCGCCTGTTTCTCTCTTCAAAGTGCGCTTGTTTTTTAGTTGGCTCTTCTTGGTGTGCGGCCATAGCTTTTCTTTTCATCTCTTCTCTTCGAGATCTCTTTTCTTCGTTGTCAGAGCTCTCGCTGCTGTGCCTTTCCGGTGAGCTGTCAGCGACTCTTCATTAGATTTATACGATCTTTTTCCTGACCTTGTACCTCTTGGAGAGGGTTGTGCTGCCAATATCCATGTATTCTGATCTGGAGCACTGATCTGGAGCAGGCGGTAGGTTGTCGGCCATGCTGATGGCATGATATGCTATTCGAGTCAAGACCTCTGGCGCACCCAAGTAAGTGATTTTGCCTTCCTTCTTGGTGCCCTTCAAGGTTGTCAAGACATACTGCATGTGGTCCACTGGTTGTCTTGTTGTCGATTTGAGAACCTAAGTGAATATGGTGGCCACAACGTGATTTGGTGTAGTGTACCTTGGTGGCCTTTTTGCCAAGAAATGGAAGTGCTAGTGGTACAAACGGGCTGGCTCTTCCACTTGTTTATGAATGAGGTCGACGAATGTAGCAACGGCTGTCTCTTTGGTAAATGTGCCTGCGATTTTTCTATCCCTTGCTCGCATGGTCATTCCTTCTGTGGGAAGTCTGAGTGCCTCTGCCACTATCTCTTTTGTGATCCCTACTTTGACCTTGTTCCCTTGGGGTGTCGGATATCTGTGCGGTTCCATCTTCTTTGATTGTGGATATAATCTTATAAGCCTTCTGGAAATCCACTCCGCAAGGCTCTTGGTCGTAGAAATCCCTGAGCCCCAGCCTGCGGTTAGCCTCTTTGGTGTCTGGTTTGGCAGCTACATCATAGACTTCTTTGGACAGGAGTTGCAACTCCACTTGATGCCCCTCTTTACTTTTGAACCTGCCACTGCAGACCGTAGTGTGGTGCTCTTCTAACTGTTCTCTGGAGAGGTAGGATGCCTTTGCTGCTTTGACTGACTCGGGGTCTAGTTGATAAGTGGGCAGTTCCTATAGTTTCTCCTTTTGGTTGAGCTTCTTTTTAGCCCTCTCTGCTGCTTGCATGCCTCCTATTCAGTGAGCAGAGTGCAAAGTTAGCAGATTTGTCGAAATTATCTCTGAAATGTCCTTTAGGCTGAAATGCTAACAATTTGTTCCAATTTTCTTCAAATCAATTTTTGAACAAGCAAAGATGCATAAAAACATGCAAGGAACAAAACTGTGTGGTCAAAACAAAAATTTGCAACCAAAGTAAATAATTTACAGCTGAGGAAATTTTTCAACGTTTTGCAAACTTGGCTTTATAGGCTTAAAGTATATACCAAATACATGCTCTGAGTGAAATATGGGCTCATTTGGATGCATAGGGTGAAAATGGTAATAGATTTTGGCTTTATGTCTCTGAAACAGTAGATATAAAGGAAATTTGAGATTTTGAGCTCCAAATTGATTCAAAATTGGCTAGCAGGCTTAAAACATCATATACTTTGGATGTATGATGGCAAAATATCAAAACTCCCCAATTTTGACCAGAAAGTAAATAATCGCGATTATTAACTTTTCTTCCAAAATTGACATTTTTTGCTACAAACGGTTCTAGCATTGTATAGACCTTGGTATGAGATATGAGGTGATTTGGATCAAGAAATGTTGTCCGTAACCCAAAATTTGGCTTGCAAAGACTTCTTTGCGTTTTTCGACAATTTACAAGTAATGGGTGGTCATTTTGGCTCATACTTGAATTTTGGCATGTAATAGGTGTGTACACATGATAAGTGAGGTGAGTTGACAATTTCCAAGAAAAACTGATGCAAAAGTAAATAATCGTGATTATTTACAACAGTGACAAAATCTTTGCAAAACCTACAAATTTTGACCTAGACATGTTCAATACACCTAATACAAGTCCTAAATTGAATTTGGTCAAGTTTGGTCATGCCGGCATCACTTTGTGCTATGTCGACTCTGAAATCACCGCTTTTTGTGACTACACTTTCTGTTGGGTTGGTCGGTTAACTTTGAGGCTTTGGACTTGTCCGCAACATAGTCGTGAAGCAACCTGTCCAATTCTGGTTCATTTGGAGTCAGTTTGACCCCGTATGTCGAATTTGACGCTTTGTAACCTTCGAGCCGTTTTTTGCTTTTCGAGGGCTTTTCTTGATGGGTTTCACCGAACCAATCATATACAATGTATATGGACCTCATAAGCAAGCCATCTGTGGAGTCAGGTTGCAATTCTGGCATTTACCAAAAACCTACCTTTTCTATTGGGGACCCCCTCGACCCCAACCGAATGGTCATCTGATGGTATAGAAAGGTTCTATTATGTTAGGGCATTATATGGTTCAAATCCCATCTGATTTGATCAAGCTGACAGGCCGCTATGGTCAGTTTTAGGTCGTAGGCCTTCGTGTATTGCTCGGTTTCTAGGGTTTTTTCTAGGGCTTTAGACTAGCTACCGGCAGTACAAAATGGATCATTGTCGAGTAAAGAACTTACCCCTCATGTCTCGTGTGAGACGGCGCTGAAAATGGTCAACTGTGGGCGCTCCCAAAAAGTCGCGCGAAAGAGGCCGAAATCTCTCTCTGCAAAGGCTCCAAGTGGAAATGAGGTGGTTTTAGCCTACCTTGGATATCTATACCCGGACTTCCCGAACCAACTTTTTCCAGATTCCCTCGTTAGTCCTACTAGGCCGTGAAATTTATGTTAGAATAAAAAATTTCCCTGATCGGATTCCTATAGCTCATTCTGTAAGAATTTTACGAAAGTAGGCTTTGCCGCCTAATTTAAGCTTTCCGCTTCCATCTTCTGATTTCATTGAAATTTTTTGTGCTTGTCTGCCTTGTCTTTCTAATCACCATCGTGTCTTCCGTTTTTCCATCTGAGCTTCTCTGCTATTTATTATTAATTTTTGACCTGTTTATTTAAAAAAATCAAAGAAAATAGCAAAATGCTCTAACAAAGTAAAGTAAAAATCCAATAATTAAGAAAGCCCCTTGAAAACCACATCTTTATTGTTTTTTGTTGGATTTTTCTATTTTTAAGCCTCATTATCAATAAAAATGATAAAAAATATCCAAAAAATGACTATTTTTTATTATTTTCTTATAGTATATACACTATTTACACTCATCGGAAGATAATGTATGTGAATTTTTCCTTGATGATGAATTATAAGGACATTATTAGGTAATTTTGCAAAAAAATCACTCGTTAACATCAAACTTTTTCCTCCCTCTTCAAACATTGCCGTTAACTACTTAGTACTTAGTGCGCTTCCACCCCTCCTAGATGGCATACTCCGGGATGACTGTGTGCATGGGTGGAATAATCGTGTCTATGCATAGCGATGGTTGGCTCTACCATGCTATGAAGATCAATGCAATTCAAACCAATATGTTGTGTAGTGCGCTTCCACCCCTCCTAGATGGCATACTCCGGGACGACTGTGTGCATGGGTGGAATAATCGTGTCTATGCATAGCGATGGCTGGCTCTACCATGCTATGAAGATCAATGCAATTCAAACCAATATGTTGTGTAAGAGCTGGGTCTTGAGTAATTAACTCAAGGGTTTCCGATGTCGAGGTTTGCTGCTGATGTCTTCCAAAGAGCAAATCTTATAGCTTGTGTGCTCTCTGTTTGATTGTACCATCAAGATGCTTTATCACACTGATTGCTTGAGCTGTTGGTAGCACTTTTGATTGTTATCGATCTTTTTCTCGCCATTGGTAGCTTGGTCGGCTTGGTGCTGCCTAGTGTGTTGGAGTCTTTTGAGACTTAACTCGCCATTGCTTGATTGGTTTCGTGGTTTGTAGAGAAGATAAATGTTCTTTTTTCTTCGAAGCCATTTCCATGTTAGGTTCCCTGCTCGGAAATGCTCGTCTCTGTGTTTTAATCCTTGGAACCTTCTTTTGTTTTGTCGGTGAAGTTTTAGGCACTCAGATCTGAATCGGCTTATCCTTAAGCTGTGCTTTTGGTACCCAAATTTGCTTGACTCCTTGCATGCTACTTGTAGCATTTGATTGTTGAGGGGATGAAGAAGATTGACTACTTCGTGGTTTGGTCTGCTGATTGCTTCTTTTCCATTCCTCTTTGCTTCGTGCAATTGGAACAATGAGTTGCCCTCCTTTAGGTGATAGCTTCAGCTGATTCATATCCCAATCTGGTACTACTTTGTATGTTCACATCCAAGGAATTCCAAGAATCATCGTTTCATTCATGTGTTCATCTTGTAAGCATACAAACTGATGAGGACATGCACATCCATGTATTATCACATTCAAGTTGACTACTCTCAATGTTGGAGTTGGGTTCTTGTTGCATCCTTTGATTGTCGCTATTCCTGCAGTCAATGCTTGACTTGTTGCCTTCTTGTATGTGGAATAACTGACTCAATTTACTCTAGCTCTTGTGTCGACCAAAGCATTGGTGCTATGATCGTTGAGTTGTACTTTGATGCGCAAGTCCATTCCATCTAACCAGTCATCATCTGTTGAAACTGTGTCTTTAGGTAATTCCCATTGTTGATCATCTATTTCCAAAGTGTTGGTGGGAACCCGTATCTATTGATTCTTGAGAGCAGCTTTCCGCTTGAGTGCCCGAAGCCTAGCTTCCTCTTGGGCTTCATCAATAACCTGTTGTCGTTTGATCTCTCTTTGTCTGGCTGCATGCATTCTTTCTAGAAATTCATTAGTTAGTGTATTTCTTTAAACGACATCCAGTAATCCAATTAGCCATTGGTTCACCATCTAGGGTGGATAATTTTACTGCTCCACTTGGAGATACATCTTCGATGATAAACGGTCCGTTTCCCTTTTTCTTAAACTTGGGAATGTGTTGCTTAAGGGAATAGACTAAAACTAAGTCCCCTTTCTTGAATATTTTTGTGATTAAGTGGGAATCAAAAAACTATTTTTGTTTTTGCTTTTGTGCATAGATATGAGCTACAACAGTTAGCCTTTGCTCATCTAGCTTTTCCAAATCTTCGAGTCTTTTTGACAATTCGTGTCCAGTCCACTCAAGATTCTGTGCTCCCTTAATGTCGGCAATAGAAATTCTATTGGCAGTATGGCATCAAGACCATAAACAAGCTGTTTTGAATGAAACTCGATAAGTCCATAGAGCAACATGGGGATTCATTTCCCAGTTTACCCTTCCTGAACTAACTACTTTAGTTAGTACCGAGCTAAGAATTTTATTTGTATGCTCAGCTTGTCCATTTGCTTGTGGGGTATAGGGAGCTGATTTGTTATAGATGACCATAAACTCATTAAGCAAATACTCTATTATCTCATGGAGGAAATGAGTTCCCCGATGACTGACAATCTCTATTGGCAGGCAGTCTATATCTCGTGAACACATACTCATATAAGAATAAAGCAGTGGTTCTGGCATCATTCGTTTGAGTTGCTTTAGCCTTGGCCCACTTGGTCAAATAGTCCGTAGCTGCAATGATATTTGAGCTTGGGTTCTATAAGCAGCTGGCTGTATCGGTCCAACAAAATTTATACCCCATTTTGCGAAAGCTCTAGCCCCCATCATTGGTCTTAAGGGCATGCTATCTACTCGTGTTGGCATTTTTGCTTGTTGACAAGCATCACACCTTCGAACATATTCTTTAGCATCTGCAAAAAGTGTTGGCCACCATATGCCTACCATCAAGATTGCTCTTGTGGTCGTCTCACTAGAAAAGTGACCTCTAGCTAATCCAGCATGTGCTTGTTCTATAATCGGAATATACTCGTTTTCATTTGCACAAAGACACAAATGTTGATCTTTACCTCTCCGATACAATTGGTTCCCAATAAGAGCATAGTGTCTTGCTTCAGTTTCAATTGCTCTTTGATGGCATTTACTCATATCCTCAGGAAATGTTCGGCTCAATAAGTAACCAGATAATTACTCTACTTAGGAACATGTGACATTTGAAACAATGTTACATGAGGTATGGGTGTTTTTTTTTACATTGAGGGCAATCCTTTACAAAAGATCGAACATCTCTCCTCATAGTCGGCAAAAATACTCCAAGTTTCAAGATTCATCGCATAGTTTGGTCTTCCGCAAAGTGAAATCCTACTATGGTAACATGTGCTTGACTTAGGTATTGTTCTTTTTCTTCAGGGTTAATGCATAAAAGCAATATCCCATCTCGATTTCTTTTGTATAGCCTTCCAGGTAGTAATTGATACATAGCCGATTGCTCAATTAATCTGATTGTGATAAGAAGTAGTATTTGTGAATCCACTTGAGCTATTGTCATTAATAACACAATGTTTTCTGACCATCTAGGTATCATCTCTACAGAGAACAAATAGGCATCTGGTAGATCATCGTCTACCCCTTTAGGTGATTCTCCTGAAAAAATCCTTGACAAATGATCTGCTTGTTGATGTGTAGTGTCTTTTTTAACAACCACAGTGAAATCAAATTCCAGAAGAATGATGAACCATCTCACCATTCTCCCTGTGCTGCATGGATTGTTGACCAAATACAACAAAGCTTGGTGGTCTACAAAGAACACAAACTTGTTGGCTAATAAGTAATGTATATACTTTTTAACGGCATAGATCATTCCTACTCCTTCTCTTTCGGTGGTGGTGTAATTCTTTTCCGCCATGTTCAATTGTCGGCTAGCATAAGAAATAGGAAAGTCAATTTTTCCATCTCCTGGTTGAGCTAGTATACAACCGATAGAAAAATTTGAAGCATCTACATGTACGTGGAATATTTTATCCCAATCTGGTGCTTTCAATATTGTAGCTGAGGTGAGAGCTTGCTTAAGCTTCATGAAGGATTCTTCACATGCCTCGGTCCATTCAAAGTGCGTAATCAAGCTATACATGGGTTTTGCAATTATAGTGTACATGTAGATGAACAGTCCGTAATATCCACAATGTCCCATGAAGGCTTGTGGCCCCTTTACTATTGTTGATCTAGGCAATTCAGCAATGACATGAATCTTTTCAATATCAGTAGCTATGCCATTTTTAGACACTACATGTCCAAGAATTTTTCCTGTTCTACCCATGAATGTGCACTTTTCAGGATTTAAGCAAATCCTATAAAATCTACATTTTTCGAATAGCTTTTTGAGGTGTTCAAAATGATCAGCCTAGATTGATGAATGTATGTATAGATCATCCATATATACTTCTAAGAATTTCCTAAGATATTCTTTGAAAGTATGGCTCATGAACCTTTGAAACGTGGTTGGAGCATTAGTTAACCCAAATGGCATAACCCGATAGGCAAATATACCCCATTCTGTTGCAAAAGCAGTTTTATGCTGATCTTTTGGGTCAACCAAAAGTTGATTGTATCCCGAAAAGCCGTCTAAGAAGCTATAAGCTTTTTTTCCTGCAACTCGTTCTAAAACATGCTCAGTTATTGGAAGAGGAAAGTTATCTCTAATGATAGCTGCATTTATCTTTTTGAGATTAACATACACTCACAATTTTCTATTCTTCTTGGGTACTACCACAATTGGAGACACCCAATCTGTGTGTTCAATTTCATAAATGAATTCGGCTTCCTTTAGTTTCAAATCTCTTCTTTTTATCTTCCTGGCAAATGTTTTGTTATACGTGTATGGTCTCTGTCTACTTGGTTTCACATTATCTCTCATGGGTATGGTATGTTGACAGATTTCTTGATCAACACCCTTGAGATCCTTGTAAGACCAAGCGAAGATATCTCGGTATTCCCTTAATAAGATCAGCAAAATATTTTCTTCTTCTTCTGTTAGGTCATTCGCAATGTAAGCAGGTTTAGGCTCTTCTCCTCGTTCAGCCAAGTCTATCCTTTTAGCGTTTTCAGGCCCTTTGCAAGACTCACATTGTTTCCGTAGTTCCATAACAGGTTTTTTAACTATGATTTTTCGATCTTGGAGAGTATACTTTTTCTAATGGGATGGAACATGCATTACATCCTTACCATCCTCTTCCGTGGTTTCCATTTCGGTTGTGTATATCTCCTTTAGAGATTTTTTCAACTTAATATTTCTTTTTTCGCTTGACTCTGGTCATGAGTGGTTTCTTATCCTGGATTTTTCTTGAGTACCCTTCCTTGTTTTTCTCAATGTTTGAGACATTCCTGAGTTTTTGTTTGGAGGATATATGCCAGGTATTTTGTCCTTGACGCAATCATTAGCATCTACTGGCATCATGAATTGTGTTTTACTGGAGACTGATGGCATAGGTCGTGTTTTCACAAGTCCGGTGTCTCTCTTTCGTCTATACCACTTTTTTCTTCTTGATTTCTGGTTTGGAAAGTCAAAAAACTTTTCCTCCCCTCCTTTTAAGAGTAACTTAACTCTCGTATGCTCTTTTTCTGACCCCGAATCTTCTGAGGTAGCTGAGTGTTTATCTAACTCATTAGTTGCATCGAAATAGAGGTGTGAAAATACTTGTTGAGCTTTCATTAAGTCCTTGGGTTCCTCATCTTCGTTTTCAATATTGAGGATTGAAATCATTTTGATGGGAATTATGTCGTAGCCATCCTCGTTGCAAAATTGAGTAGGCATAGACGTATTCACACATACATCCATTGTTGCTAAAATTTGAATCCACTCGAATGGCTCAAATAAATGCTCTGGAAAGGGTTCAGGTACGTAGGCTTCGTCTGTGCAATCCCTTTCTAGGATACATTCTTCATGTCTTAAGCTTCCATTTTTTGAAGCTCCACACATCCAAATAGGATTGTCTTTGTTTAACCAGGATGGGAGTTTAGTTTCAGCCGAAGAGACTGAATCAAACTCTTGGATGGGTGTTTTCATGACATCTCTATAAGTGTGATCTTTTAGATTGAATCTTGTTATAGATCCCACTTGCTTCAAGTACAGATAGTTGTTTTCCCAATCTTGGATAAGCTGTATCTGTCGCATGAAAGGTCTTCCAATTTCATAGTTGAGTTTTTTCCCAAAGTCTACTATGGAAAATGTGTATTGATATTCAATCCACAAGAATTAACTATCACTTTTTCAAGCAGCCCTAAGGGTCTCTCAATGTGTCCGTCAGCCAACTGCAATTTCATTCGAGTTTGTCTAATGGCTGGCTGGCCCCAGGATTCCCATACTGCTTTAGTGGCTATGGCTATGCCCGCTACACTATCCAATATTGCCATGGTTTCAATGTCATTATATTTTACTGGGAGGGTGGTGTTTCCTTATTCCCCTTCATAATATTCTCCGACTTTGTTCATAGGAACTGATAGAATCTCTTTGTTTTCCATTTCATTTTTCAAATTTTCCAAATCCTTCAAGATTAACCCAGTTATCCCCACCTTCTCTAGGGTTTTCTATAAATCATTCCATAAGTATGGTCTGAGTTTTAACATTTCTCCCAAGGTAAGAGTGCATTGGATGGGTGTAGACATGATTGAATGAATGTTGTCTACTTCTAGGGTTTGTTCAGCTCTTTTACTTGAGTGGTCTTGCATACGATGGAAGGTAATGCTTTTAATGTCAATGGTTTCAACATTCCTGAAGCTTCCAATCCGTAATCCCCGTACAAGGATTGTATATCCATGTTCATATCAGAAGGTAGGTTATCCAACCAGACTTCCTCTATAGGAGCAGACTTTAGATTTATGCTCCCATCATTGATCTCTCTTACTTTTTTCCATAAGTGTCCTGGCCAATCTTCCTCTACGAATGGAATTCCGTCTAAGGCATCTTCGCTGTCAGGCACTATAAGCTCTGGCTCGTTTGTTTCAAGGTGGGGTTCTACCACCACATCATATTTTGCTTTCGTTTCTTTTACCACAAGCTCTTCAGGTTTTGCAATACTCTCAAGCTTGGGTTTTTGTTTTTCCAGCATTTCTTGCGTGATACTTACCAAGTTTTGATAAGCTTCTAGCTTACCTGCTTCCATGTCTGGAGATGGATAGTTTTTCCATTTGTTTTCCATGTTTTGGCCTACTTTAAGTCCTGCTTGGTAGGCTTCCAAGGCGGCATTAATAGGCTCAAAAATTTTATCAACCAGAATGGATCCTCCAAATTTCACGGTTGTTTCCTTGAATTCACTGCTAGTTTCTTTCAACTTGTCCTAGACTAGCTTCTTTGCTTTCTCCTTGATTTCAACCCGTTGTTTTTTTTTTCTCATCTCATATCTTTTGCTTCTACTCCTTTTGATTCTTTGAGAAGAAACTTTTGTGTTCTCCGAATCATCAGAGGAGTTGTGTTTCTTTTTCTTTGCCTGGGCTCTAATGATTACCTTGATTGGAACAATCGGTTCACTCTTTGATGAGCTACTAGGCATCACTTGGACTACGTTTAGTACGATTTTACCCTTGTTCAAAGGATTTTTAAGACAATCTTCCGGAAAGTGTCCTCCTTTTTTGCAACATTGTATGCAATAGACTTCAATTGGTTTGAGGTTTTTGTCAGGCTCTTGGCATTCATTTTTTTAATGGTCATCAGCACCACAATTATGACAGTTCCATGTTCTATGCTTCGTCATGGGTCTTCCCATGGGAGGTCTGATACCTTGATTAGCTACATATTACATTGGTGCTAGCTCTCATGGAGCATAAGTCATGGTTTCTTCCAATGGTGGTGGATGTGGGTTATACCAATCTCCTTCTACCATTATTGTAGATGGACTACGCTCTGCATAGGGTGTAACGAACACTAGTGCTTGTTCATCTATTACTCCTTCAGAGTGCATGTACTTTACAGGCACTACATTATGTCTTGGATACGGAGGTTGTTGTCCCAAATCAGGTTGAGGTCTTTCCATACAAATTGGTGGTCTTTGAGCTTGGGCCATATTAGGCTGATATCTGTACATGGGTTGTCCTTGTGGCCTCATGGGCACGTACTGAACATTCCCATCATACTTTGGTCTGAAGTAGCACTCATGAGTCTCATAGTTGGTCCATATACCCTCGATTGCACACCATTTTTGTTGCCTAATTGGTTGTCAAAAATGGATTTCTATAAAGAGCATCTTCTCCAACTCACAGAAGATGGGTTTGCGATTCGAACCAACTATATGGATACATATCTATCTCATGGGTTACGATGTACCATTGGTCAAATACGAACATCTTCACACCAGCTTGAGATTGACACTGGTAGATTCAGAAGGATACCAATAGCCAGCAGGATATGCCACCTACGCTATACAGTAGTAGTCACCATTGCAAAGCTCATCTCATACTCTCACCTGGGGTATTCTCATTGACCGAGCAATGGAGATGGAGAGATTGAGATGCCCATGATTGAGGAGAGGAGCTTCTCAGCATCGACAGAGACTACAACAAAGGATTTGAGCAGTGCACACATGTAGTGTCTGCTGCCGTCCAGAAGCAACAAGTACACACCTGAACACATAACACATTCATGCACACACATAGAAGCATATGTCCAAAGCATTGATAATGTACTGAATTGCAACATTACACATTAGGAGGAGAGATAGAAAAAATGATGAGCTACTGAATCTATTTTTTGGAAAATTTAGAAATGGAGAACAAGGTCAGCTCACCTGTGTGCAAATCCCCACTGGCTATGACAAAGGCAACATTCATGGTCACCAACAAAAGGATAACACGCGTGGAGAAAGAGATGAAATAATGGAAGACCGAAATGGAAGGGTGGTGGAAAAGAGAAGGCCAACCTCATTCAAATGGTCTTCAATGAGGACTCAAAATGGAAGAAAGAGAAGGAAGAACTACGGGCTAAAGTCCACGCGCTCCAAGAAGAGGTCTCAACCCTCAAATGAGAGCTTGCAGAAGCTAGAGTGAGGTGGGAACTACAGGAGGGAGAAATCCATCCCTCTATGATAAACGAACTCAATGACATCAAAGAACATGTGCGAAAAATCAAGGAGGAAGAGAAGCAACACAAAGCAACGACGTCATCATGGGTGGATGCAATCACAAAAACACAAAAGAAGGTAGATGAAGCCAAAAAGTGGATAGAAGTCACCAAGAAAGCAAAGAAGAAAGAACCAATACATTTTCACTCCCACAATCATTAACATCACCCTAGAGGAAGAGCAAACAAGGAAGACTAGAGCTTTGCATGTACGTGTAACCGGCCTAAAAGACCATGATAATGTGAAAGGTGAGGTCAAAGATCTCGTACAATATGATGGGTGATGAGGCCATACACACTAAGGCATGGAGAGTGGGGAAGAAAAGAGAAGGGGAAGAAGGGGATGGGGAGACTTCAAAGGAGAGAGCATTGATCCTTCGTTTCCCCTTCATGGAAGTGAAGAAAGACTTCTTGAAGAAGCGTCCTACACTAAAGAAAATGGGGATATTCCTTGGGGATGACCTCACACTCTAACAAATTCCTCATATGAAAGAAGCCATGCCATGTGTGAAAAAGGCTATCTACTTTATTTCACTTCACTATCGGGGTGAAACAAGGATGCCCACTATCTCCTACACTATTTAGGATGTATGTGGATGGGATTTTAGACTACATTAAGAGAGATGGTGATAGAGGTGCCAAGTAAGCGGGGACATGGATTCCATTGTTGTTATATGTTGATGATATTGTGTTGATTTCTGACTCCAGGAGGGATGCAACGTCATTTGCATGCATTGCACACATTTTCTCATGATACTGGTTTGTCTATCAACCTCGGAAAAACCAAGGTTATGGTGTTTAACACCACCCCAAAGTGCATTAGGAGATCAACATCATCATTCACATACGATCATGAGACAGTGGAGTATACATATGCTTACACTTATTTGGGGGTGATCTTTACTGGGCCTATATTTTCATTGAGGAGAGTAGCAGAGACTAGATTGACCAGAGCCTATGCAATATTGGGTGGATTGGAGAGGATGTGTTCACAGATTCAGTTTTAGGAGCCTTGGACAAAGCTCTAGATTTCTAACACTCTAGTGGATTCTACATTGTTATATGGAGGTCAGATATGTGGGCCTTCCGTGGACCACCACGGGAGGAAAGGTCGCACTGATGGATGGGGAGGTATGGAGAAGCCTCTGATCTCTATGATTGCACGGCTTATTAGATCCAAGGCTACAGTAACACATGAAATTATTTGAGTAGAGCTAGATGTCCCCCCCCCCCCCCCCCCCCCCCCCCCCCCCCCCCATAGTATTGTTAGCATGCAAATCACAAGGAAAACGAGTGCCTCTATAGCCTTGCACGAGTCACACCATCGGAAGGAACAAATCTTGCACCGTCAAAACCACATGTGATAAGCACCTGTAAATATTTATGAAGAAACATTCTAGCATGAATCACACTTGGTATTAGGAGAAACCAAGGACATCATGACATAGCTCGTCTCGAATAGATGTATGTAGAGTATCCATAGACTAAAAACAGAGGAAAAATGAGAGAGATATGGCCATCCGAAGTTGGTGGGTCCTCTCTCTTGCAAAGTGTGCAGGTGTTGTAGCTATTAAAATGGGGCTCCTCTTATCCTCTTCAATCAAATATTTCTTCTCTCTTTCATTGGCCGACATGGCCTTTTGGGGTTTTCATTTCATTGGTTCATTTTGAGCCTTTTTTGGTAAAGCATGGAGCCAAGTCGGTGCCTTTGTTCCCAAGGGGAGGGGTGGGCACTAGAGGACCAAAAAGGGAGGACGCTCTTGGGCAGGTAGTGTGAACAGCTAGAAAAGGCGGCCCCATCTCGTTTGATTCCACGAGCTCTCTCCCCCAAGCTCCTCACCAAATGATTCAAACAAAGGGAGCTCCTCACTTGCCCTATAAACCCCCCATCCTCTCCTTACTCCTTCCCATGTGGGATCATTCCCATACCATATGGAAACTTCCTCCACAATCCTCCCAACTCCCTCATGCCCAAGTTAATTTTCAGCTCCTTCTCCAAGTGAGAGAACTTCTCGGAAAACTTTCCAGAAGCATAACTTGTTGCTCCGGTCACCAATGACACACCGTAAAGTACGGCTTGGAGCCCATCACCTTGGCTACTTCTAGAAATTTCAAATCTCAGTATTTCTAATTCAAATCATCAAGTTGGACTAGTTGCCTTTGTCGCATGCATCTGCAATCACTTTCTAAGTCGAGAACGCCCACTTCGGATGCACATAACTCATGATGTACAAGTCCGATTCACAAGCTATAAAGCACAACTGAAAATATTTATTGAAAATCATGTCTTGGAGACTCGAACAACCAACAACACCAGTACACAAGTCCCGAAAAACCAAACCTTTTACATGAATTTTTACATAGTCACTCCCACGACTTGCAGGACTATGTACACATATATACAAGAGACTAGTCAGCAAGCTTTTTGGCACAATCTACTGGCTTTATGCTCAATCCAAAAAATGTATGATATATCTTGCCAACCCCCCCTTAGCCTGCTTGATCATTCATGACAAGGAGAGGTTTTTAGGGTGAACAATTGTTGCAGCCCATTCCCAGAAACCTCATTTACATCCTCTGATGTCTTCACACTGTCTTTCTCCATTCAGAACATCTCATCTGACACAATTGTCATCAAACCTGCCAGATATTTATTTAATATGTAACCATTAACACGGTATTTATGTTGTGCACCACCCAAATCTGTCAACTAATATATCCCATTGTCAAACTTGTTCACAACAGTAAAAGGACCTCCCATTTGATTTGAATTCTTTTTAGAAAGTATTATCCAGCTTACTATTGTATCGCAACACAAGATCACCCTTTTCAATTCCCTTATCCTTCACACATTCATTAGCCTTTATCTGAGCTTTCTTTGATACTTCCTCAAAGTAGCTTAAAGCCAAAACTTTGTCCAATTGCAGACATTGTAAATCCAATAGCCTTTTCTGCCAAGTATCTTTTTGCTCTTCATCTCGCAATGACAACAATTTGAGTGCAAGAATTTCCACTTTAATTGGCAAGAATGCTTCTTTGCCATAGACCAAGTGGTAAGGAGAAAACCCTGTGCTCATTCTGATAGCAGTTCTATAGGCCCATAATGCACAATGCAACTCTAAATCCCAAGTTTTTCCCTGTGTCTAGGTCATCTTTGTCAAGATTTTCACCAACTCTCAATTGAACCTTTCATTGAGACCATTGCATTGTGGATAATAAGGAGAACCGTACTGTATATTGAGCTTTTTGTATAGGTAATCAAATAGCTCTCCTATAAATCCCGGTCCTCTATCATAAAGAAGTTCTAGTGGCACACCAAATTTGCAACATATATGCTCATATGCAAACTTTTCCATTTCCTTACTAGTAATCTGTTTGTTGATAGCTTTAGCTTCTGCCGAGCGCGACAAATAATCCACTGTTGTCAAAATGCAAGCATTTCTTTTGCTAGTCATGGGCAAGGGTCCAATAGCATCAAGACCCCATTTTTCAAACACATCAAAAGCTAAAATTGTCTTTCATAATTTTGGCTTCAAAATTCTTTTTCCCATTTTCTAACAAGATAAACAAGACTTGCATTGAAAGGGTGGTGGTAATGTGTGTGCTAGTCTCCAACCAACCGTGCTATCTTATAGCCTCCCCCTAGTGTACACACTGTCCAGTCGTGCCGGTGGCCTTGCCCATAGGACCCATGTCCTTACATTACCCCCCCCCTTGGAGAATTGTGTTCGTCCTCAAAAACAAACGTAGGAAAATGTTTCTTAAGTGCGAAGACATTCTCCCATGTAGAACCTTCTTCAGGTCTATCTAGCCATTTTATCAACACCTATCGTCTGACATGATGTCTAGTGCAAAGCTCATGAGAATCCAAAATCTTTTTGGCCTCATGAGGAATGGTTGGCAGTTTGATAAGGTCAACTAACACACCTGTGTCAATGACATTATCATTCTATCCTAGTTGTTCTCGTAAACGGCTAACATAATAAACAGGATGAACTCGTGAGTGCTCTAGGAGAGCTAACTTATAGCCCATTTGACCTATACATTTGAGAATGGTAAACGGTCCACAATAGCATAATGAAAGTTTAGCAACTTTTTTCGTCTTCAGACTTTTTGAATGCTCCGGAACTTTGAGGAAAACCTTGTCTCCTTCTTCGAAAGTAGCAAGACGACGATGCTCATCTGCGTACTTCTTATATCGATCTTGATCTTGCTTAACATTCTATCGAGAAACTCGAAGCATGTCAAAATGGTCTTGGAGAAAATCCTTCGCTTGTTGTATCTTCTCTTTAGCCAACCCCACCGTAACGGGTGATCTAGGTTGAAATCCATATAAAAGCGTAAATGGACTAAACCTTGTAGTTACATGCTTTGAACTATTATAAGCAAATTCCAATATAGGTAAGTAGACTTCCCAATTGGTTTGCTTCTTGCTAACGTACGCTCGTAGCATATCCTCTAGCACTTGATTAACTCTTTCTGTTTGACCATCCATTTCTGGATGACCAGCCATACTTAGATTAAGTTTAGTTTCCAACTTTTGGAACACAGCTCTCCAGAAGTGATTATCGAGCTTTCGATCTCTGTCACTAATGATACTAGCTGGAAGACCGTAGATTTTATATATATGCTCTACAAATAGACATGCTAATTCCGGTGTCTTAACCGTAGTCTTAGTGGGAATGAATCAACCCATCTTTGTAAGATGGTCTACAATTATCCAAATGGCGTCATGGTCACGATTTGTAGTAGGTTGTCCTACTACAAAATCCATAGAGATGCTCTCCCACTTACCTTGTGGAATCTCTAAAGGATGTAAAAGGCCACCTACCTTGAGATGCTCTGCTTTATTAACTTGGCACTGTTGGCAGTTTAGTATGTACTCTTGAACATCATTATGTAAGCTTGGCCATTAAAATTGCCGTCGAACTAAGCCATACGTCTTACAGATACCTGAATGACCAGCACTGGGACTATCCGACACGCAAATAAGGTTTGGCGCCTAGTGTCTGAGTCCTTTAGCACACATACTCTACCTTTGTGGAGTAAGTAGCCATCATCAATGGAAAAATTCTTCCATTACTTAAGCTCGTCCTGAGTAGGGGTGGAGCTCTATGTATTGGAGTTTTTATCTGCATGTGCAGAGACATGTTGATCTGGATATTCAAAGACATGTGAGTGTGAGGGATCCCTTTTTAAACTGCACTCCACACTTTAGCATATGATTGATCTTGTGCACACTTGCCATGTAATGACTCCAAAAGTCTCTTTAGTTCCGTGAAAGCAAGTGAATTAATATGAGGCATCCGACTTAGTGCATCCGCTACTACATTATATCACCCCTTGCGATATCGTAGCTTACAATCATAATCTTAAAGGATTTCTACCCATCTAGCTTTACGGCCCTTTAAGTTTTTTTGAGTAGTAAACCATTTGATACTCTCATGGTCAAAAACTACTCTCAAACTCGGCACCATATAAATAGTGTCGCCACTTTCGTAAAGCGTGAATTATGGCATAGAGCTCTCTCTCGTAAACAAAATAATTCTGTTGAGCTCTATCTAACTTTTTAAATACAAAGGCTATAGGTCTTCCCTCCTAGAGAATTACTGCACCAATGGATTTATCACTACCATCAGTTTCTACCACAAACCGCTTAAGTGTCGACGATTGCTAGGATGGGAGCAGTGGCTATAGCTACCTTGAGCTGTTCGAAACTGCATTTTTGGGCTATAGGTCTTACCTTTTGCTTTAAGTTGATCCGTCATAGGAACATTGATTTTGGCATAGTCACAGATATACTGTCGATAAAAGCTAGCCATGCCTAAAAATATTTGAAGCTCCTCAACCATGTTGGGATGTGGCCATCGAAGAATGGCAGCGACCTTGTCAATGTCCATCTTGATGCCAGAATAAGAGATCACATGACCGAGGTAATGTATCTCTATTTTACATAAATTGCACTTGCTTTGCTTAGCATACATCGTGTGAGCTCGTAGCTGTTCGAACACTAATCATAAGTGTTCTATGTGTTCATCTTCAGTCTTTGAGAATGTCATCAAGGAAAACCACAACAAATTTTCCAAGATAGGGACGTGAGACACTATTCATGAGTGTGATAAATGTAGCTGGAGCATTGGCTAGATCAAACGACATAACCAAAAATTCAAAATGCCCGAACCATGTTCTAAAGGCAGTTTTGGAGATATCTTGTACAAGGATACGCACCTGGTGGTATCCTGAACGAAGATCTATCTTTGAATAGTATCTTGCCCCATGGAGTTGATCAAACAACTCATCTACTCTTGGCAAAGGATAATTGTTCTTGATGGTTATGGCGTTTAATCCGCGATAATCTACGCACATGCGCATAGTACCATCTTTCTTTTTTACCAATAGAATTGGTGATGCCCAAGGTGAAGTGCTAGGTCTAATGAAACCATGGGCAAGGTAGTCAGCCAACTGACTCTCAACCTCTTTGGCTTCTTTAGCACTCATACGATAAGGTGGTTTACTCACCGATTTAGTGCTTGGCAAGACATCTATGCCATGCTTCACATCACGTGTAGGGGGTAAACCCGGTGGTAAATCACTTGAGAACACATCACTATACTCCGTGAGTAAGTGAGTCAGCTTTTGCCATGCAAAAGAAGAAAGTAAACTAGAGTTATGCTGGGATAGAGAATCTTGTAATTCCGGTAATGTTTGTTTTACAACAGTTGCACGTTGCTCTATAGAATTGAAATTGAGAGCACTTTTCTCGTTAGGTTTGTTAACACTTTGTTTTTCATTAGAATTCATTGAACTTTGCATACCATTACTAGAATTCACCGCACTTTGCTCTTGAGAACTCACAAGACTTGGAGACAAGCGGTAACACAAAAAGACTTCATCTATTAAATCTTCTTCTGCAAAATAGAAAGCTCAACTGTACATACAAGAGGTGTAGAAGCAAAAGCACATGTTTACCATTGGCCATAAAGGATAAGGAGTTGTGTTCATAACTAGTGTGCAATGTCTTTTCCAAACCATGCAACCACTCCCGTCCTAAAACTACATCAGCATGGTCTATGTTCATAACTTGGAAGTCAAGGGTCATTCTATGATCTTGAACAATAAGCTCAACCCCTTGAACTACCGTGTCCCATACTTCTTTGTCATTCCCAAACATCTGCTCCACCACATACTTGTGAGAGCAGGGAGTCTGTGTAAGCTTCAATTTCTTGACTAGCTTATAGTTCAAGAAGTTATGAGTTGCACCATCATCCACTAAAATATGAACACGGCATGAGAATCAAATCATGGGGGCCAAAGGTGGGCTGCCACATTGAAGTAGGCACACAACACTTGTGCTTTTCTTCCATATGAAGAACCTCTACAACAATATTTAGGAGATGAATCTAATGTGAGGCGTTGCACTGTGTGCATGGCCTTTTCTTTGCCTTGCAAAAGAGGACAATCTTTCTTGTTATGTTGGTCCAAAAGATATCTAAAACACAAATTGTGTTTCTTTGCACGCTCAAAATCAACAGTTTTGAGAGACCCACGTGGAGTATCTCGTGATTGCTTAGGATTCATAGCCTCTTGTGGGCGTGGTGAGGTAGATTGTCTCTTATTCCTCTTGGAATGTGTGGGAGATCTACCTCGCCATTGGCTCTTAGCCACATTGCTCTTAGAAAAAGTATTCTTAGAGTAGGGAACATTTCCTTTCCTCTCTTGGTCATCATCATATCTTTGTGCATGACTGATGGCTTCTTCCAAAGTTTTTGGATGTCGGGTCTTAACATGAAGACGATAGTCTTTGTCAAGACCCCTATTAAACTCTGTATCTTTTGGAATTTATCTAGACATTCTAGTTTTAATATGATTTTCCTATACTTCAAAAGGTACCGTGTGAGAAAGAGGTTAGACATGTGGCATGCATCCCATGCTAACCAATTCTTATCTTCTTCATTGGAGTCCAAAAACTCTTTGGAGAAAGAAGCTTGAAACGTAGCCCAAGATAGAGGACGAGCATCTATTGGAAATGTCATCCACCACTTATAGGGCTTGCCTTTAAGAGATAGACTTGTTTCCACAGCCGTCTTTATATCCGGGGTGTGTCTCAATCTAGGAATATCACTCCATTTGTGTATAAACGTATTGACTGCATCCTTGTTGCAATCACGCTCTTCCTTGTGCGTGTCTATCGCACGTGTCAATGCAAGGAACTTGCCGATACACTGTGTGCAAGCCACAAATGGCTCCAAGCACACAACTAGCCTAAACTAGTAAGCTCAAAGAAGACAATGGTGTGTCACTCACCGCTCTACGCTTCCCCTCTCTCTCTCTCTCTCTCTCTCTCTCTCTCTCTCTCTCTCTCTCTCTCGCATACACACACACAAGGAGTTGAAGAAGAAGAAGATGGAGATGGATCAAGAGCACTCTTCAATTTCACAAATGAGAAAATGAGTGAATTTTAGGTTTAGTTGACTTTTATATGAGCTCGTCCCATTCACACTTGGGCACGCATGCTTAGCCAACTAATCCCTTGAATGTTCCATTTAGAGTGCACCTCTCATCAGTGATCACTCGTACCCTTTTCCTATTGGACCGACAAGCCCAGTACCTGACTCAACCAATTAAATAATATGGCATCTGTCGTAGGTGATAGGAATGTGCGTGAGGGTTAACATGTCCCCCCTACCTAATGTAGATTCCATCCTCGGGAGCTATTGAGTTGAAGCTCGTTCGTTGAGGTGGAAGAGCATTTGAGATGAATGTACTCCTTCAATCACTGAAAAATCAAACAACATTGGCACATTATTTGCATTCTCATATACAATTCAAAAGCATATGCACTTGTAGGCAGACAATTTGATTGGTAATATAATTTTAAACCATTTGTTAGCAATAAACATTAAATTTCTATATAATCAAACGCATAAACAGTTGTAACGGTAAAAAATTAAACAAGTCTGGGGTCGCTAATTTAACGATCGAAAGACACTAAAGATCGACTATTAATACCATGGGCAAGCTTCTCAATTTTCTCTGGTCAATTAAGTTGTTTAATCACGAGAGCCAAGTATTTCATGTCCGAGGGGGACTGACTAGAGGCTATACCTAGAAGACCTTGTAGTTAAGCTATGATCAAAGAAATTGCTAATGAAATCATCGCCTGATTTATTTCCTTTTCTTTGACCCCCAAAGTCTTTTCACAGTGATTCAATTTTTGATGTGTGTGCTTATTTTGTATGCCTTGGGTTTTTTGCTTTTCAAGGAAAAGCGCCCATACTGGGAACCTCTAGGGCTCTAGTACCATAGGTGATACATGTGGGTGGAGTACCAAATCAAGCTGAGATTTCTCTTCTAGCTTAAGATTTTACATTGTGGCACTTTGATTTTTTATTTTTATTTTTTTTCGCTTATCTCCAGCATTTTAACTTTGTAACTTTGGAGGGTCATATAACATTGTTACTCGCCCCAGGCTCATCACATTAGTAAACTCCCTTTATAATACTTGAGCTAAAGGTCAATAGGGACTAAGCCCACTAGAAAGCCCTAGTACATTTCACACAATGCTGCCTAAATTGGATTAAGAACCTAAGTAACCATTGATTATTAAGAAGGCATTCCCCATGGTATTAAGAGAAGATCTCTAACACCTAACTAGGTCAAACTAGCTTAGTCGGACTGCTTGATTTTTAAACCTAGACAAGTGATTATGACAAAAAAATTACATTGAATTTAATGTTTGATACTAAGCAAATGCACTGAATATTATGTTACCAATTACAATTAAAGCAGAGAAACATAGATGCAAAAAAGATAAGGCGACATGCTAATGGACAAGAAACACCTGTTTGTGTTAATGATCGCGCTTGATTTGGAAAGTGGATGAGAGAAAGATACCATGAAGGTCCAAATCCTAACCATAGCAACACGTTCTTGTACACACTATGAAACACAAATAATACCTCTAGGGGGCACATCAGTGGGAAAAGGTACCAACACTTACTGAACACAATTAAAAATAGAATAAGGAACCCTAACCTAATTATTTGCACTCCCCCTAGAGAGTCAAGGGAATAGGATATCGTAGAGATTGGAGGGAAACCCTAAGGCTTAACCCCTATCCTCGTCATCGAGAAAAACAAAGTCATCATCCGTGGGACCATATGTGACATCTGTATAATCATGTAAATCTTCTTCATCATCAGAGGCACCAATGTTTACTAAGAAGGTCACTAGACGCCTATAGTCATCTTGGTCAAAAGGATAGGCTTGTGCAATGGGAGATACACTCTCTACTAAGTATGGATCAGTCGTGGTCAAGAGACGTATCAGCCATTCTAACTCCTCGAAATTCCTCTCACATGCTAGCGCACCTCCCAAATCCCATTCACAGGCAAGCATTGGAAAGATCATGTGAAACATTTGTGAAAAGTAACGAGGGTACCTCTCACCCAAGGCAGGAGTGGATGACTCTAGCGTACTAGCCACATCCGTACATGCAAATAGATGATGGTTAGAGTGCAAATATTACAAGGGTCGTGTTCTTGTGCATAATGTGTTTTTATGATTTTCTGTTATGGCTCTTGCTCTTTTAATTTTTTATCTTATTTTTGTGAGTATAAGGCTTTATATATACATTCCCTAAGATTGGAGATTAAGCGGTCAAGGAGGAAGGTTGAGAGGGAAGCAAGGGAATGATGATTGTCAGCAAACACTCCCCCCTTACTTGGGTAGATCATACATTTTGGAATGATGTCGTCACCTTTTGAAACCAATTGTTCCAAGTTGTTATGGGTGAAGGCTTTAACCAGTAGTTTTCGACCGCCCTATGCGTTTCATCTAGTTGCAAAGGTGGTAAGGTACTCTCCCGTGATTTTATTTGCAACATTGTTGTAGGTGGTGAACGTACAACGGGAGGTGCAAACTCTTTCTTGCTTGTATAAATATGTACACTGGTAGGTGGAAGTTATGTCCAAGCTTCTATTTCCGTAAAGGAATTACATGAAGAGCAAGAAACTTCATTTGACTTCCCTGTTCTTGAGCTAGGTGGAACAAATCGTTCTTTCTTTGGTACCCAAACTAGCTCTGGAGCGGGTGTATAGCATTTCATGATTATTTCCTTTCCGCAATCTTCAATTCTTTTTGGAACCACAGGATTGATCTCACATGGGCCCATTGACAAGTAAGAGCACAATTTACGTTTTGGCACCCAGATTTGATCATTTTCTTCATAGTAGCCTTGGGCTTCCAATAGTTTTTTAGGACTCCAACGCAATGTTTCTTTACATTTCTTGAGGTGAGTGGGACGTTTCTTACTAGGCTCCTGCCTTTTAGCACTAGCTATGGTCGCTAAAGAAGCTTTAGGGACCCACTTGTATGTTTTCTTTGTTATATTAGGATGAGTCTTGTCAAAAGCTATATGCATTGCTTCTAGCATATTTAAGGGTACGACTGGTGGCATTTCACCCCCCTCTGGTGTTACCTAGGTTGTCCTCTTATTTCCCCAAGTGTCTATGGTTTCTGCTAGGTGGACCCAATCCACATTGTCTGACTCAGTCATCCCAAGTAGTACATCCATATACAGAGAATCTTCCCCAACATCAGTGTCCGCTTTACACGTGTAACAATACTGCAATGGGACCGAGTGAACTGTGGTGTCAGATCTACGATCAATTATAAACCTATTTCCTAGAGGATGTGCTCGACTAGTCACAAGATCCACTCGAATAATAGAATCTTGGAATTGCAAGTAGACATGGTTTTTAGACCAGTCATGCACCATTTTTGCTTCCCTCATGAAAGGACGTCCTAAGATCATCTCCAATGCCATAGTGTGCTTGGAGAAATCCATAACAATGAAGGTAACTCTTATTTTATGTCCAAAGAACTTGATCTTGAGATCTTTTAGCATCCCAAAAGGTTTAACAATAGACCCATTGGCCATCTTCACTACTATGGTTGCGGTTGCAAGGTGAGGTCTTCCCATAGTTTCCAGCCATTTTTAGTCAGAATGCTAACCCCAGCGCCACCATCAAGGATTCCCTTCACAGTTAATCCCTTAGTAGTGATTGGTATGGTCGCATTGGATTCATCACCCTCAAAGTATTATCCCAACTTGTTAAAAGGTATTTCTATAACAAGGTTCTCATATAGGTTGGGTTGTGGATCTAAGTGTTCCTCCTCTATTGGCATCTCCCCAGCTCCATCCATCTATGCAAATTGTGGTAGCCCAAACTTCAATTATCCATTGAGGAAGGCTCGAAGAGCTGAGACTAGCTCAGGGTCTTTATATAGTTTGGACATGATGGTGGTTCTAACTTTTGAAGACATGAAATCCATCAATTTGGAAATGTTTAACGGCACCTTTTGGGCTTCACTCCCTTGACGTGGGGAAGATGGGATCTCCATTTCTTCGATAGAATCAGGTAGTCCCTCTGTAAACATTCTTTCCATCAAGAAGTGCGTACGTCCACTTTCCCATGACTTTAATTCACTTTCTTCTTGGATGACACTAGGTATGGCTAAGGGTCTATGGACTTGGTGAGGTTATTGTTGCGTAGGGAACACGGTGTCTGTAACCTTGATCTACCTAGGTGCTGGTTCTAGATCCCTTTGGGTATCTTCTACCAAACTCCTTAATTGCTTGACTCGTTCGATCTCCTCTGTAGGGTTTGGATAAGTTCCTATCTTCTTCTTGGATCCTGGCCATTGTGGCTCATGAAGATCTTCCTTGTTGGTTTCTATCCTAGTGGTCATTTTGGTCTCCATGGTTTGACCTGAATCAGAATCCTCTTCAGTGTCGTTCATATATACGGGGTCGTCACCAGTCCTTATGTTGGTCTTTGAACTGGGGTTTGTGACTTCACTTCTTTTTGCAATCTCTTCCTTCATGTTTTCTTCTTTTTCTGAGATTGGGTGATTGATGCCGTGTCTCTTTCCTCAAGAATATAATTTTGTTTTTGGAGCATCGATCGTGTGAGTACGTTTACTGGTACCAAAGGTGTACTTTGTGATGGCTCCTTGGTAACTTTAATCAAGTTTAATGGCACGATCTTCGGTGCATTTGCATTATTTGGACATTGGGCAATCAAATGATCTACGCCACATCGATTACACATGAGTATGGGTATTGTAGACGTGCTCGCTTGATTGGTTTGCATTAGTGTGGCGTTCTTTTGTAGCCTAATAGGACACTAGGCTACACGATGTGGACCTCCACACTCATAGCATTGAAGAGGTAGTCTCTTAGGAGTGTAATTGATATTTTGGCCTCTTACCGCAAGAGCAGCTACTTGATAGACAGGTTTGACTTGTCCCCAATAGTCCTCCATGTAGTATTGTGGACTTTCTTCAAGGGCATCCATCCCATAGGCAATATTACGGTCTATATCTTCCTCACAACCTTCCAAACAAGCAAAAGATGACTCACATCCCACTTGATTCACAGAAGTGATTCTCTAATGTGGTGGTTGCGGTCCTAGCACTGGAGGTGGTAAGGGTGTTGTTTGAACAACATTTTGGGCCCTATAGACCATGTGTTGTGCTGTTTGTTCAAGAGGTGGGGCCAGCATCAATGCAGGCACTTGAGGTGTGTCTGTCCATGCTAAGGTTGGTCTATTGGCCATCGCGCTCTTAAATACTATGCAATCCTTAGCTTGATGACCATACCTCCCACAGGCATTGCAATTCCCATTGAATTTTAATCTAAAAGTAGGGCATTCATTGGTACTATGTGGTCCATAGCATACTGAGCACCATTGTTGCTCCCTTCTTGGATACATATGATTGTTTTGTAGAGCGCGATTGTCTCTAAGACTCTCTTGGATAGCCTTGGTGAGATCTGCTAAAGTCATCTCAGATATCTTTGGCTCCTTAGCAATAGGCTTTAGGGTCATTGGTTGATGCCCCGATGCTTGCGAGCTAATAGATTTAGGTTCAACAGACACTCTTTCTGCTTGAATCATTAAATTATCCTCCAATTGGATCACATTGGTGGTGACTGCTTCCCACATGGTGATACTTCTAATGATTAGGCCATCGTAGGTATCCTCATGTCATAATCCTCTAATGAATCTATCAAGCAATTCATTATTATTAAAGCGCTCATTTGGATAACGAGAATTCAAATGCTTTAAGCGACTAATAAAGTCTCTCACCAACTCTCCTTCTTCTCGTTGGGATTTGTGGAGTTGAGAGGCTACACCCCAAAGCACTCCCTCTCGTATGTATTCTTTCAAGAACAGTCTCCTAAGAGTAGGGTAAATCGTCAGAGGAAGAGTCACTAGCCGCTATGTTCGGGTCTTGGTTTGTACTACCTTGGGTCCCCGCCGAGGGCCCGGAACCTATGGTAAGTGGATACAACCTAGATGAGATGTAGGTCAATCCTCAACCCTACCAAGTTGCAGATGCTTAGATCCACAAAAGAACTTGCAAATACAAAATGCTTATACTTGGTACTTTGCTCATGAGAAAAATAGGCAAACCAAATTTAAAGACATCCTTGAAAATAAATAGAGGGTAATAATTGAAATCAAGATCCACAATTCAGCACAAACTACTTAAGAACACATCATACCCTAGAGTGGCTTTGATTGCACACACAACTTGATAGGGTTCATGTGACTTATTAAATCTTTAGTGGACTCTTGGTTCTTTAAGTGACAAGGTCGCGACTGCAACATCTCCTGCTAAGCACTTTCCATTCCTCCAACCTGCCTTGCTAGACGAGGGTCGAGATCAATTGGTCCAAAAGACTGATCGAGCCACGAGTCCATGCCCTCGACATGCCCGACACTTTCTTGCCGATAATGCAAAAGGCTAGCAGAGCAAGGAGAATCTAGGCCAAAGCGCCATGAAAAAGAACACCATGTCCTGATCGCTTACTAGAGATTGCGCTTCAATGAGCTTCGCCCAAACCTTTCAAGAAAATGTATGCCCCACTACTGATCAGATCACTGGAATTGAAGACGGTAAATAGAATTTGCGAGTGGTATTGTCGACTACCATGGCAAATATTAGTGCAGCTTGTGTGGGGATTCAGATGTTTAGCTACCATGGTGAAGACTTGACATCCATTGCAAGCGTAGGGGGCAGGCATCGATGGTCCACGCTAGAGCCATATGTAGAATACTACTCTGTTTTCAGAAGGAAGTGCAGGCACCACTCGGGCATGCGATGCAGACATGGAAGCCATGTTGTCTGCAGACGCAGGAAGCAACTTGACAGCCACCACAAGTGTGGGGTTTGAGGGGTGTCATCACCACATGGCGAAGACTTGACGACCACTACAGGTAAGGGGGCTTGGGTGGCGGTTGGGATGCATCGTTACCACATGGAAAAAACTTGACAGACCTGCAAATGTGGTCTGCAGGAAGTGGCATGAGATGGAGAATTACACACGCAAAGCAGTCATAGTTGGCTTCTGCGACACCACAATCGGGGTGAGGTGCAAGCAACATTGTGGAGAAAAAACCTATGTGTGCGCGCGCACACACACACACACATACACGATGTGGTACATGCCGGCCTCTCCTTAGCATGTCCTTACGATTTCAAGTTTTTTTGTTAGTCCATAGATTCACACACATTGCTACGCAACATTTCAGACTTGAGTTCGAGCCAAAATTATGTGTAGTCTACGTTCTTTTAGGAACCACTACTTAGCTCAATTCGACCATGCTTATGTATAGCCCAATTGTATCTAGAAGTGCAAGTGGTTTTTGCACGGGGAATTTCTAGCTCACGTCCAAGTTTGAGCCACGACTATGTGTAGGTGAGGAATTTCTAGGGTGCAGTTGTACTAGGGTGAGGGATTTCTAGGGCACATTTGTAGCTTAGACTCAAGATTGATCCATTCTTATGTATAGCCCAAGTAAAGTCCATAAACATGAGAAGTTTTCACAAGCATTGCTATGGGAGAATTTCTAGCTAAACTTTAAAGCCTAAGTCTAAGCCACACTTATAGGAAACCCAAGTGTTGTTGGGGGAGCATTTGTAGCTCAATCTCATGTTTGAGCCATGAATATGCATAGCCCACAAGCTGCATCTAGGATTGTGAGAGGTTCTCAATGTGTACAAGCTCCTAATGAATTTCTAGCTCTCGGCTCGCTTCCACATGAACACCCAATTTGTCCTCAAAACAACTTATGATGTGGTGGAAATTGAGTCTGTTGTTGTGTATTGAACAGCTCAGAGGTTACAATCTAGTGCTCAATCAAGTTTCAAGAGTTGTTGTGTATTAAGGTGTTCAAAGCTTACAATCTAGTGCTCAATCAAGTATGTTGTTATGAATCAGTGCTTACAATCTATTTCTCAATCAAGTTTCAAGAGTTGTCATATATGAGCAAAGGCATGAAATTTCATTCAATGCAAAGGCCTATGGTTTCTCTAGTCTTGTAAGTGTTGAAGACCTTACAATTCAAGTATATGGCGATTATAGGGTTTGAACTAAAAATGTGGATAGCAAAAACATTACTTTGTGTTATGTCCATGTTGAAACTAGTGTATGCTTTCGTTTGACAGCTACACAAAATGTAAGCATTGATACTTAAGTTATATCCATGTCACTCTGACAAGCACTTTACAATTTTTTAGATTCCTATTTCTCTTCCTTGCAAGAGGTCTTGACATAGCTCCAAGGGACTAGAATCGTCCCAAATTTTGGAATTTTTCTCAAAATTCCTAAATTTGTCTTAAATGAGAGAATGAGTGAATTTTAGGTTTAGTTGACTTTTATATGAGCTCTCCCCATTCACACTTGGGCACTCATGCTTACCCAACTAATCCCTTGAATGTTCCAGTTAGAGTGACCCTCTCATTGGCGATCACTCTTCCCCTTTTCCTATTGGATCAACAAGCCCGGTACCTGACTCTACCAAATACATAATACGGCATCCGTTGTAGGTGATAGGAATGTGCGTGAGGGTTAACGTTCCCCGTGAAACTCAGGAATGGTGATATTCTTAAGTAATGCATTGCTACCTTCTGCATCTCTATAGAACTTGTCTCTTGGACTCCTTGAGTCGTGCGAGCTTGGTTCCCTTGAACTGTGCCACTTGTGACTCCTTGAGTCGTCTATGAATTCATAAATTTCACAAGTAACTCCGTAAGATTAGTAACATTTTCATTGAGTGCAGAGAGGTTGATTTCAAGTACGCTTTGGCGATGTTCCAAAGTCTTGAAAGAAGCCATATCTCAAGCTCATGATCTCCTAGATCATCATCATCATGCATATTAGTGTCAACAGCACCCGTGGTGCCCTGATTTTGATCTACGTACTCAAAATCAAACTTGTGTGTAGGTGGGATATCCTCACTGGCCATGGTAAACACACACTAATGCAAAGAGAAAGAAAAAAAATGACAACTTGTACCTTGTGAAATTGAAGTCTTTGTGTTTTGTATGCTCCGCGATTTGCGTTGCATGCAAACCTCACCTTGCGGGAATTTGAGCGCTTCACCTGCTGTTCGTTGTAAGAACACCTTTGTTGATTCTTCACGAAAACCCGCCGTTGTCGTGAAGGCTTTTGTTCACTTTGAAGCTACCTCCTTGAGAAAAAAATAATTTTTGGAGGAAAACTTGCCTTCCTCCAAGAAGTGAAAAGGAAGGGTGAAGCTACTTCCTTGAAGTTTGAAACTTTCCCTTTCCTTCTAGTTTTCCTTTCAACACAAGTAGGATGTCTTTCCTTGTTATACAGGATAAGGGTCAATAGTTTGATGGTAAAGTGTTTGCCTCTTACCCTCATGGGGTGGGTTCAACCCTCCTCCATGCAAGGGTTAAGCAGGCCTTCCTACGCGTGTAGCCAATGGCACCAACGAAAGCCTTTGGAGCTTCGGTGCCGTCGAGTTGCTGATCAAGTTTGCCTTGGTTGTGCATTGTGGATGACGTAGATGGGGCAACCGCGGTCAATTGTCATTGTCTATCCACGTGTTGCGCATAGGAAAGCATGCATGTCTTCTTTTGCTGCACAACAGAGACGTCGATGTCTGCAAAACTTGGGAGAGAAGCAGAATTTCGCACGCACATGCAACCCGCTTTTCACCTCCTCCCAAAAATAGCTCGGATACCAGTGAAAGGGCAGTGGTAATGCATGTGCTAGTCTCCACCCAACCGTGCTATCTTATAGCCTCCCCCTAACATACACACTATCCGACCGTGCCGATGGCCTTGCCCATAGGACCCATGTCCTTACATGCACCAATGGTTAACATCCCACTGAATACTTGTCTATATATAGTCTTCTTGCAGAATCTTATGTAATGTAATCTTTATGGCAAAATGGCCTCCACAAGATCCCTCATGATTTTCTTAAAAAATCTTGTAGATTTCCTCTTTCCAGGGTACACGACGCAATACTAAATCACTTCCTTTTATGTAAAGCACATCATCAAGAATTTTGTAGTTTCTAGCTTTTCTTATAAAAGCATACTTTTTTGAGGATGGTAGATCTTCAGGTAAGACACTTGTCAACAGAAAATCCACCTCCTTTGATAATACTTCCCTTCCATGATATGAAGGGGCATTAGCCTTCAACACAAACACACGTGATCATTTCTTGGGCAGCATCATGAGCTTCTTCATTTTGCGACCTCTAACAATTTCACCTTGAAGCATAAATTTTTCAGTTTAGGGTTCTTATTCTTTCATACTCCCAATGCTTGCTTCACAACCAAAAAAGCATCTCCATTAATTTGTAGGTGTCTAATTCCCAATTGTAAACAGATGTGCAAGTCACCTTCAAGATCCATGTACTCTGTTTCATTGTTACTTTTTGCTTCCAGTTTGAGCCCTTGTTTCCTTACAAGTCTGCCTTGTGCATCATAAATGACAATTCCTCCCCAAGTAGCATCATGACTTCTTTGATAAGAGCCATCAAAATATAATAGTGAAGCATTGGATATGGAAATATTTTTGACCTTCTTCCTTTGCACCACCTCTTCCTTAACCAAAACAGGAGTCTCCTTATAAGTGAGTAAATATGCTAGGGTAGTCCAAGTACTCTCTTCTACCAAAAAGGTGAACTAAAATCATGAAGTTGAATAGCCCATTTTATCACTGTTTTTGATATATTTGAATTATTAGACAGCTAAGGAAGCAATGAATAAGTGGTGAGAAATTGAATGACTTTTGCAACACGTAATGTTTAAATCGTCTGCAAACATAAACTATACTGTTCATCACCAATTCAATTTCAGATTAATCTCTTTCATGAGGAGTCTTCACTCTGCTGGCATAATGAACGGGCTTCATATATTGAGATTCCTTCCCTCTTTCCAACAACATGGCCCCAATGGCATCATCTCCCACTGATGGGTTAACATAAAACTCCTTTTCCCAGCCAGGAGCTTGCATAATGGGTAGTGTACTCAAAACTTCTTTGACTTTTTCAAAAACATCTTCATAGTCATGTGTCCACTCCACTTATTAATCGCTTGCTGCAATGGATACAATAACTGTGATCCCAAAGGTATGAATCAAGACAGATATTTAACCTTCTGTATGAAAGTGGCCAACTGTCTTGTATTCTTTGGAGATGACAACAATAACAAAGCTTTTACTTTATCTGGATCTGCTTCTATCCCATTTTCTTAAATCACATGTCCAAGAAGCTTCACCCTTAGCTGCATCAAATGACACTTCTTAGGATTCAATTGACCCCCACATTAATCATACCTTGCAAAATTCATTTCAAGCTTCTGAACGTGCTCTTTCCTTGAACTGTATACACAAAAAACATCTATGAATTCTTTGACAAACTTCCCAAGAAACGGGGTAAGGACCCAATTTACTTTTCTTTCAAAAGCTCCAGGCCCATTTGTTAACCCAAAAGGAAGACAACAAAAGCAGAAACAACCCCATGGAGTGATAAAAGTAGTCTTTTTTGAGTCTTCAGGAGAAAGGATAAGCTGAAAATATCATGAATAACCATCACAAACATTGTATCTTTCAAAGCCAACCACTGCATCTAAAAGTTGATCAATGAAAGGTAAAGGATAAGGATCTTTCTTGGTCAGTGCATTTAATGGCTTATAATCAACACAAACTCTCCAATGCCCATCTTTCTTTGGAGTGAACACTACAAGGCTCACCCATTCAACATTATCGATTGGCATAATGAACCCTGCATCCAAAAGTTTATCCACTCCTTCCTTTAAAGCATTCATTTGCTCCTTACCCATCCTTCTTAATTTTTGTCTTATTGGCTTTGCCTCTTCAACTAATTCAATCTTCACAGGATCTCCAACAAAAACCCTTATTTATTGATATGAAGTGATGAAAAGATTTAGAAATATGTCCAACATTGTTAAGTACTCCCTTCTTTCTCCTTGTGTCAAATCAATACTCAACATATTTTGAATCAACTCCTTCTTCACTGGCAATTCTTGTTTAGGTTGCATCAACTCCTCAAGTTGCTCTAAACAGCTCAAAGCATTTATATTCTTTGACACTTGCAATACTTCACCAATTTCTCTCCTCTCCTCGTCCAACAATAAGAATGACACTTCACCCTTATCACTAGAACTGAAAGCAGTGCTACTTTTCGAATCTTCAGAACTGTCTTCACTGGTAACTTTGGATTCATCATTTTCACTCACATCTTCTAGCGCCAAAGGTTGCTTGGTAGTCATATCAAACACCCTCTTTTTACCCTTCTTGCCATACACACAGATTGTGCCCTTGCCCCAATCTTGCACAGCACCAACAACTCTCAACCAAGGTCGTCCCAAAATTAGAGGAAAAGCTCTTAGGCCAGCTGCATAACATGAAAGTTTACTATAACCTTCACGTTAAAGACTTCAACTTCCAAATTCTTAATCAGCCCCAAACACTTCACTTTGGCATGATTTGCTAATCAAATCCTAAATCCAGAGCTTCTGCATGTAATGAGACTCAGTCTCTCGACACATGATTGTGTGATCACACAAACTTGAGCACCTCCATCAATGTAGGCCTCTCCCATGCCCACACGTTTCTGCCAAGCGTTCACCACAGGATAAATGCGGTAACTCTCCCACAGCCAACACTCTGACTTGTCAATGCTTTGGCTCTTTCTGTGGATTCAATAATGACTTCCACTGCCTCTTAAGTTTGGGTACCATATTCATCAACTATCCAAAAGTACAATCTACTTTCCTCCCAATCAGCTCTTCCTTAAATTGTAAGCTATTTGTCCTTCTCCCAAAGGTAAATCTGCTACTTCAAACCGTCTACGAGGTCTTCTCTTCCTCTTAACATTCGCATCTTCACCCTCTTTCTCTTTCCCTTTCTTCTTACTGGGACTTGGAGCAGCATAGCCTTCCTTCTCTCTTTTGCCTACGGGCATCATATCTGCTTCTTTCTTTTCAACCCATACGATACCCACAGGACCACTAGAGGTTGAGGCCTGGTTTTCCTATTCAGTAACTTGATCTCCCTGTATATCCAATGCATAATCATTAGCCCTGTTAGGAATCTGCTGCAGAAGTGGAAACATATCACATCCCATCCTTGTTGGCTTTGGACAATAAGTGTTGATATGACCAAGTTCACCACAGTTATAACAGGTAGGGATGAACCTCCTTTGCGGCTCAAAGACACCTTGTCCACGACCCGCATTAGCATTAGGCTGAGCTTCGCATGACTGGACCATTCCTCTACCACGACCACGACCACGACCACGACCACCTCCAAGAACACTGAGCCACAATTCTTGCATTATGGTCAGTGTTCACAACCCTTTGAGCAGGTTGGGCTCCAGTCTCTACCTGTTTTCCCTCATTTTGGTCACCATTATCTTGCACAGGGACCACTTTCCCATACTCATTGAGTCTTTGAGCCTTCCATTCTTTCTCCCTAGCAATAGTGACTACTTCCTCGAAGGTAGCAAGCCTTTTCATCTCAACTTTGTGAAGTGCACGAGCGAGAGCGTGTGTGAGTGTGTGCATCGTTGGAGAAGAGAGGAGAAGAGGAGAACTTGTGTTTGCAGGGGCTAAAACTCACTCTCTACATGTGAGCCCTTTTATTCTATTATGTACATAATGAATAAGTATCGTGGGTGGGTACTGGCCTAACCGACCACATGGGGCTTTACCCCAACAACCTCCCACGTAAGGGCCAATGTGGCCGTGAGAGAGAAAAGAAAATTGTACAAAACATGTACAAGGCCATCACAAGTATGACCTCAGCCAACGCCCAGTGGCTCATTGAATCTGTGTGCATCCAGTTCTAATCGTAGAGAAAGTATAGAGTGATTGACACCAAACTCCTCACCCAAAGCCGCACACATCTTGCAGGTATCTCACCGTACGCTGCAAAGTGACCCTATGCTCAAGGCCAACATCACTGCACGACTGACTACTCCCACTGTAAATTCAATCTCGGGTCTAGAGATGAGTATCTCGTACATGACACTCCCAAATAATGATGCCATCCTAGCAATTCTTTCAGTTTGACCATCTCAGTCAAATCTGGATCAGAACTCCACACATGGTAATCACCCTAACACCCGAACTCCAATCCCCGGAATCCATTCTCGTGTTCCATCACATGTCACATACGCACCAAGAGCATCTGTTTGTCATGAACCTTGTGTGGTAAGAGTAACTCACACACATTAGCCTCTAGCCTAAGCATACCCATGAATGACTGAATCACGGATGAATCCTCAACACTCACGCCATCCTATCCGTCATGGTATCCACGAATGACATGCCCTGCTATACAACTGTCTGCACAACGGCAAGAAATAGCACGAAAAGAGTCCAAACCACTCATTCCGACTGGAGAGCATGCTTAAAAGTTGTATGAACCAGTGGGGGGTAAGCTCAAGGACACATCGAGTTAAAAATTTCAAGAGTTGGCAAAAACTCAGATTATTTACTTTTTCTTGATATTTAAGGCCAAATTAAGTTTTGACTTGATTCATAGGCTTAAAATAGCTCATGAAAAGATTGTACATTGAAAAAGTGCCAAAAATGTTCATTTTAAGCCTGAAGTAAATAATCGCGATTATTTACTTTCAGCTCAAAATTGACCAAGGTTGATACCAATGACTCATTGCATATGTCTAGAAAAGTAAAGGCACATAGGATTTGGATCACAAAACTAGGTAAAAACTAAAGTTTGTACTGACTTTCGAGAACTTGAGTATAAATTGGGGAAAACATTGTCCAAACTCAATGAAATTTGATTCATAGGCTTATATTGATGTGATAGACATGTGTACATGCTCACTTGACCAAAAGGATGCAAAAAGGTTGCCAGAAGTAAATAATCATGATTATTTACATCTGCCCCATTTTCAACTTTTTTGACTAAGTTAGCATACCACTAGTTTTACCATGTTGTAATAAGCCCACAAACCAAGTTTCGTAAGATTTGGATCATTGGATTGAAAATTGTGACCAAATTTGTGAAGTTAGTCTGCGGACACAAAACTGATGACATTTGAATGAAAATTATCCAAAATTGATGAAACTTGGAAAGAGACCCTAAGTTGAGGTGCTTAACAGATCTGTGTCAAGATTGGGACAAAAACTTGCAAAAAATTAGCTAGAGTAAATAATCGCGATTATTTACATCTGCTTCAAAAATTGACAATCTTGCACATTTGAACATACCACAAGGTCAAGCATATCAAGTAGACCACACAAATCAATTTTGGTGAAATTTGGATCACAAAAGTGAGACTTAAACCAGATTCTTGAAAACCGAGTCTGCTAACACAAAACAATTGATAAACTTGAACAGATTTTGTCCAAACTTAGTGAAACTTGTCCAAGGACCTTAACAGATTGTATACTTGGCAAACCAAGCCAAAAAGTGCACAAAATTGACAAAAATAAATAATCGGTATTATTTACTACTGCTACACAGAGGCACCAATTTTGACTTTTGAACTTGTACATTGTTAGACCAACATAATACAAGGCCACCGGGCAATTTTGGATTCAATCGGATCCAAATTGGTTGCACACAAGGAATCGGCAGTTTGATAGAAGTTGCCATCAAGTCACGTGGAAAAAGTTGATAACAAGTCAATCCGACGGTAAGTACTCTATCTAGGGCTTCACAAGTCTTTATGAACCTTAGATCTGGTCGTATACTAGGAAACCAAGGCATATTTGGTGAAACCTCTAGTAGAATATCCACTGAAGAAAGCGTGAATCAAGGCAATTCCTTGCACACTATCCTTGAATAAGTCTCAGACACTTTTTTAGATTCAACATCTGAAATGTTTTGCTACTCGACTCACTAAGAAACCAGAACGACAGTGCACTATAAGCATATACTCTCATTTTATAAGACTAATCGCCATGGAGCTCAGGTTTACCTGGATCCTAACAAAGAGTATGCTATTCGCATTGATGAGCATGGTATCGAGTTTGAAGAAGAGATCAGGGCAAACAAATAAGGAAAAATATACATGGATAGAAATAGAACTCAGTATTTACAAGTTGAAAACCTTGATGTGATAGACAAATGGGGGCTAGAAGTAAACACCATAGTTCCCGAGTCACTATTTCCAACAGTCTGGTTTGAAGGACTCGGAACAGGACCAACTGTCAGGAGACCGGGAGTTGAACCAAATAGACTTGTCAGACCAGCTGATTTTAAAAAATGAGTCAAAAACTACATTGGATATGGGGATCCATACAACCACTTAGCAAGCTTTAAGCAAGTGCTAAGAGCAGAACGTATATTCGATTTCCATACTCAATTTGAGGGGTTTGGAATGACATTAGAAGGAAAAGCATTGACATGGTTCCAAAACATTTCACCAAGGTCAATCATGGACTTGAACACATTAGCTCAAGGATTTGTAGCTACTTGTTCCAAAACGGGGATTTGACACAATATGGTAGCTCAAATCTACAGCTTTAAACAGAAACAAGGTGAGTCTGTTAGGGATTGTGCAACTCGAATGAAACAATACATTGCCAGGTGCCTAGAGCTAGAGATACCTGTGAAGAACGACCAATATCATTGTTCCTGGAGGGACTGCTAAACAAAGAATTTCATGCTATACTGTATAGCAAGAAGCATACAACCCTAGAAGAGTGTGTGATGCTATTGACTTAGGAGACAATTGTGATATTTTCAATGAAGAAGATGTTCTTAAGGATGAGAAAACAAATCCACTAAACCAGCACAAGTGGGAACGGCTACTGCAGCACCACTTTCAGCCATAGAAGACATGCTCAAAAGGATGAATGACATGATGAATAACATGAAAAAAGCACCTATGAGAGGACCACGACAAGGGATACCTCAACAAGGACAACCAACTAGACCATCAAAATCGTGTGCAATTGAGGGTAAATGGACCAACCATGAGACCAATGAGTTCTACTATATACCAAAGTGTGATGGGAATGTTCAGTACGTGCCTATGAGGCTATAAGGACAACCCATGTACAAATATCAGCCTAATATGACCCCAGCTCAAAGACCACCAATGGGTATGGAAAGACCTCAATCCGTGTTGGGTCAACAACCTTCGTATCTGGGACATAATGCAGTGTGTGTAAAGTACATGCATTCAGAAGGAGTCATAGATGAACAAGCACTAGTGCCTGTTACACCCTATGCTAAGTCTAGTCCATCTACAGTAATGGTAGAAGGAGATTGGTATAAGTCATATCCACCACCAATGGAAGAACCTGTGACTTATACTCCACCAGAGCTTGCACCAATATACTATGTGGCTAATCAAGGTGTTAGACCTCCTATGGTAAGACCCATGATTAGACTAAGAACAGAAAACTGTCATAACTGTGGTACAGATGATCATCGGAAAAAGTAATGCCCAGAGCCTGACAAAAATCTCAAACCAGTTAAGCTTATTGCATACAACATTGCAAAAAGGGAGGATACTTCCCAGATGATTGTCCTAAAAATCTTTTAAACAAGGGTAAAACAGTAGTGAACGTAGTCCAAGTGATACCTAGTAGCTCATCTGAGAGTGAACCAATTGTTCCAATCAAGGTAATTACCAGAGCCCAGGCTAAGAAAAAAAAACATAACTTCTCTGATGATTAAAAAAATACAAAAATTACCTCTCAAAAGACCAAAAGAAGCAGAAGCAAAAGGTATGAGATAAGAAAACAGAAACAATAGGCAGAAATTGAGGAGAAAGCAAAAAAACTCCCAGGAAAAGGTGAAAGAAATTGGAAGTGACATCAAAGAAACCACCATGAAATGTGGAGGATCAATTTTCATTGATATAATTTTTGAGCCTATTAATGCAGCCTTGGAAGCCTACCAAGCAGGTCTAAAAACAGGCAAAAACATGAAAAACAAATGGAAAAAATATCCTTATCCAGACATGGAAGCAGCTAAGCTTGAAGCTTATCAATATTTGGTAAGAATCACACAAGAGTTGCTGGAAAAACAAAAACCCAAGCTCAAAAGTATGGAAAAACCTGAGAGGCTTATGGTAAGAGACAATCAACAAAAATCTAAAGTGGTGATAGAACCCCACTTTGAAACAAAAGAGCCAAAACTTATAGTGCCGGATAGGGAAGATGCCTTAGATGGAATTCCATTCATGGAAGAAGACTGGCCATGACACTTATGGGAAAACGTTAGAGAGATCAATGATGGGAGCCTAACTCTAAAGTCAGCTCCTATAGAGGAAGTTTGGTTAGATAGCGTACCTCCTGATCTGGACATGGATGTACAATCCTTGTATAAGGATTGCGGCTCTGAAGCTTTAGGAAAGTCTAACCATTGACCTTGAAAACATTACCCCTCTTACTTGGGAGACAACGAAGATGAATCCATAGTGTGTAAGACCACTCAAGTAAAAAGAGCGGAACAAACCCTAGAATTAGACAACATCCATTCAATCATGTCTACACCCATCCAATGCACTCTTACTTTAGGAAAACTATTAAAAATCAGACCATATTTATGGAATGATTTACACAAAACTCTAGAGAAGGTGGGAATAACGAGGCTAATCACAAAAAAATTGGGAAAATTGAAACACAAAAGGGACAACAAAGAGATTCGATATGTTCCAATGAACAAAGTCGGAGAATACTACGAAGGGGAAGAAGGAAACACAAGCCTTCCAGTGAGATATAATGATATAGAAACCATGGCAATACTGGATAGTGGGGCAGGCATAGCCATAGCCACAAAAGTAGTATGGGAATCCTGGGGATAGCCAGCCATTAGACAAACTTGAATGAAATTGCAATTGGCTGATGGACACATTGAAAGACCATTAGGACTGCTTGAAAAAGTGATAGTTAGTTCTTGTGGGATTGAATATCAAATCACTTTTGCCATAGTAGACTTTGAGAAGAAACTCAATTACGAAATCATATTGGGAAGACCTTTCATGCATAGGTACAACTCATCCAAGATTGGGGAAACAATTATTTGTAGTTAAAGCAAGTGGGATCAATAACAAAGGTTAATCTAAAAGATCACACGTATAGAGATGTCATGAAAACGCCCATACAAGAGTTTAATTCAGTCTCTTTGGCTGAAACTAAGCTTCCATCTTGGTTGAACAAAGACACTCCTATGTGAATGTGCGGAGCTTCAAAAAACGGGATCTTAAAACGAGAAGAATGTATCTCAGAAAGGGATTGCACAGACGAAGCCTATGTATATGAACCCTTTCCAGAGCATTTGTTTGAGCCATTTGAATGGAATCAAATTTTAGCAACAATGGATATATGTGTGAATACGTCTATGCCTACTCAATTTTGCAATGAGGACGGCTATGACATAATTCCCATCCAAATGATTTCAACCCTCCACATTGAAGGTGAAATTGAGGAACCCAAGGACTTGATGAAATCTCAACAAGTCTTTTCAGACCTCTACTACGATGCGATAGATAAGTTAGAAGAACACTCAGCTACCTCAGATGATTCGAGGTTGGAAAAAGAACATGTGAGAGCTAAGCTACTTATGAAAGGAGGGGAGGAAAGGTTTTTTGACTTTCCTAACCAGAAATCGTGAAGACAGAAATGGTATAGACAAAAAAGAGACACCAAAAACGTGAAAGCTAGACCTATGCAATCAGTCTCTAGTAGAACACACTTCCTGATACAGATAGATGCACATGATTGTGTCAAGGACAAAATCACTGGCAGATATCCTTCAAACAAAAATCTAGAAATCTCAAAAATATCGAGAAAAATGAGAAAGGAAACTCAAGCAAAGCCAAAGAAATAGGACAAGGAGTCAACCATGACACGATTTGAGCGGAAAAAGAAGTCTCAAGAGTTGGAAAAATCTCTAAAGGAGATATATACGACCAAAATGGAAACCACAGAAGAGGATGGTAAAGATGTAATGAGTGTTCCATCCCATTACAAGACATATATACTCTCCAAGATCGAAGAATCATAGTCGAACAACCTGCTAAAGAACTATGAAAACAGGGCGAGTCCTATGAAGGACCTGAAAACGCAAAAAAGATAAATTTGGCTGAACCAGGAGAAGAGCCTAGACCAGCCTACATTGCAAATGACCTAACAGAAGAAGAAGTAGAGCTTTTGCTGAGCTTACTGAAAGAATACCGAGATATCTTTGCTTGGTCTTACAAGGACGTCAAGGGTGTTTATCCAAAAATCTTTCAACATACCATACCCATGAGAGATGATGTGAAACCAAGTAGACATAGGCCATACACATACAATGAGACATTTTCCAGGAAGATCGAAGCAGAGACTGAAAAATTAAAGGAAGCAAAATTCATATATGAAATTGAACACACAGATTGGGTGTCTCCAATTGTGATAGTACCTAAGAAAAATGGAAAATTACGAGTGTGTGTCAACCTCAAGAAAGTGAATGCAACTACCATTAGAGACAAGTTTCCTCTTCCAATCACTGAGTATGTTTTAGAACGAGTTGCAAGAAAAAAAGCTTACAACTTCGTAGATAGATTTTCGGGATACAATCAACTTTTGGTTGACTCAAAAGATTAGCATAAAACTGCTTTTGCAACGAAATGGGGTATTTTTGCCTATTGGGTTTGCCTTTTGGGTTAACTATTGCTCTTGCCATCTTTCAAAGATTGATGAGCCATGATTTTAAAGAATACCTTAGGAAATTCTTGGAAGTATATATGGATGATCTATGCGTACATTCATCAATCCGGGCTGATCATTTTGAACACCTCAAAAAGGTATTCAAAAAGTGTAGACTTTATAGGATTTGCTTAAATCCTAAAAAATACACATTCATGGGTAGACAAGGAAAAATTCTTGGACATATAGTGTCTAAAAATGGCATAGCTATTGTTATGGATAAAATCATGTTATTGCTAATTTGCTTAGACAAACAACAATCAAGGGGGTTCAAGCCTTCATGGGACATTGTGGATATTACAGACGATTCATTTACATGTACGCTATAATTGCAAAACCCATGTATATCTTGATTACACACTTTGAATAGACCAATAAGTGTGAAGAATCCTTCATGAAGCTTAAGCAAGCTCTCACTTTAGTTCCAATATTGAAAGCAGCAGATTGGAACAAGATATTCCATATACATGTAGATGCTTCCAATTTTGCCATTGGGTGTATACTAGCTCAACCAGGAGAAGGAAAAATTGATTTTCCTATTTTTTATGCCAGCCGATAGTTGAACATGGAGGAAAAGAATTATACCAACACAGAAAGGGAAGGATTAGGAATGATCTATGTTGTAAAAAAGTATAGACATTACCTATTAGCAAACAAATTTGTGTTCTTGTGGGCCACCAAGCCTTATTGTACTTGGTCAACAAGCCAAGCACCACAGGAAGAATAGTGAGATGGTTCATCATTCTTCTGGGATTTGACTTCACTGTAGTTGTAAGAAAGGTCACTACTCATCAAAGAGCAGATCATTTGTCAAGGATTGTTTCAAGGGAACCACCTAAAGGAGTAGACGATTATCTATTAGATGCATATCTATTCTCCGTGGAAATGATACCTCGATGGTCGGAAAATATGGTATCATTGATGGCCATAGCTCAAGTGGATTCACAAATACCACTTCCTATTACCATCGTATTAATCGAGCAATCGGCTATATATCAATTACTAGATGTAAGACAATACAAAAGAAATCAAGATGGAATATTGCTCTTATGCATTAATCCTGAAGAGAAAACCCAATACCTATTACCATAGTAGGACTTTACTTTGCGGAAGACCAAACTATGCAAAGGATCTTGAGACTTGGAGTATTTTGGCCAACTATGAGGAGTGTTGTTCGCTCTTTTGTAAAGGATCGTCCTCAATGTCAAAAACAAATACCCATACCTCATGTAACATTGTTTCAAATGTCACATGTTCCTAAGTGCAATAGCTATCTAGTTACTTACTTATCGAGCCAAACATTTCTTGAGGATATGAGTAAACGCCATCAAAGAGAAATTGAAACAGAAGCAAGAGACTATGCTCTTATCGGAAAACAATTGTATCGGAGAGGTAAAAATCAACATTTTCGTCTTTGTGAAAATTAAGACGAATATATTCCAATTATGGAACAGGCACATGCTGGATTAGTTGGAGGTCACTTTTCTAGTGAGACCACCACAAGAGCAATCTTAGTGGCAGGCATATGGTGGCCAACTTTTTTGCAGATACCAAAGAATATGTTCGGAGATGTGATGCTTGTCAACGAGCAAAAATGCCAACACATGTAGATAGCATACCCTTAAGACCAATGATGGGAGCTAGAGCTTTTGCAAAATGGGGTATAAACTTTGTTGGGCCAACACAGGTACCTGCTTATAGAACCCAAGCTCAATATATCATTGTAGCTACGGACTATTTGAATAAGTGGGCTGAGGCTAAAGCAACTCAAAATAATGATGCCAGAACCACTGCTGTATTCTTATATGAGTATGTATTCACAAGATATGGAATGCCAATAGAAATTGTCTGTGATAGGGGAACTCATTTCCTCACTGAGGTAATTGAGTATCTGCTTAATGAATTTATGGTCATCCATAACAAATCAGTCCCCTACCACCCACAAGAAAACGGACAAGTTGAGCATACAAATAAAATTCTTAGCTCAGTATTGACTAAAGTGGTTAGTTCAGGAAGGACAGACTGAGAAAGTGAATCTCCATGCAGCTCTATGGGCTTATCAAGTTTCATTTAAAACAGCTTTAAATGCTACACCCTTTAATCTTGTTTATGGTTTGGATGCCATATTGCCAATATAATTTCTATTGCCAACATTAAGGGTGGCTAAGAATATTGAGTGGACTGGACATGAATTACCAGAGAGACTTGAATATTAGAAAAGCTAGATGAGCAAAGGCTAACTGCTGTAGCTCACATCTATGCACAAAAGTGGAAACAATTTTTTTTTTGATTCCCATCTAATTACAAAAATCTTCATAAAAGGGGACTTAGTTTTAGTCTATTTCCTTAGCAACACATTTTCAAGTTCAATAAAAAGAGAAACGGACCGTTTATCATTGAAGATGTATCTCCAAGTGGAGCAGTTAAGTTGTCCACCCTAGATGGTGAACCAATGGATAATTGGATTAGTGGACGTCGTTTAAAGAAGTACAATTTTCTACTAACTAATGAATTACTAGAAAGAATGCATGCCGCCAAGCAAAGAAAGATAAAACGACAGCAGGTTATTGATGAAGCCTAGGAGGAAGCTCGGCTTTGGGTACTCAAAAGGAAATCTACTCTCAAGAATCAACAAACACCTATTCCCATCAACACTCTAGAAATAGCTGACTGACAATAGGAATTGCAGAAAGATGCAGTGTCAACGGATGATGAATGGTTAGATGGAATGGACCTTCACATCAAAGTACAACTTAACAATCATAGCACAAATGCATTGGTCGATACAGGAGCTAGAGTAAATGTAGTCAGTTATTCCACGTACAAGAAAGCATCAAGTCAGTCAATGATAGCAGGAGTAGCGACTATCAAAGGATGCAACAAGAACCCAACACCAACATTGAGAGTAGTCAACTTGAATGTGATAGTACATGGATGTTCATGTCCTCATTAGTTTGTATGCTTACCAGATGAACACATGAATGAGACAATGATTTTTGGAACTCCCTGGATGCGGACATACAAGGCAGTACCAGATTGTGATACCAATCAGGTCAAGCTATCACCTAAAGGCGGCCAACTCATTGTTCCAATTGCACCAAGCAAGGAGGAATGCAAAAGGATCTTACCAACAAAGTAAACCACCAAGTAATAAATATTCTTCATTTTATCGACAAGTAAATGCTACAAGTAGCATGCAAGGATTCAGGCAAATTTGGGTACCGAAAGCACAACTTAAGGACAAGCCGATTCAAATCTGGGTTCCCAAAACATCATCGACAATACCAAAGACGGTTCCAAAGATCAAAACACAGAGACAAGCATCTCTGAGTAAGGAACCTAGCATGAAATGGATTTGGAAGGAAAAAGAACACTTATCTTCTCCGCAAACTGGAAAATCAATCAAGCAATGGAGAGTTAATTAAGTCTCAGAAAACTCAACCACACCATTCTGACCAAGACACACCAAGATATCAATGACGGATCAAAGCTCGACAACAGTCATTATTGATACCAAGCATTCAGCGTGCTAAAGCATCCCGAGGGTACAATCAAGCAAAGAGCACACAAACTACAAGATTTTCTCTTTGGAAGACAACATCAGAAAACCTCGACATAAAAAACCCTTGAGTTAATTACTCAAGATCCAACTCTTGCACAACATAATGGTTTGAACTACATTGATCTTCAAATCATGATAGAGCCAACCATGGCTATGCATAGACGCGATTGTTCAACCCACCCACTCAGTCGTCCAAGAGTACTCCATCTAGGAGGGGTGGAAGGGCACCAAGTAATTAAGGACAATGTTTGAAGAGAGAGGAAAAAGTTTGATGTTAACGTGTGATTTTTTTGCAAAAATTACCTAATAATGCCCTTGTCATCATCAACAAGGGAATTTAACTGATGATATCTCCCCAATGAGTGTAAATAGTGTATATACTATCAAAAAATCATTAAAAAATAGTCATTTTTGGTTATTTTTCATCATTTCTCTTGATATTGGGACATAAAAATGGAGAAATCCAACAAAAACAATAAAGATGTGTTTTTAAATGGATTTGCTTAATTATTGGATTTTCACTTTGCCTTTTTAGCGCATTTTGTTATTTTCTTTGATTTTTCCAATAAATAGGTCAAAAATTAATAATAAACAGCAAAGGAGCTCAGATGGAAAAATTGAAGATACAATGATGATGAGAAAGACAAGGCAAACAGGCACAAAAAATTTCAATCAAATCGATAGATGGAAGCGGGAAGCCTAAATTAGGCGGCCAAACCTACTTTTGTAGAATTCTTGCAGAATGAGCTACAGGAATCCGATTGGGGAAATATTTGAGTCTAACATAGATTTCACGGCCTAGTAGGACTAATAGGGGAATCTCGAGAAAAATGGTTCGGGAAGTCCGAGTATAGATACCCAAGGTAGGCTAAAATCACCTCATTTTCACTTGTTGCCTTTGGAGAGAGAGCTTTTCGACCCTCTTCGCGCATATGTTCTGGAGTCCACAGTTGCCTATTTTCAGCGTCGTCTCACATGAGACATGAGGGGTAAGTTCTATACTTATCAATGATCCATTTTGTACGGCCGGTAACTAGTCTAAACCCTTGGAAAAAACCCTAGAATCCGAGCAGTGCACGAAGACCTACGACCAAAAATCGATCGTAGCGGTATGTCAGCTCAACCAAATCTGATGAGACTTGAACTGTAGCATACCCCAACATAATAGAACACTTCTATATCAACAGCTCACCATTCGGCAAGGGTCGAGGGGGTCCCAAGTAGAAAAGCTAGGTTTTTGGCAGGTGCAAAAATTGGATTCTGACTCGACAGACAGCTTACATACGAGGTCTATACACAATGTACATGATTGGTTTCATAAAATCAATCAAGCCAAGCCCTCAAAAAGCATAAAACGGCTCGAAGGCTACAAAGCATCAAATTCGACATACGAGGTCAAACTGACTCCAAATGGGCCAAAATTGGATGAGTTGCTTCAGGACTATGTAGCGGATAAATCCATAGCCTCAAAAGTGACTAACCAACTCTACAAGCCATGTAGTCACAAAAATCGGTGGTTTCAGAGTCGAGAAAGCATGAAGTGATGCCGGTAAGATCAATTTTACCAAGTTCACTTTAGGACTTGTTTTAAGTGTAAGAATGTGTTTAGGTCAAAATTTTCAAGTTTTGCACGAAAAAGTTGACTGTAATAAATAATCAGGATTATTTACTTTTGCAATATTTTGGTTTGAAATTTGTATCATCACCTCACCTATCACTTGTACACACCTATTACATGCCAAATTTCAAGCATGAGCCAAAATGATCAATTATAACTTGGAAAACTGCCAAAAAACGCAAAGAAGCCCTTGCAAGCCAAATTCTGAGTTATCAGTCACATTTTTGATCCAAATCACCTCATATCACATACACAGGGTGTGCGCTCCTTGCCGCACTGTCGAAGCAAGGGACTTGCCAATACACCGTGTGCGAGCCACAAATGGCTCCAAGCACACAACAAGCCTAAACTAGCAAGCTCAAGAGAGCAAAGGGTGTGTCACTCACCGCTCTACGCTCGCCTTCGTGGTGGATTCCTCGCCGCGATGAAGAAGAAGATGCAGTCGTGCCGCGCTCAACCGCTTCGCCGCCGTCGTGCCTTCGTAATGCTTGATCGCACACACACTCTCCCTCTCTCTCTCTCTCTCTCACACACACACACACACAAGGAGGTGAAGAAGAAGAAGATGGAGATGGAAATGGAGCAAGAGCACTCTTCTATTGCACAAATGAGAGAATGAGTGAATTTTAGGTTTAGTTGGCTTTTATATGAGCTCACCCCATTCACACTTGGGCGCCCATGCTTAGCCAACTAATCCCTTGAATGTCCCAGTTAGAGTGCGCCTCTCATTGGCAATCACTCTTACCCTTTTCCTATTGGTCGGACAAGCCCGGTACCTGACTCTACCAAATACATAATACACGTCCGTCGTAGGTGATGGGGTGTCCGTGAGCCGTGAGGGTTAACATGCCCCCCTTCCTGATGTAGATTCCGTCCTCGGAAGCTATTGAGTTGAAGCTGGTTCGTCGAGGTGGAAGAGCATTTGAGATGAATGTCCTTAGCCTTCTTCAGTCACTGCAAAATCAAACAACATTGGCACAGTAATTGCATTCTCTTAAAAAGCATATGCAGTTTTAGGTAGACAAATTGATTGGTAAAATAATTTTAAACAATTTGTCAGCAATGAACATTAAATTGCAATGTAATCAAATGCATAAACAGATGAAAAGGTAAAAAATTAAACAAGTCTGGGGTCGCTAATTTGACAGTCGAAAGGCACTAGAGATCGAATATTAATACCATGGGTAAGCTTCTTAATTTTCTGTGGTCAATTAAGTTGTTTAATCGCAAGAGCCAAGTATTCATGTTCGAGGGCTGACTGATTACTTTTTCTTTGACCCCCCAAAGTCTTTTCACATTGATTCAATTATGATGTGTGTTCTTATTTTGTATGCCTTGGGTTTTTTGCTTTTCAAGGAAAAGCGCCCACACTGGGAACCTCTAGGGCTCTAGTACCATAGGTGATACATGTGAGTGAAGTACCAATTTAAGCAGGGATTTCTCTTCCAGCTTAAAATTTTACATTGTGGCACTTTGATTTTTTGTTTGTTCATTTTCAGCATTTTAATTTTGTAACTTTGGGGGGTCATATAACATTGTTACCCTCCCCAGGCTCATCACATTAGTAAACTCCCTTTATAATACTTAAGCTAAAGGTCACTAGGGTTAAGCCCACTAGAAAGCCCTAGTACATTTCACACAATGCTGCCTAAATCGGATTAAGAACCTAAGTAACCATTCTTTATTAGGAAGGCATTCCCCATGGTATTAAGAGAAGATCTCTAACACTTAACTTGGTCAAACTAGCTTAGTCGGACTGCTTGATTTTTAAACCTAGACAAGTGATTATGACAAAACATTACATTGAATTAAATGTTTGATACTAAGCAAATGGGCTGAATATTATGCTACCAATCATAATCAAAGCAGACAAACATGGATGCAAAAAGATAAGGGCAATGCTAATGGACATAAAACACCTGTTTGTGTTGATGGTTGCGTTTGATTTGAAGTGTGAACGAGAGAAAGGTTCCATGAAGGTCCAAATCCTATCAATAACAACACGCTCCTGTACACACTAGGAAACAAAAGGAATACCTCCAGGAGGCACATTAGTGGGAAAAGAGAACTTCGCTAATCTCTCAACTCTAAAATAGAAACACTCCTATCGTACTAATCTTACCTACCCTCCATCATTCAAGTGATGAGGATCGAAGGTGTTTTATGGCATAGGTTTCTGTTTCACTGTACCAGATGTGACATGTGTAGGTCTGAGCCAATGTTTTGACTTTTAATGTGCATACTCGTTTGCTAATTGCTCTTGCTTTTTTTTTTTGTGAGTATAAAGCTTTATATGTACATTCCCTAAGATTGGGAGATATAGAGGTCACAGAGAAAGGTTGAGAGGGAAGCAAGTGAATGATGGATGTCCACAAACACTCCCCCCTTCCTTGGGTAGATCATACCATTTGAAATGATCTTGTCACCCTTTGAAACCAATTGTTCCAGTTGGTAATAGGTGAGGATTTTTGCCAGTAGTTTTCTGTTACCCTAGGCGCCTCGTCGAGTTGCAAGGGTGGTAAGGTACTCTCCCAGGATCGAACTTGAAGTGGTTCATCAGGTGATTCTTGAACACTGGGAGGTGTGGATTCTTTTGTAGCTTCATGGAGGTCCACTACTATAGATGGAGGCTGTTTAGAAGCTTTTACCTCTATGGATGTATTACATGATGAGCTAGAATCTTCATGGGACTCTTCCCTTCCTGAGCTAGGTGGAACAAATCGTTCTTTCTTTGGTACCCAAACTAGCTCGGGAGCGGGTGTGTAGCATTCTGTGATTTTTTTCTTTCCACGATCATTGATTCGTTTTGGAGCTACGGGATTGGGCTCACTTGGGTCAGGTGATAGGTAAGAGCACAATCTACGTTTTGGCACCCAGATTTGATCATTTCCTTGATAGTAGCCTTGGGCTTCCAATAGTCGTTTAGGGATCCATCGCAACATTTTCTTACTTTTCTTGGAGCGAGTGGTACGTTTCTTACAAGGCTTCTGTTTTTTAGCACTAGCTATGGTCACTAAAGAAGCTTTAGGGACCCACTTGTATGTTTTCTTCGTTACATTAGGATGAGTCTTGTCGGAAGCGATATGCATTGCTTGTAGCATATTTAAGGGTACAGGCATTTCATCCCCCTCAGGTGTTACCCAGGTCGTCCCCCTATTTCCCCAAGTGTCTATGGTTGTTGCTAGGTGGACCCAGTCCACATTTCATCCCCCTCAGGTGTTACCCATTTCATCCCCCTCAGGTGTTACCCAGGTCGTCCCCCTATTTCCCCAAGTGTCTATGGTTGCTGCTAGGTGGACCCAATCCACATTGTCCGACTCAGTCATCCCAGGTAGGATATCCATATAAGGAGAATCTTGGCCAATGTCTGTATCCTTCTTACAAGTGTAACAATATTGTAGTGGGGCCGAGTGAACTGTGGTGTCAGAGCGATGATCAATAATGGTTTTACTCCCTAAGGGGTGTACCTTACCAGTCGCCAAATCCACTCTAAGGACAGAGTCTTGGAATTGCAAATAGACATGATTTTTAGACCAATCATGAACCATTTGTGCTTCCCTTATGAATGGTCGTCCTAAAATCATTTCATATGACATAAGGTGTTTAGAGAAATCCATTACAATGAATGTGTGTCGTACCTTGTGTCCTAGAACTTTGATCTTAAGATCCTTGAGCATCCCCATAGGTTTGGTTATGGTACCATTTGCCATCTTTACCACAATGTTAGTAACACTGAGGCGGGGTTTTCCCATGGATTCCCAACAATCTTTTGTAACGATGCTATCTCCCGCACCACCATCAAGAATTCCCTTTATAGTTAATCCCTTGGTAGTTATGGGTAGGGTCGCATTAGACTCGTCTCCTTCAAAATACTGCTCTAATTCGTTAATGGGTACCTCGATCACAGACTCGTGTCCATCTAAGTCAAGTGATTGCACATGATTTTCCTCATCAATCATAATCGAGTCAGGCCTATTTGGTTGCGCAAACTGCGGTAATCCTGTTCGTAGCTCTCCGTTAAGAAATGCTTGAAGTGCAAGGAATAATTCAGGATCTCCATACAGCTTTGCTATGATCGTGGTTCGGACCTCAGAAGACATGAAGTCCACTAGTTTGGCAACATTCATTGGCATTTTGCAGGGTGTAGGTCCTTGACTAGGAACTGGTGAGGATGGAATCTCATATTCCTCAATGGGATCAGGTATTCCTTCGTTAAACATCCTTTCCAACAAGAAGGGTGTATGCTCACTTTCTGATGTCCCGTCCTCACTCCCTTCTTGGATGATACTAGATATGGCTAACGGTCTATGGTTCATGTGGGGTGGATGAACTTGCGTGGGAAACACTGTGTCATGAATTTTGACATGCATGGGTTCTGGTTCTAGTTTCCTTTGAGTCTCCTCCACTAAACCTCTTAGATGTTTCACCTGCTCAATCTCGTCTACTGGGTTTGGGTACGTCCCAATCTTCTTTTTACGATTCTTCCCTTTTTTGCCCCTGCGGTTTATCTTGGGGGTCTTGGATTGGATTTGGAAACACTTGTGGTGTTTTCAGAGGCTCTTTATGGTTTTCTCTTATTCGGTTTTCATTTGGTTCCATGTTACGGTTTTCTTTGTCGGTCTTTCCCTTTGTGGTATTGGTTCTAGTCTCCATTGTCTCGATTGAATCTGAATCATCCTCGAGGTCATTCATATACACGGGGTCATCTCCTGTTCCTATGTTTGTTTTGGAACTTGGCTTTGAATTTCCCGTATTCTGCGACCTCTTCCTTCGTGTCTTCTTTTTCTTTGCTTGGATAACTGACGCGGTATCTCTCTCTTCGAGGATATGGCCTGGCCCTTGAAGCATGGACCGTGTAATCGCATAAGCGGGTGCGACGGGTGGTATTGGCGACGTCACACTAGCAATTTCGACCAAATTTAGGGGTGTGATTTTAGGCGCATTTGGGTTATAGGGGCATTGGGCAATCAAGTGATCTATGCCACAACGATTACATGTGAGTATTGGCATTGCAGACGTGCTCCCTTGATTCATTTGCATCTGTGCAGCATTCTTTTGCAGCCTAATAGGGCACTCCGCTGCTCGATGTGGTCCACCACACTTGTAGCATTGAAGAGGTGGACTCCTAGCCTGGGTGTTGATATTTTGACCTCTGGATGCGAGAGCAGCAGCTTGATAAACCGGCTTGACTTGCCCCCAACAATCTTCCATGTAGTATATAGGACACTCTTTCAATGTATCAAGTCCGTAGGCAATACTAGTGTCTATTTCCTCCTCACAGCCATCTGCATAAGCATTAGATGGCTCGCAACCCACTTGGTTCATAGGGGCGACTCTTGGATGCGGGGGCTGCGGTCCTAGCACAGGAGGTGGTAGCGGTGTAGCTTGTACAACATTTTGAGATCTAGGGACCATGTGTTGCGGTAGTTTCTCAACAGGTGGAGCAGGCATCAATACAGGAGCTCGAGGCGCATCCGTCCAGGCTACAGGTGGTCTATTTGCCATCATACGTTTGATCATTAAACAATCCTTAGCTTGGTGACCATACCTACCACATGCATTGCAAGTCCCATTAAATTTTACTCTAAACGTAGGGCACTCACTAGTGCTATGTGGACCTAAGCAAATGGAACACCATTGTTGCTCCCTTCTTGGATACATGTGACTATTTTGAGGGGGTCGATTATCCTTAAGAGACTCTTGGATTGCCTTGGTGAGGTCTGTCAAGAATGTATCAAATACCTTTGGCTCATTGGCAATGGGCTTTGCAGTCATGGGTTCATACTCAATGGCTTGTGAGCTAGTGGATCTCGTGTCAGTAGACACCCTCATGCCTGCTATCATCAAGTTGTCCTCTAATTGGATTGCATTGGCAGTGACATCTTCCCAGGTTGTGATACCTCTAATCACTAGTCCATTATAGATTCCTTAATTCCTCAACCCTCGAATGAATCGATCAAGATCATTTACAGGGCAGCGAGAGTTTAAGTGCTTTAGACGACTAATGAAGTCCCTTACTGACTCTCCTTCCTTACGTTCGGCCTTCTGTAGCTGAGATGCTACACCCCAAAGCACACCCTCTCGTGTGTACTCCTTTGGAAACAACCTTCGAAGGGTAGGGTAGATTGTTTTCTCGTCCACCCTTAGGGTTCTATACCAATCTCCAGCCTTCCCACTTAATGTCAAGCTTAAGGAATTGCACTTATGTAGTTCGTTGCGTTCCCCTAAGGAATCACATACTTGTTCAAACACTTCAATGTGTTTTCTAGCATCTTCGTCCCCATTGAATTTTTGCGTGAGTTTGGCAATTTGTACTGCCTTACTTCTAGGCTCTCTATCAGATGCATGACGCATATTTTCCGCGATAGATTGACCTATGGTTTGAGCAAACGCTGCCAAGTCACCTATGTGAGGAGGCAGGGCTGGTGGAGGTACTCTTGGAATCATATGTGGGAGAGGGACGGGTACCGGTCTTGGCATATGTGTGGATGATGCAGGATATGGAACATAACCGGGCATAGGTCCACTCGGATAAGGGCTAGGGAGCGGCACTCGAGGAGCAAGAACAAGTGGTACAATTGGAGGTGTGGGGGCCATGTGTGCATAAGGGGCTAGAGGCACATACGGTCGAGGCCCCATATTAGGTACTACGACACTAGGTAGTGGCACTGCGCTAACCATAGATGTCATCGGTACATTCTCTGTCAGGCCTATCCCTGGAGTGAGCACTGTGTTTTCCTTAATAGAGGGTTGAGCCAAGGTAGATCCGTCAACACCTCAGTGTGGAGGTCGTATGTCCAATGATCATTAATGAACAATCCTTCTAGAGTCGACGTGTTAACGGTTTCTTGTGAGGTAGAAGCAATGTTGCTCCGCGTGGTTTTACTTGTCACCAACGGTACTCTAGAGGGATCTTCTGAAGGAGGCAGCTCAACAGGGCCTTCTTGGTAAGAAGTTGGCAGGATATCCACATGGACACTCTTTGGGGGTGTGGGGTCCACGTGCAATGTGAAAGGAGAGTCCACTTCCCCACCCCCTTCGTGTGCTTCATTTGCATCAGGTTCCGAGCGAGTAGCTCTACCTAATGTTTCCATGAAACGGCTAAACATACTAGTACTAGGCTGCGGAGCTTCGGGAGGTGCATGGCCTTCTCTCTCAGTGTTTTGGGTAGGGTATGCTTCCATGATTTCTGAGTCGGAGGAGGAATCACTAGCGGCTATTTTAGATTCTTAGGTGGTGCTACCTTGTGTCCCCGCTGAGGGTCTAGAGCCTATCGTGGATGGGTAATGGATGTCCGTATGAACAGAGGCACCCTCAATATGCTCGTGTTCTAGCACCCGCCCAGAGCGTAAGTGCATGTGCTTTTGATACCCTAAGGTGTCAAAAAGCTGCTCAAGGAGGCCTTGTGACTAGTTTTTTGCGTGTTTTTTTGCTAGATTTTTTAGAGCGTGTCGTGGAATGGGCCGTGTGATAGCTCGAAACGAGCGTATCGCTAGGAGGGACGCGCTATGCTTTACAGCCCACCGTTTGGTTCTATTTTGCTCCAGAAAAGCCCGAAACAATCTTTTCCTAGCTGGGGAACTAGGCTCCAAATAGCAAGTCTAAGGGTGCAAGTGGGAAGAGAAGGGAGGAGAGTGGAGGACTTGTCCCACATGCTCTCATTCCCTCTTGAGGGAGTAGGGTATATATATAAAAGTGAGTTTAGTATATATCATAAGACTGAGGACTGAGGCCTGGGCCTGGGCCTGGGCTTGGTCTTGGGGAAACGATCCCGATCTAACTTTTATACAAACCAACCCGTCCCTTTTAAAACTCACGTTTTTTATTTTCGAAGATTTAACCTCCCCCTCACTCACGTTTTTATTTTTCGGAAATTTATTTATTTTTATTTTTTATTTTTTTTTGGCACACGTTTTGGTGCGCGTTGACCTCACCTACCTACTTTCTGTCTCGCCTAATTACTAGCCTACTTAATTAACTAACTGTGCGTCTAACTGTGCACAAACCAGAAAACGCAAAAAACAGAAATTGCAGAAATTGAAACTTGACAGAACTGTGCAGTGCAAACCAGAAAACGCAAAAAACAGAAATCTCCACACAACTACACACACTCATTCCCTGCCTTTCCTATGATAGAAATTGCACCACAAGAAAGCGTAAAGTGCTTAACCGAGCTTAGTGTAGGGCATTTCCCCGGCAGCGGCGCCAAAAATGTGCGCTCCTTGCCGCACTGTCGAAGCAAGGGACTTGCCAATACACCACGTGCGAGCCACAAATGGCTCCAAGCACACAACACGCCTAAACTAGCAAGCTCAAGAGAGCAAAGGGTGTGTCACTCACCGCTCTACGCTCGCCTTCGTGGTGGATTCCTCGCCGTGATGAAGAAGAAGCTGCAGTCGTGCCGTGCTCAACCGCTTCGCCGCCGTCGTGCCTTCGTAATGCTCGATCGCACACACACTCTCCCTCTCTCTCTCTCTCTCTCTCTCTCTCTCTCTCTCTCTCTCTCTCTCTCTCTCACACACACACACACACACAAGGAGGTGAAGAAGAAGAAGATGGAGATGGAGATGGAGCAAGAGCACTCTTCTATTGCACAAATGAGAGAATGAGTGAATTTTAGGTTTAGTTGGATTTTATATGAGCTCACCCCATTCACACTTGGGCGCCCATGCTTAGCCAACTAATCCCTTGAATGTCGCAGTTAGAGTGCGCCTCTCATCGGCGATCACTCTTACCCTTTTCCTATTGGTCCGACAAGCCCAGTACCTGACTCTACCAAATACATAATACACGTCCGTCGTAGGTGATGGGGTGTCCGTGAGCCATGAGGGTTAACACAGGGTCTACACCATGCCTAGAACCAAGTTGCACAAAAAAATGTTCATTTTGATGAAAAAGTTAATAATCGCGATTATTTACTTTTTTGCGAAGATGGGGAAATCTGCAACTTTGCCATCATAGGACCAAAGTACATGATGTCCTTAGCCCACTAGCCAAGTTTGAACAAATTTGGAGCTCAAAATCTCAAAATTTCATTATATCTATTGTTTCAGAGACCTAAAACCTAAATTTGGCACCATTTTCATCATGTGCACCCAAATGAGCCCATATTTTACTCAGGTATCTATTTGATATACACTTCAAGCCTATAATGCCAAATTTGCAAAAGGTTGAAAAAATTACTCAACTGTACATAATCGCGATTATTTATTTTTGTTACAATTTTTTGTTTGGACTTCATAATTTTGATCTTTACATGTTTTTATGCATCTATACATGTTCAAAAGTTGATTTGAAGCAAATTGAACTCAATTTGTCAGAAATTTAGACTGAAGGACATTTTAGAGCGGAATCTGTCAAATTTGCTAACTTTGACACTCTATTCACTTAATAGAAGGCCAAGAAGAGGGTCTTGCAAAAGGAGAAGCTGCAAGAGCTACCACCATACCAACTGGACCCCAGTTCAGTAAAAATAGCCAAAGCGACCTATTTGTCTAAAGAACAGTTGGAGGAGAACAACACCACAATGTTCACAGGTAGATTCAAAAGCGAAGAAGGACATCAGGTAGAACTGCAACTTCTACCAAGAGAGGTATATGATGTCGCAAAAAAATCTGAGACAAAAGAAGCTAACAGGAGGCTTGGGCTCAAAGATTCTACGAACAAGAGCCATGTGGAGTGGATTTCCAGAAAGTTTATGACCTCTTGTCCACAATCAAGGAAGATGGAACCGCCCAGATCTCTGACCAGCAAGGGAACAAGGTAGAAGTGGTCATTACAAAAGAGATAGTGGCAGAAGCTCTCAAATTGCCGATAGAAGGAGTGACCATGAGGGCAAGAGACAGAAAGATAGCATGAACATTCACCAAGGAGATTGTTGTTGCGACATTTGCCGATCTTATCTAGAAACAGGTGGAAGAACCTGCAAGATTATATCATCAACACTATCACTTCCTTGCAAAGAGGCCTCCAAGGTAAACAACACCCAATAATGAGATTGCGACCACATTTACACAAGTTCTAAAGTCGACAACCAGGTAACCAATCGACCACGCACAGTCCGTGTTGTCCACATTGAAGGGGACAAAGAAAGAGGGTAAGGTAACATATCTGGGAGCACCAGAGGTACTCACAAGGATTGCCTACCATGCTATCTGCATGGTAGACAACTTGCCACCTACCCCAGATCAGAACACATGGATTGTGTCTACACAACCATCCCCTCGAGCCATAAGATCCACCAAAAGAACATACAAATCTGATGAAGAATCTGCTGAGAGCTCTCCAGAATGGCATAGCAGTGAAAGCTCCCACAATGAGGAACGAAGAGCATGGATCGAAGAAATGAAAAGAAAACCAGTGATAGCACATCAAGAGGAGCCACAACAAAAGCAAGCAAGGTTTGAGAGAGAAAAGCACTCCAATGAACGAAGCCGCCAAGCTCAAGGCAAGGACCTCACAAAGTGGGTACCTATAGAAGTCAAAGGACCAAGAACAAAGCACCATGCATGAAGAGAAGCAAAAGATCCAAAGGATCTTTTAGAACGAATGTATTAGGAGACAGATACATTGAAGCTGAAAGAGGCTCAAGAAGCAGGAAAGAAAGCTAGAGATGCGGCGTAGCAGCAAAAACAAGCAGAAGCAACAACACACCAAGTTGAATCCCAACACGAAGAAGGTGGGATGTCCCCCATACCATCCTCACCATTTACAGAACAACATAATCACCCCATGCCAAGCCCTCCACCATCACCAGCAGATAGAACCACACAAGCTGATCCCACAAAAGAGACAGAGCCTGAACAGAAAGAATACACTACACAGGACTAAGCCAAAGCACAAGAACCAGAGCCAAAAAGGGCAACAAGTCCTGCACTAGAGGAGTCCACAAAATTTGAACAAACAAAGAACATGATTCAACAGAAACCCCTTCTAACTCCACACATCATGAAACGGCTGAGGCATCCACGAAGCCTCAAGATGACAAAGCAGAAGAAGGCCAACCACAGCCTCAAGGGCAAGAACAACCAACAGCCACGACGCCACCAAGAGAGTCACAAGAGACTTTCGAAACGTCTAGGCAGCTCACAAAAAAATGAATATTGGAAATCCAACGATGAAGTAATCTTGCAAGTCAATGAATATACAAAGCAAATGCAAGATATGACGAAAAAACTCCGAGCAGCAGCACTTGGCCATAGCACAAATGCTAGAGAATTAGAGATGGTGATTGACGTTCTCCAAGGAGAGTTAGAAGACAAATTAAATGTCATCACCGATCTATGAAAACAAGTGTAAGAATTGAAAGCTAAAGCTGAACAACATCAGCTAGCAAGAGATAAACAACACAAGGAAATGGAGGAGTTTGGTGAACTTCTCATGAAGTTGACAGATGCTTGCAAAACAAAAGACGAACAACTGACAGAGGTTAGTAACGAACTTCTAACTACAACTCTGTCAGTTTAGAAGACTCAAGTGCAGCTAGATGTCGTGAATGCCTCCTTGAAATATTCAAAGTAGAGGATAAATGATCAGGCAACCTTTTTGCGACAGATACGAGAAAATCCCGCAGTTGCTTCGATCAGAGGGATAGATGAAGTGTACAAAGCACTAGAGAAAAAGAACAAAGACCTCGAGCTAGAGCTAAAACTGGAGCAGTGTCAATGCAGAGACCTGTCATTAATGCAGGTGCAACAAGAAGAAGAGTTGCTCAAAGAAATAGCCAAACTAAAAAGAGTCAACCAACTGCTAAGAGATAGACGACAAGAAACTCATGAAGAAGCAGGAACTTCAGAACAGCCACATATAGATATTTCCTCAGTCTCTTTTGCTGAGATGGAAACACACCCAACAGAAGGGCTAGGTGGTGAAGAAGATTTCCAGGTACAATTAACAGAAGCTGATACAGTGCCAATGGTCCAGGTGTCAAAATATGAGGAAGATGCACTCAAAGAAAAGAGTACCCAGGAGGGGATGAGCAGTGGAAAGCAGTGATGGATTGGGAGTTGAGAGTTCTTCACTGTCAATGTTACTCAAATCACTTCCAATCAAATCAATGTGCAATGGCATCAGCAATCCCTGCCATATCCTTTGATAAAGGTGGAGTTGCTCCAAGTCAAAGAAAGACTTTATACAGACATGCAAGTAGAAGGCGCAAATGAAGACCACCCTAAGTGGAGGAAGAGCTGGTTGAACAAGAATCCAAGATACGTGATTCTGCTCACAAGAGCACCTATGGCACTTCAAAAGGATCCCACTTTTTGTCCTGTACCAAGAGTAAGGACTTGGCAAGCAGATCAGGCAATAACAAAGAAGCGGCTAGGTTGCATTACATAAACTTCCTCAAATATGTCACATCCATTCAAGAAAGCAATAACAATGTCTGATTGATGTACATCCCAACCAAAATGAGCTGCCAATGCACATAGAAAATGCACAGTAGTCATACGGCAAGTGGGAGCAAAAGTCTCTTCATAATCTATGCCTTTTCGGTGTGCATAACCCTTTGCAATAAGTCGAGCCTTATGGCGATCGATCTCACCATCCGGCTTGCGTTTCAACTTGTAAACCCACTTTGTACCATTGGCCTTTTTGCCAGGAGGAAAATCACATAAAGTCCATGTGTCACTTTCTATAAGTGCATCATATTCTGATTGCATGGCAGCCATCCAATTTTTTGAATTTTGTGCTTCATCAAAAGACAGAGGCTTCTCAACATCATGTAAGCTAGACACAGCCAAAGCATAACAATCTGATGCATAACGAGTACGACTAGACAAAGGTGCATCCAATTTACTGTCACGCAAAGTGTGCACCAGCCATTTTGGCATACCTCTAGCCTGCTCATTTTCAGCCCTTTCCTCATCAAGTACATCACGTACTTCTGCATCAGTAATAGGCTGATCTGTAACATTTTCAAAAACCCCCATAGGCTGTACATTTGCCTCATTGAAAATTACATTGTATTTCCACCACTGAAAAGAGGCAACAAAGTGTCATAAATGTCCTGTGAGCTTACATTACTGTCTCTAGTACATGACAGCAAGGGCTGAACAGAGTCTTCCACAAATACTACATCCCGAGAAACCAGAATACGTTTTGTTTGCGGATGATATAACCTGTAACCTTTGCTTTTAGCACTATAACCAACAAAAATACATTTGACAACCTTATCATCCAATTTTCTGCGCTGTGTTTGTGGCACCAAAGCATATGCCAAACATCCAAAAACACGCATGTGCTCAATAGAAGGCTTTCTATCATGCCATGCTTCATATGGAGTAATAGATTGCAAAGCTTTCGTAGGACACCTGTTAAGTACATAAGTGGCACACATGATGGACTCAAGCCAAAAAGAATGCGGCAAAGCTTGACTTTTGACCATATATCGTGCCATTTCCTTCATTGACATGTTTTTCCTCTCAGCAACACCATTTTGCTGAGGTGTATAAGGCACTGTACATTGGTGTTTTATCCCATGACTAGCCAGAAATGCATTAAATTCATGAGACATATACTCCCCCCCTTTATCAGAACGGAGGGCGTCCATAGTACATTTCGAGACATTTTCAGCCATAGCCAGAAATTATTTGAAGCACATAAAAACTTCGGACTTCGCTTTAAGCGGAAATACCCATGCATGCTTGGAGTAATCATCAATGAAAGTCACGAAATACAGGTAATTGCCCAAGGACAGAGTTTGCATGGGCCCACAAACATCACTATGCACAAGCTGCAACCTGCATGTGTCCCAAACTGACAGCCTTCACAAACATGTTTGACAGGTGCTTCAAGAGGCGGCAAAGAAACAACCATATCAGAATTCTGCAAACGCAGCAAACTGGTAAAATTCAAATGACCAAAACGTGCATGCCAAAGTTTTGCATCTGAAATAGCCCTTGAATCTGCAACAACATTTGCAAATTTTTTTCCACACTTGTCATACAAAGTGAGCTTATATAGCCCACGGCACAAAAGGCCAGATGCAACAATTTCATCACCAAAACTGAGATCATGAACTGGTATCTGTCATCCACAAATTTAACTACAAGTCCAAGTCTAGCAAGTGTGGATACAGACAAGAGATTCTTCTTGATCCCAGGTACATAAAGTGCATCAACAAGTGTGAAGGACCTGCCATTTGCAGCAGTAAGCACAATCTTTCCAACTCCCTGAACTGGATAAGAGGCATTGTTGGCACAAGTGTCTGAATTCCCATGAGGGACAGACTCGAGAGGGGTAAACAATTCACGATGTGAGGTAATGTGCTTTTGTAGCACCACTATCGAAATACCACACATGTGAATCTGCAGCTGACAAGCATGCATCATGGACAACAGGATTGTAAGTGCACTCTGCAATAAAAGCCCATTCTGCATCAACATCAGCAACACAGTCTCCTTTCACAGAAGACTCAACAATGGCTGCATTTGTAGTGGAACCAGCATTTGAAGTGGAACCACCCTCTTTCTTCTTAGCCTCTTTGGCCTTCAACTTAGGACACGACTTGATCAAGTGATCATTAGCTTTACAATAATGGCAACGCATTTTATTTTTTCCCTTGTCACCAGAATTGCCCGACGAAGTGCTGCCAACAGAAGCATTAGGAACAGAAGTTTTGCCACTCACAGAAAAACCATAAGAAGTGGCTGCATTGCTGTTACCACCCTTTCTTTGAGAAGCAATAAAAGCTTGAATCTTGCAACAGAAATGTGCATGATGCATCAAACTTGAAAACTTCAGGATTTCCTTGGGTCATAAGTCTCCAAGTACTAGCAAAAGTCTGGTAATAATCTGGTAAGGCATCAAGAATAGTTTGCACAAGGAAACTGTCTGAAATGACTTCTCTTGCAAAAATAAGTTTCTCATTGATATCCTTGACACTAGCAAGGAAAGTGTCCATATCATCTTCCTCATGCATAATCTTCGACTCCAGCTCTTTCCGCAACAAAGCAATTTTAGCCTCATTGCAACTTGCATAAAGACCAGCCAAAATATCCCAAGCCTGTTTTGCAGATCTAGATTTTGCTGAACGGATGTGAGGAACAATGGTGCGCTTCACAGACAGCGCAATCAATGCATGAGCCTGCGCATCCTTAACATCCCAATGAGCTTGTCCTGGCATAGGCAAAACAACTCTAACAGCAGCAATCCTTGCAGCAAGACCTGCAACATCCTCAACATCGTCTACATCCTCAGAACCAGGACGTACATCAATGCCCTGCACAATATTCCAAACGCCCTTTGACACAAGATCATGTTGCATCATATAAGCCCACATAGGGTAATTGTCCCCATCCAACCTGTCCTCAGCAGCAAACATCTTGAACACATCTGTGTTGTTGTTGTCAGCCATGGTAAATGCTGCACCTGATGTGAAAACTGCCCAAAATAGGAGAAACGGAGCAGGAACAACACGTGCTATATGGCACAAACCATAGAAGACTATAAAGTACCCGTTATGCAAAAAACGACACTGACAGAAATTCTACACAAAATGACAAAATAGTCTGTGCAGTACCGCCTGCAGAGGAAATGGAGGCCTACGAATGCTTGCCAAAGCTCATTGAAATCGGAGAAAGTGAGCAGGCATGTGCTGGAGTAACCGGCGATTAAGCTCGGGAGGACGCAACCTGCTCTGATACCAATTGTTGGAATTAGGGTTGCAGAGAAACGCACATAGCTTGGAGAAGATGAAGGAAGCTCAAGGCACATAATAGAGAGTGTATTACTTAGTGTACAATGGAAAGATAGATATCCCTAGAGTGATGGGTGTATATACAATGCTCGGGAGAAAAAACCTCCTAAAGAGGGAAAAAAATGCCCCGGCGGTCCTAGTGTGTTCACACACACCACTACCACATGTATATGGTAACAATTCACAAGTAGGAAAGGGTAAGCATTGTATCCCAAGTGAGTAGGTCAAGAAATGGTAGATCTTGCAATGCATTTTCCTTTCATCTCTAAAGACCACCAATGTAGTGGTGAATGTAGATAGTTTCCATGCTCTAGGTTAGGGCTAACTTTCTTGTTTTCTAAATTTACAAATCTACTCAATTAATGTGATGCTATAATACAAATGGATGCATAGGTATGGACATCAAACTGCACATGATAATGGAAGTATGCTCTCATCTAATAATGATGGTGATGTGTTTCCAAGGAGACATCGATTGGTTTTATTGCTTTCCAGCCATAGTCCTATATTTTCTACTTCAGAAGAAGGGAACAAGAGAATAATCCCTGCTCAAAGAAGAAAGCAAGACATGTCCTCTCCTCCATCTTCACCCTTTGTTTTTATAAAATGATAATGGTGGGCTAGCATGAGATCTCAAGATACGAAGTTGACAACCTGGAAGGAATTCAACTTGCAATCATGAAGCATTATCTTGATGATTAGGAAGAGCAAGATGTCCTCATGGCATGGTAAAGCCTCAAGCTACACAAGAAAGAATCCATCCGAAAGTATATAGATAAGCTTTGGGATGTACATCTTAAAGACATTGTCTTTCATGAAGATAGAGTATCTTGAGCAAAAATATCAATTTTGTGCTTGAAGTCTTGAAGATATGTAAGGAGGAATCCCCAGCTCCGAGCAAGCGAATCAGAGCGAGTTCTAAACCGAGCAAGCAAATAAAAAAAACAAACACATAGACACAATGTTGTCAATGGTCAATAGTTTCCAAGAGAACAAATTCAATAAGATCCAAAAGATTCAAAACTACAAATTCCTAGGATGGAGGTTGCTACTAAATCCAAATGCCAACAAAAAACGGCTGCCATATAGTAAGTACTTGACAAACTAGTGTGTTTCCCACCTTTATCAAAGTTAAAAAAGTTAGAGCTGCATCTTGTAAACTTCTAGGCCGATAGTTGATAGTTGGACGATGGACGAAAACACTCCATCATGTGTCGAGTCATGGACGGCACAACTAATGAAAACCACATGATCATTTCTCGGAAGGTACTTTTTCTTGGCTCCACCAAATCAAACAATACACACAAGAATCCACTTTGCATTTTCTTCATTTGCCATGAACTCTATAAATTTTGGCTTTTCAAACCCTTGGTCTTGTACAACCTTATTCAACATTTTCGGCCAAAACTCTACTTAAGCATGTTTCTTTTCAACTCACAAGTGGCACGTATCATTAATTCATGCAGAAATGGGTCATATACATGAGCTGACATAGTAGGCCACCCTTGCACATGGTGTATGTGATCAAAATAGACCTCCATGTGCTGAAAGTTTCCTCTTGGATGCATCTTATTCACCAAGTCATGTCCTCTACTTGGACCCTTGACTGACATTTTGAACATATGTGGCTATTTTGAGCCTCCTTATTATCTAGGAAAAAGAACACTTTGGATGAATGGATACCTACACATGCCCTTGAGATCAAGGATAGGCTCCAATCCTTCAAACCAAAATCCTCTCTCGCTAACCTCAGGGGCCACTCATGGAATCTATTATCAAAGAGGAACAAAATCTTCTGACCATGGGCAGCTAGACCGTAGATAGTGATATGGCGACCCATTGAAGTTTCAATATAGAAGACACCTCAAAAGACAATCAACTTCAGAGGGATGTCTCGATCCCATTGTGATGAGGGTTGGCGGTGATAGACTCTGTGCAATGTTTTGGGAGCCGTTTGTTATTGGAAGCCATGACGAAAATCAACGGATGTCCCATCAAACTTGTCGAACCTAAGATTTTGCGCTATCAAGCGTTCGAGCCTGTGTTACTTCAAGCCTTTGATCAAAAGTTCATGGATGAGCAATCGAAGAAGGAGATTCGGTCTAATCTCTCTCTCTCTCTCATGCTGTTATCATGCAGCTTTGCAACTATTTTAAAAGCGCTATATCCAGCTTTGAAGGGGAGGAAGGAGGCTGAGGAGAATGTGGTGGAAATACTAAGCACGTTGGAGGAGGCGCTGAGGAGCAAAGAAGGGCCCTTATTTGGTGGCGAGAAGCTGGGGCTCACGGATATGATGCTGTCACCGCTATTGGTGTGGTGGCCCAACTTTGAAAAGCTGGAGATTTTGACTAGTGAACTGCCTTCTCCACTCTCCTTATTACTAAAACGGCGCCGCCAAAGGATGGCCCTCTTACTCTCAAACCCCTTGCTTTTACTTAGCATCTCTCTCTCTCTCTCTCTCTCTCTCTCTCTCGCGTCGATTTGAATTCCAAGCTCCAACTTGCCTCGTGCATGTGGCTTGTTTACATGCTACACAACTCCTCCATTCGATAGCTTGGGATGTTGGACTTGATGCTTCATCTAATTGTCAGGTTGTATCTCTCCTACCAGATTGAGGGGAGATTGACATGTGGGCTACATGCTACTGGAAATGAAGCTTGTTGGGCCTATCCTAACCTTGACCCCTTTTCTTCAAGATGCAAGCATATGTGATTGCATATGGAGAGACACCCTCACTTTGTATCCGCCAAAGATAGCCCAAAGCTTCTTGGCCCTGCCCAAGTTGGTAATATCTTGCAATTAGTGCATTCCAAGGGACGACATCTCGGACAGGAAGCTCCTCTTCATAAAGCACTTTTTGTGCTTTATGAACTGCACCACATTTGGCATACATGTCGACCAAGGGAGTGCCAATCATGATGTTTTCTTTCAACAAACCCTAATGAACAATATCATCGTGAATTTTCTTTTGCCCATATCAGCATCTTGTGTAATGCCACATGCCTTTTAAGTGCAAGTGTACGTGATTGCATCTAGAGAGATTCCCTCTCTCTGCATCTACTGAAAATAGCCCAAAGCTTTTCGAACTTAACCCTTGCATTCAAGATGCAAGCGTATGTGACTGCATTTAGAGTGACACCCTCACTTTGCATCCGTTGAAAACAGGCCAGAGCTTCTTGGACCTTCCCAAGTTGGGCATATCCCGCAATCAGTGCATTCCAAGAGACGACATTCCAAGTAGGAAGCTCCTCAAGCACTTTTTGTGCTTTATGAACGTGCAGCACATTTAGCATACATGTTGACCAAGGCAGTGCCAAGCAAGCACCATGTTTTCTTTCAATAACCCCTGACTAACAATATCATGCTGAATTGTTTTTGCCCATATCGACATCTTGTGTAGTGCCACATGTCTTGAAGGTGCAAATGTACGTGATTGCATTTGGAGAGATGCCCTCTCTCTGCATCTACTGAGCTTCTTGACCCTAATCATATGTTGTACATTTCCTGTAACCAATGCTATCGACGACTTGTTGCACTTTGTCAAGTCCACCGCACTTGACATACTAACTAACGTCTTGCTTAACCATGTCTTCTTTTCAAACCAACCAATATGATGGATATCACCATGTATCTTATTGCCTTGGTAGCAGAGTCTTCAATAAGTAAGCTCACAAAAGAAAAACTTATTCTCTTCCCCTCCATGTTTGCTTGTGTAGCGGATATTGCTACTTTCTTGCCATTGCTATATGTTCACAAAATCAACTTTGTGTGTGTGCGCTTCCGCCTGTGGTCGCAATTCACTTCGTGCAATGGCATTGCTCTTTGCTCCTCAACCTACACATGCAATATGGATTTAGATGTGTGCGGGGATGAGGAAAATGGAATTACTCGTTTATCACCAAATGTGGTGGATTGGTTATCCTAATTTTATCGAGAGTATGAAATGAGGTCTTAAGCTCAATACTCATCACTTACATCTTTCAGGTCTCTTCGGATTACTCCCACAACATTAAAAATCTTTCTTAAAGTTCTCTTCTTCTTTCTTCTCTTTCTCTCTCTCTCTCTCTCTCTCTTTCTCTCATTTTCCTTGAATTTTAGACGAATCCATAGTTCTAAAAACTCTCATTTTCCTTGAATTTTAGACGAATCCTTAGTTCTAAAAAATCTCTCTCTACTATTTTTCTTAAATCCTTAAGTCTAATCTCTCTCTCTCTCTCTCTCTCTCTCTCTCATTTTCCTTGAATTTTACACGAATCCTTAGTTCTATAAACTCTCTCTCTCTCTCTCTCTCTCTCTCTCTCTCTCTCCCCCTCCAGAATCCTTAAGTCTAGACTCTAATCCCCCCCCCCCCCCCCCCCAAAAAAAAAAAAAAAACTACTGCATGACTGTCTCTCCCTTTCATGGCGCCCCAACACTTGCAATAAAATCTGTCTTTCACGCGCATACACTCGTGCATGCACCCTTGCACGCATAACATGCACGACAGCAGGAGTGCGTACAAAGTTAGGTGTTGTTGGTTGCCGGCCATCTATTATCGCAAGCATCATGAACAGACGCTCATACTAAGAGCACATGGAGGGATAATTTGACGTTGCAGTATGGGTGCACACACCTACAATCATCTCTCTCTCTCTCTCTCTCTCTCTCTCTCTCTCACACACACACACACACACACACACACACACACACACACACTCGCAGAGCATGCATGGAAGCAGAAATAGGTGAGGTGGTGTTTCTAGAGCAGCCATAGAAGGCAGTCAGCATCATGGTCGGAAACCGGAAAACAATCAAAGCTAGAGGGATCAATATTTTGATCGAGCTACACACGAGCAACATTAGAGGCTCACCCCAACATCAATTTTGAGCGCAATTGCTGCAACCAAACTTCATGTGCATGCCATTAATCCATGCTGCCTATTAGCTCGGGTCCCCTAGCTCACTTTGCTCGCCGACCTGTAGCCACCTTGCTAGAGAGAGAGAGAGAGAGAGAGAGAGAGAGAGAGAGAGAGAGAGTCTTTGAAAGCACTCCGCCACTGCAAACAGGCAAGGGTAATTCTGAACACGCCAATGGCAAGAGTGTTGTTGCCTTGAAAATAAGTGCAAGACCTGCGGCTAGGGGCGAGAGAGAGAGAGAGAGAGAGAGAGAGCAACCAGCTAATCTTGATTTTCACGGAAAACTGTTTGAAACGCTCATTCCAGCACTTGACGAGCTCACCACCTGTTACTCTCTCTCTCTCTCTCTCTCTCTCTACAACCTCAATTAGGAGAAGGAAGAAGCATTAGGACAAGGGTCGACAATATAAAGAGAAAACCCTAAAAATAGGTCCTCGCCTCGGATTTTGACAGGAGTCTTGTAGCTAAGTTGAAGTTATCAGCGCACACCTAGGAGGCACACCACAAAGAGGAATTGTTTCGCTACACCATATGCATGTAGCTGATGTAAGGCTACAAGGATGATACACAGGTATTGTTGTTGGCATTGTAGAACTTATGACGAGCCACCCACGATGACAAAATATCGGCCCCGCTTGGCTCATTCTAAATATTGGACTCTCAAGGATGTGGCATCCTTGAGAGCCTGCCATGTGGTCGCGGGGACAACCTGTTAAGTAGGTGAACCGGTCAAAAGTTGGTTTATTCGCGGTGATGTTCATTCATCAAAAGTGTTTAAACACACTCTATGAATGAGCACAAGGCTGGTTTGCACTGGCTAAGGTTTGAACCCAGGTGGGCGCGCCCGCAGGCTCGGTTCATTCCAGCAGGGTATAGACCACGGCGCTGAATAGTAGCCCCGCAATACTATACTTATACAAATAATTTCGGGGGGGGGGGGGGGGGGGGATGCTTTTACCGAGCGCACCGGTTGCCAGTTTTGCCACGTCGGTTGAGAGTCCAACATTTAGGCCACGCCACCCTGCTCCATGTCTTGCAGGTGTTGCTCTAGAACTTGTTCTCGTAGGGTTTGTTCCATGGTTTCACGAGGTGGCATGAATTCATAGTGTTGCATGTATGCCATTAGGGAGGAATTCTATACTAGCATCGGCACGCCCTCAAAAGATGGCTCCTTGTTGTGGCCTGCCAAGCACGACTCATTTCCATGCTGATCGAGCAAGGCCAACAGAATTGCAAGTGAGTATGCCATAGATTCCACCCCGATCCTTCTTCTTCTATGTTGCTGATGATTAACGAGATGTCACCAACATCAAGGACCCTTATTCTACAAAAAATCATCTCTCTCTCTCTCTCTCTCTCTCTCTCTCTCTCTCTCTCTCTCTCTCTCTCTCTCTCTCTCGCGGAATAGTTTTCCACATGGTTAAAAATTCTTTTCTTCTTCTTCTTCTTCTTCACAATCTCGAGTCCTTTCCTAGATCGCCCTTTCCATTTTTCTCTCTTTAGCAATCCACGCTGGGGTGGAATCCTAGAGAGAATTTCGTCAATGAGTAGCAATATAGGAGATTGCCAACAATTACATGCAAAATCTTGAAGTGCATTTTATGCAAACAACGTTTGTCACAAATTCAACAAAATCAACGGGCCAAGACTTTTGCACATGTGTGTCGCTACGTCCATTAGATTTTCTACATTCTCAACACTTTGCGGTTGTGGCCTCTATCGCTCCCTGAAGTTGCTAATTTATAGTTGCGTGGTGATGACCTGCCTCCCCCTCTCTCTCTCTCTCTCTCTCTCTCTCTCTCTCTCTCTCTCTCTCTCTCTCTCTATTTTTGAGGGCATTGCTGATACAATAGAGCAAGTGCTCAAATGGAAAGTACTTTCTATGGTTGTAGTGCAAATTCTCCATGGTTTCTCCAACTTCATGCAGATGTAGCATTGTACCATATGGATACCTAGGACTTGGAATCCAGGTTGAAAGCATTAAGCAAGCAATCAAATATTATTGATATTAACTTGAAACCTTATAGCTCCTTGCTTGATTTTTGTTTTGCTCGAAAGTTTTTGCTCGGGGTTTGGTAGGACTCATATGCTGGTGTATGTTAATAAAAATTGACCCAAATAATTGCCGCAACCATTTATCGCATGATGGTAGCATCCAATATTTTTTGTCCTACCAATAGGGTGGTATCAAGAAGTTCACAGTATGGCGAAGAAGACGTTGGGCCTCTGATTGTCAGAGTTTGTGGCTTGATCAACAACAAACACCACTTATCCAAGAGAGAAAAACAAAGAAGAACACCTTTTGTTCATCTATGCTACACTCATACACAATCACAACAGCAACTCTAAAATCATCTATGATTCATGTTTGAATGTAAGCTTGCCTTCAATTACATAGATATAATGCTAGTTTGCATTGTAAAAAACCCTACCTTCCTCTCTCAATTCTCAATTGAGGTAATTTTGTGGAGTTTGAATCACCTTATTAGACAAGACCACACACTTATTTGAAGAGACAATACCCTCATTGTACCCTCACACACCTAAAGACAAGGTAAAAGAAGGGCGAGACTACAATAGTGCACCATAGAGAAACCTTGTGAATTTTTTCAAATAGATCAAATTTTTTGATGGCCAGTCATAAGCAAGCCCTGATTGTCAACATGACACAATAAATGATGATTCTTTTTAAGCCAAATTTTTGGTCCTTTTAATGTTCGTTTTGATGTTTTCACCCATTTTGAGCATAAAAAGCCCAAATGAGTTGGGGAAATTCTCTAAATTTGTGAAAAAAATCTTTGACATCCCAAAAAAATCACTTGTCAAAATTCTTGACTCATCATCATTGATGACCATGTACACTAGCTACTATCTTTGAACGATATCTACTGCATTGAACATTCTAGGCAAGACGAGTGTGCCACCATGATGCTCGACATATTCACATTATAAAATCATAAAAGAAATCATCTAGATTGAGAAAAACTAATAAAGCCACATTTAAGGCCATGAATCCTTGATAAGGTAATTTCACGACAACAATGGCATGAATTGCTTGCACATGTATCACATTGTGTACATTGTAATATCTACTCCTATACATCAAAAGAAACATAAAGGTAGGTAAAACTTGCATTTCACTTTATGTCCATGCCACAACAAAAAAGCATGTCTGAGCCAAATAAAAAGACCAACACCCCACAAGTTGTGGAAAATGGCCCAAAGAAAGCTAAGAGCATCTATGAAGGAAGCAATGGACTCTCTATGAAAGAAATGGAAATATACACGAAGGAGAAAATGGCCCAAAGAAAGCTAAGAGCATCTATGAAGGAAGCAATGGACTCTAGAAAGCTAAGAGCATCTATGAAGGAAGCAATGGACTCTCTATGAAAGAAATGGAAATATACACGAAGGAGAAACTTTGCTTCATGTGTGGGGAGCTAGGCCGTTCTTATCATGCTTGTCTTCTCAAAGAAGGTAATTTCACAAGCAACAATGATATGTTCTCTCAAGTAAAGGAGGAGCCATGTAGGGAGGAAACAACGGGACCAAGATTCCCTTATTTTGCTTGATGGAAAACTTCTCACTTCATTTTATATGAGCTCAATACAAATTTGGGAATCCACACAAGTGAGCTAGGTACCACTATTGAGGCTAATGGGGCTTTATTTGGCAAGCTTCACCTCCACATTCACGGTATGTAGATCATGAAGACTTCTTTGTATCATCTCTCAAGCATGAAGATGTCATTTTGGGAGCACCTTGGTTTCACTTCATGGCTACTAAATTGAAATATCTAGCAAGAGACAGTAATAAAACGAGAAATAACTCTATAGTAAAGAGGTGAATAGGCAAAGCTACACGTTCCACCTTTTTATCCCGTGAGCTTGTTAATAAATCAATAAATAACTCTGTTTGTGCATATATGATTTTGTGATGAAACCACCTCAACAAGATAACTCATACTCTAACTCTCTCTTATCAAAAGAATAAACACATTCCAAGATATTTCTTCATAAGAATGTTGACTTTCTCACTGACTCTATTCCTAGAAACTTAACTCCAACAAGGGGAGAGTATGATCATAAGATAGAGCTATTCCTAGGTATTTCTCCTCCTTATGCTCTTATAAGGACTTAGAGTAAACTATGATATCATCAAAGAATACTTGTGTGTAAGCTCTATGTTCTCAAAAAAAAAAGATCCATCATTCAATTGAATGTAGATAGAGAGTTTGTGAGTCCAAAGGGAAACACTATATACTCATATAAACCAGACATGATTCAAAAAGTTGTCTTTGTCTATGTCATCCAAGACTACATAAATGGTGATAACCACTTTTAAGGTCTACTCTATTGAAATGTATAAAATTTTGTAGTTTATCAAAGAGGTCATAAATACTTGGGAATGGAAATCTATTCCTTACTACGATCCTATTGAGTGCACAATAGTCCACACACATATGGTATGTTCCATCCTTTTCTTTGTACAAGTAGTATAGGTGAGCAGATTGGGGGGAGTGTGCTAGGCTTTATCAACTATTTTTCTCTAAGCTCATGCAATTGTGACATAATCTCTTCTTTTTTAGCAAAAGAGTGTTTATTGAGCATTTACAAATTGTTTCTCAGTATAGCAAGAAGATAAGATTTTATATTTAGGACATCTCATCTCTCATGATGAAATCCATATGGATGCTAAGAATAATATGGTGATAGAAGCATGGCCCTAACCAAAGAATCTTCATGAGATAAGAATCTATATTGGTATGTGCTCATACTATCAAATGATTCATCAAAACGTTTTTTTCTAGTTAGACTTGTTCATGACCTAACTAAAAAGAAAGTTAGACTTGAATATCCATCTAAATAGGATGAAACCTTTACCATGCTTAAAGAAAGGCTAATGTATTGACCTGTTTTCATGCTTCATGACTTCTCAAATCCACTTGAGGTCCTTTGTGATGCAAGTGGAGATTTTCTAGCAACTTCTAGAAGTTATGCATGCTCTAGATTCTTAGAAGCACTGTCTTTTGGGTACTCCTTTCATCATCAGGATGGATTACCAAAGTATCAGTATTTCATGACCCAAAAAAATCTCATCAACAAGATAATGAGGTGGGCTAATTTCTTTCAAAATTTCATTTTCATGTAGCTCACATTCTTGGTAGACACAATTTAGTAATTGATGCTCTCTCTAGATGACCATGTGTTAATTCAACATCGGTAGCATATTGTAATAATCCCATTGCTATGTTAGATACATATGATAAAAATATAGGGTTTTTTTAATGTAATGTATACATTTCAAATAAAGAAGACACAAGATACATCCTCTCTACGAGAAGGGCTCATGGTAATGTGTGACAAAAGATGTGAGAGAGAAGGCAATGATAGAATCACATGCATGTGGGGCATCATGGTATAATAGCTACTACTCAAGCCATTGCCATATTTTTACTAGAGCCATCAATGAAGAAATACATACAAGAATATATTTCCCAAAGCATGGCATGCCAAAAGGTAAAATATGATATAGAAAAGTCGACTAGGTTAGTGCAACCTTTGCCAAGTGTAGAGACACCAAGGGAAAGTATTTCCATGGATGTCATTCTTGGTGTCCTAAAGTAAGCCCATGAAAATTATGCTATATGTACGATAGTTGACAAGTTTAGTAAACAATCTTATTTTGCTCCTATAAGAAAGACTTTCAAATCCCATCAAATGGACAACCTCTACATCTCAAAGGTTTTTACTTATTAGGTCTTACCCAAGTAAACTATTTTGGATAGAGGTCCAAGAGTGAAAAGTCTCTATCAAAAAAGGCTGCCAAAAAAAATGGCACACAATTGAGTTTCTCCTTTGTCTATCACCCTCAAATGGATGGGAAAAAGTAAGATAGTCAACTCAATTGTATTGAATCTACCCAAAACAATGTTGTTTCTGTAGATCAATGAATGAAATAAAAGACATATTTTCCCGTAGTAGAGTATGCTTATAACGACACCATACTTATCTCTATAGATAAAATTCCATTTGAGATTGTTGAAGGAAGATCTAAGGTGCCTCTTATCTTGATGACTCGCAATAATTAGACCTTCACTACTGATGAATGCTATGAGCATTTCTCAACATAAACAAAAGGTTGCAGTGGATAAGTATAAGAAAGATCTTGATTTCAAAGATGATTATTGGTTTTTCTACAATTCCCCAAGTCTCAATTGTGACATACTTGGGCCAAGAATTGGCAAGGAGAGAAAACTAATTACCAAACATTTAAAGAGTTTTAAAGGGCGAGCATGGACTGGTTTCATAGAGAGAGATAAATATGAGGAGATAAGGTAAGCTGGCATGTCTAATTGGCATTTTACTTAGTGAATGGTTTGGGGTGGGGTTGTCTGGTGGGAAGGACAAAATTAGGATAATCAATTTTGATTCCGCAAGGATCCCCCTCCCCCCCCCAACACACACACACATATGCCTAATTGTGGGATTGATTAAGGTTTTGATTAGCTTAAATTTAAAAGATTAAGGAGGCTATTAAAAATTGATGCAAAGGGATTTGACTTACAAAACCAAGGAATCAAAAAGAGGATTTGTTATGATGGAATAGAACAAACCTAGAGTAAACAAACGTACTCAAAAGAAAAGGTGAACAAAACTAATTGTTGATCCTAAGTACGATCGATGGTTAATTTGTCTAATTAGGATAGTGGCTTAAACCATCAAACATATCCACAATTAAGTAAGCCAAGAGGTTAATCAAAATTGAATCTACACTAAGTGCACCCTAACCTAGGCTTTGGAATTAGTTGATATTACTGTTAGTGCAACAAATAGGAGAAAAGTGTGTGTGTGTGTGTGTGTGTGTGTGTGTGTGTGTGTGTGAGAGAGAGAGAGAGAGAGAGAGAGAGAGAGAGAGAGAGAGAAAGGAGATAAACTCTTGAAAAGGATGCAAAGACCCGTATACAATTTCCATTAACCATGGCCTCTTAACTAGGCCTTTCCATGATGTCCATTCCACATGATTGGAGTGGTCCATATAATGACCCCTCCATATAATTGGACCACATAATTAGACCCCTCCTAATTTTGTCCTTCCCACCAGACAACCCCACTCCAGAGCATTCACTAAAAGTAAAATGTGTATCATATCACGTGAGTTAATTGGAAAGAATTTTAATGGTCCAAAATGTATGGATTTTTCTTGAATAGGCCCAGGGATGAATTGTTCGCCTTGATCTACAACTGAACGTGGATACTCATAAATGTGATGTGTAGATAGGGGTTCCCCCCGTGCATTGTATATACGCCCATCACTCTAGGGCTATTTTATCTTTCCATTGCACACTAAGTAAGACACTCTATGTTGTGTACCTTGAGCTTTCTTCGTCTTCTCCAAGTTGTATGTGTTTTCTTGCAACCCTAATTCCAACAATTGGTATCAAAGCAGGTTGCATCCTCCCGGGCTTAGTCCCCAGCAGCTCCAACACATGCCTGTCCACTTTCTCTGATTTTTATGAGCTTTGGCGAGTGTCAGTACGTTGAAAAATATTTTAGGAGAGCTCGTAGAGTTTGGTCTGCTCAGATTTTTAATTTGGGCTCATTTTGGCCTTTGTTTCCAATATAGACAATACTACAAAGGCAATTTCATCATTTTGTGCAAAATTTTTGTGAGTGTCGTTTTTTTCCTAAGAGGTCCCTTTCAGTCTTGTATAATTTGTGCTATATAGCACGTGTTGTTCCCACCTTGTTTCTCCTCTTTTTGGGAAGTTTTCACATGACATTAGGAAATTTCGGAGGTCATTTGGAGGGCCTTCTAAGAAAATGTATTTTTTGCACTCTCTCTCTAGAAAAAATGGCAAATAAAAGAGCTTGGTCTTTCATAGTAAAACTTCAAAAAATGTACTTTAAGTAGATTCCTTACTCTTCTGAATATTCGTTCGTAGTGATTGAGGGATAATCCTCTTTTCAGTTGCATTGAATGAACCTCGTCAATATGGAGGGAATGAGGCTAACATGGAGGGACGAATCCGCAGCCGCTATTCACTTTCCATTAAACCTGCACATTTGGCTAATGGCGCACTCCTCAAATGGCACAAATGTTACCCAGAAACGAGCCAAATATCACCTTCACATTGATTTGGACAATGAGTACCAACCATTGATTAAGCGCAGTAAAACAAACACACATATACCTCCCGCTTCCATAGACACGCTCAGAGCTCAAGGAGCTAAACACATAGATATCTGAACGAGAGGCTCTCTCTACCCTAAGAATCCAATAACTAATGCGTCTCCACCGTTTGTCAATCCTACAAGCTTATTGACCTTTGCTGGTGATGGAGAAAAGGGCCTACTGGGTTATTGTAAATCACTTACAAGAGAAGCTGAAACTTACAAGAGCATTCTCCAAGCTCAACAAAGTGAGATTGTTCGCCTTTCACATTTACATTCTACAGATCAGGTTACCATTTTGCAACATAAAACAGAGGTACAAGAACTGAAAGGAAAGGTGCGAAGTTGTCAAATGAAGGACACCATCTTGGGTGGTCGTATCCGAAAGAAGTAATTGCGCAATCTTGAAACATTGCAGGTTGCATCAGGAGGTCTCAAGAAAAGAATCCGAGCATTAAGGTGATGCTTCTTGGTTGCATTAGAAAATTTCGGAGGTCATTTGGAGGGCCTTGTAAGAAATTGTATTTCTCTCTCTAGAAACTTTTTTTAAAATGCACTTGCACCTTGTGAGTACGTCTAAAAGGACAACCAGACACTTTAAAAAGTAGATTTATATTCCCAATCGTCCTTGAAAACGGTCACTTTTTTATTTAATGTGAGCGTCTTTTTCAGGAGGCAGGTGCGGCGCATTCAAGGCAGCTTACGTCATCACTAAAAGTTGAAAAGTCACAAACTGTCAAATACTGATAGATTTTGAGGCTTTTGACACCACCAATGCGTCCGGAACGCCAAAATACCCTAAAAACGAATGTCTACTTGTCTCATTCCGACATCCGGAGAGACAAAAAATGTCAAAAAACCCCAAAAAATGGGCTTTTTACTTAAGGCGCGCGAGGAGGCATTCTAAAATGCTAGAATGCCCCTCTGCGCGCCGTTAGTACAAAGCTCTTTTTAGTGCTTTTTGGACAATTATCTTTCAAGAAAGCCTATCCATGTTTCTCTATTGCACTTTTGCACCTCTCTCTCTCTCTCTCTCTCTCTCTCTCTCTCTCTCTCTCTCTCTCTATAGCTTAGCATATTTAAAAAGAGAGAGAGTGAGAGACTCCCATTACTAACGGCGCGCGTGGAGCATGTTTTGACCTCAAAAAACACCTCCTCGCGCCGTTAGTATAAGGTAACAGAAAGATTCTCTCTCTCTCTCTTTCCCCCGCCTTACTTCCTCTCTCTATAACACTCACACATACACACATCAACACATACATTGGTGGATGCACAGTACTAAAGGCGCGCATAGAGACATGCACACCGGTTGTGCCTCTCTACACGCGCCTATAGTATAGAGAGAGAGAGAGAGAGAGAGAGAGAGAGAGAGAGAGAGAGAGAGAGAGAGAGAAGAGACACATAAATACTCACACATACACACACAAACACATACACTGGTGGATGCACAGTACTAAAGGCGCGCATAGAGACATGCACACCGGTTGTGCCTCTCTACGCGCGCCTATAGTATAGAGAGAGAGAGAGAGAGAGGGGGGGGGGGGGGGGGCTCTATGTGTTTGTGTGTGTGTGTGAGAGACTCCCATTACTAACGGCGCGCGTGGAGCATGTTTTAACCTCAAAAAACACCTCCTCGTGCCGTTAGTATAAGTTAACAGAAAGACTCTCTCTCTCTCTCTCTCTTTCCCCCGCCTGACTTCCTCTCTCTATAATACTCACACATACACACATAAACACATACACTGGTGGATGCACAATACTAAAGGCGCGCATAGAGACATGCACACCGGTTGTGCCTCGCTACGCGCGCCTATAGTATAGAGAGAGAGAGAGAGAGAGAGAGAGAGAGAGAGAGAGGGGGGGGGGGGGGGGGGGGGGGGTGTTTGTGTTTGTGTGTGTGTGTGTATGTTATATTTGTGTGTCTGTGTGTTTGTGAGTGTGTGTGTCTCTGTGTGTGTGTATATTATATTTGTGTCTCTGTGTGTTTGTGTGTATATTATATTTGTTTGTGTGTGTGTGTGTGTGTGTGTGTGTGATCAAAATGCACTTTGTAGAATTGTAACAATGGGTGTGAGTGCTCACTCTTATAGACCCGAAACAATGGATGTAACAATGGGTGTGGTGGATGCACAGTACTAAAGGCGCGCATAGAGACATGCACACCGGTTGTGCCTCTCTACGCGCGCCTATAGTATAGAGAGAGAGAGAGAGAGAGACAGAGAGAGGAGAGAGAGAGAGAGAGAGAGAGAGGGGGGGGGGGGGGGGGGCTCTTTGTGTTTGTGTGCGTGTGTGTATGTTATATTTGTGTGTCTGTGTGTTTGTGAGTGTGTGTGTCTCTCTGTGTGTGTGTATATTATATTTGTGTCTCTGTGTGTTTGTGTGTATATTATATTTGTGTGTGTGTGTGTGTGTGTGTGTGTGTGTGTGTGTGTGATCAAAATGCACTTTGTAGAATTGTAACAATGGGTGTGAGTGCTCACTCTTATAGACCCGAAACAATGGATGTAACAATGGGTGTGGTGGATGCACAGTACTAAAGGCGCGCATAGAGACATGACACCATTTGTGCCTCTCTACGCGCGCCTATAGTATAGAGAGAGAGAGAGAGAGAGAGAGAGAGAGAGAGAGAGAGAGAGAGAGAGAGGGGGGGGCTCTTTGTGTTTGTGTGTGTGTGTGTGTATGTTATATTTGTGTGTCTGTGTGTTTGTGAGTGTGTGTGTCTCTGTGTGTGTGTATATTATATTTGTGTCTCTGTGTGTTTGTGTGTATGTTATATTTGTCTGTGTGTGTGTGTGTGTGATCAAAATGCACTTTGTAGAATTGTAACAATGGGTGTGCGTGCTCACTCTTATAGACCCGAAACAATGGGTGTGCGTGCTCACTCTTATAGCCTACCCATGTTTCTCTATGGCACTTTTGCACCATCCTCTCTCTCTCTCTCTCTCTCTCTCTCTCTCTCTCTCTCTCTCTCTCTCCTTCCTTTCTATAGCTTAGCATATTTAAAGAGAGAGAGAGTGAGAGACTCCCATTACTAACGGCGCGCGTGGAGCATGTTTTGACCTCAAAAAACACCTCCTCGCGCCGTTAGTATAAGGTAACAGAAAGACTCTCTCTCTCTCTCTCTCTCTCTCTCTCTTTCCCCCGCCTTACTTCCTCTCTTTATAACACTCACACATACACACATAAACACATACACTGGTGGATGCACAGTACTAAAGGCGCGCATAGAGACATGCACACCGGTTGTTCCTCTCTACGCGCGCCTATAGTATAGCGAGAGAGAGAGAGAGAGAGAGAGAGAGAGAGAGAGAGAGAGAGAGAGAGAGAGAGAGAGAGAGAGGCTCTTTGTGTTTGTGTGTGTGTGTGTGTATGTTATATTTGTGTGTCTGTGTGTTTGTGAGTGTGTGTGTCTCTGTGTGTGTCTGTGTGTGTGTGTGTATGTTATATTTGTGTCTCTGTGTGTTTGTGTGTATGTTATATTTGTCTGTCTGTCTGTCTGTGTGTGTGTGTGTGTGTGTGCGTGCGTGCGATCAAAATGCACTTTGTAGAATTGTAACAATGGGTGTGCGTGCTCACTCTTATAGACCCGAAATTATGATCTCTAAGGCTAAGATAATGAAGAAAAAACCTATGTGATAGATGGAGGCCTTTTTAGAGATTTTTTGACATTTTCCTCTCAAAAATCTCTCTAAAAGAGGAAAAAAGGGGCTTTTTACTAACGGCGCGCGATGAGGCATTCCAAAATTTTGGAATGACCCCTCGCGCGCCGTTAGTAAAATGTTCTTTTAGGGGTTTTTGACATTCTTTGCCTCTTTGGATGTCGGAGCTAGGCAATTGGACATTCATTTCTAGGATATTTGGGCGTTCCGAACGCATTGACAGTATCAAAAGTTTCAAAATCTTCCACCACTTGATAGTTTTGTAACTTTTTGAATTCTAGTGATGACGTAAGCCGTATCAAATGCACCGCATCTAACTTCTGAAAAAGGTGCTCGCATTAAATGAAAGAGAGTGATCGTCTTCAAGGACCACTAGATTATTAAATGAGGAGAGGGACACCTTTTATATTTTTGTTAATATCAATCTATTTTTCTACGTAACGTAGGCTCTTCTCTCATTGGAGGAGCTTATTTTCCTCTCTCTTCCAAAAGGCCCTCCAAAAGACCTCCGAAATCTCCTAATGGATACATTGTCTTAGTTAAGTAATCTTTTTGTTTTTTCTTGTTATGCATTGTTTTCATGTGCCTAAATAGTGTTAGTGAAGCAAATTTTCTGTTATTTACTTATGCATTGTCTTCATGTAGAGATTCAATCTATCCTGACAAGGAAAACATTGACCCCAAAGCCAATATAGGAAAGAGATTGAAGGCACTTATAAGTAGAAGCCTGGCAGCAGATATAGTACATGACAAGAAGTTTAAGGTCCTACAACGAAATGTAGTGGACCGCTTTATTTCAGAGAACTCAGTGCCTGCAAAAGAGATACAAGGCACACTTGATTCACTTGGTGTAAGCAAAAGAGGATATTCGGCTATCCAAAAGTCTGTCTCATCCATCTTTGTTAGGAAGGGTATAAAATCCAAACTTCTACCATCAGCCTCAAGTGTTTGGAAAGAGAGGCTTCAGCTTAACGAGGCACAGGGAGACTATCTTGGACAACCCTTTCATATTAAAGCAACTTACAGTGGCCATGGAGCAAACATGGCATATGATGATCTCAACAATATTTTTATGGACCTGCGGATACTACAGAAGAGAATGGTGGAGTTTTACAACATCACATTTGAAGAGTCACGTGGGCTATTACATTTTGTGTTAAAACTGGATGAGTGTGAGCTTGTTAAAGAGAAAAAGCTAGAGCGTGTTACTATTACTTTAATGAATAGAGCCCTCTCAAAGTGTCCCAGTGATGATCCTTTATATTTTAGTGTTCAATCAGAATCTAACATATGGTGGCTTGTTGCGTTTGAGGTAAGCGATATTCTCAAGTAAGCTCAAATGTTCAGATCTACTTAAGTCTCATTTATTTTGTGTTGCAGGTAAAGAAAGAAGATCATGAGATTCTATATTGGGTGTTCCATCGAACTAATATTCCGGAGGTGATTGATCGACAGACTAACCAGGGAGAGGTACTACGTCTAGATGGAAGGGGAGACTTTCAAGTTCAGTGGCATCTTGCAGGTGACCTTAAAACATTAAAGTGCATGTATAATTGTGGAATGGGTGCAATGGCAAAGTCACCGTGTTTGTTCTGCATGGAGCCTGCAAAGGTCATGGACCCAAAGTGGTGGAGAAAAGCTCCAACACGTCACATTGAGGATCCTGCTTTTCGACCGGTTTTGAAAATACCACTTGTGAATGTCCACATTTGTACAATGCATGCCCTTTGTAGAATTGTGGAGAAATTGGTCTACTTATACATCGGGTTTGCTTGGAAGATGAAGAACTCCGCAGAACGACAAGTAGCCCTGCCTTGCTTAGAAATGGTATTGTCGGATATGGGGCTTCATGGTGGCAATGTGAAAATCTAGCGGGATGAAAAGAGATCAACTGCTGAGAAGGATGTCCCATGCAAACCATCCATCGGTGGGGTGAAGGCACAGAGGTTTTTATCTAAGCCCCAAGGTACAAGAGATCCAAAGCTAACAAAACATGGAAAAATATATAACACATCTTATGTTAGCAAGGTAGAGTATCAGAGCTGGAAAAAGCTACATATTGCAGTCAAAGACCACGAACCAACTACTCGTAACGCGAAGGCTGAGGTTTGGCGATCAATAGACATCCTATTTTTGATGTGCGACAAAGATGACTGGTCACAAGGTGATATGAACAAGTTCAAGGAAAATCTCAACCTTCTGAAAAAATCATTCAAGACAGCATGGACAGACACCCAGATTACTCACTACATGGTATTATCATGTATTTCTTTCTCTCTTATGTGCAAATATGTGACTGTAAAACATTCTAACTAATTTGTTTTCATATCCAACACATCATCTTCAATCATTTGCCATATTTTATACAGAAGTATGGGAACCCGGCAATATGGAATACCCAAGGGATGGAAAAGTCTCATTACATGGCGAGAAATGCTTATTTCAGGCACACACGACATGGTGGCTCTCGAATCAAGGCTAACAGTTTGAGAGAACTATTTGAATGGTTCTATCGTAGAATCATTCATCGAATGCAGGCAAAAGAAGTCTTGGCAAATTCAGCAACAACACAAGCCATCAGACATTTACAACAACAAAAAGCTAAAAGATCAATGGCATACAACAACTCCGGAGCTCGTGAAAGTCAACGAAGGTGGAGAGAGACAATGGTGTATGTGAATCACAAGTGGAGAAAGATACTCTGAGTGGATGACATTGTACAAAATTTATGTAATACATGATCTTATACAATTGCTACTTGAAGTGTATCAAGATTTTGCAGGTTCAATTTTGTTTTTTGGCACGTCACCCTTGTAACGAATCATGAGATGTTTGCCATACTCTAAAAGTTCATCTAGGTTTTGTCTACCAAGAGCTAGTGCCATTGTTGTGTAGGTGTAGTAATACGCTGCCCGACCACCTGTATAGCCTGGGCAGTAACCAAAAGAATCTCTAGCAAACACTTTGTCCACAAGAATGAC